>NC_063218.1:23977500-24288125 GCF_020740725.1 Corvus hawaiiensis | reverse complement strand
GTTGGACCAGATGAACTTTAACGTCCCCTCCCAAGCTGGTATTCTGATTCTCTGCAGGTTTTCATTTATAGCACAACTTCATGCCTGTATAACTATTGTACATCTCCCTGCATAACTTTACTACTTCAAAGCATAACATATTTGAGAAAAAATTATTTATAACTACATATTGGATAATAGGTTGCTACGAAACAGGGTATCCTTTAAAAAGCAGGGCATGTCATTTGCTTAGCTTTGCTATACTGCTCTGTGATATATGATGCAGAGATAGCATATGGATTTTCTAGTTGTCTTACAAGCCTGAAAACTGCCAGGCACATTTAAGACATTGGAGCCAAGTAAGCATTCCCCACACTAAAGGATAGATTGTACTTAGATCTAGTGCATGAGAGAGCTCCAAAATAATATGTGGAAAAAATTTCTGGTCTAAGTTCCCAATGACCAGCTGTAAATTATCTAAAACATATCAGTGCACAGAAAAAAATAGTTTTTTAAAGAGACAACAAAAAAAAAAGCTGGAAAACTCAGTAGCTATGTTAGCATTAATGCAAATCAATATAAGCATAAAATTGATAGTTCATCTATCAATTTGACAGAAAATAACATCCCATCCCTTCCAGCTGGTCCTTAGAGATCACAGGGTCTGAATGTGGCTGGGCTTGATTTATGATTATAATCAATTTGGCACTATAGGTTTGGTTGTGTTCAATAAGAACTTTCACAACCACAGATTCACAAATAGTGCAATTTACCAATCCAAAACTACAGGTCAAGCTGTGCTCAGTAAGAACCGTCACTGTCCCAGATTCACACATAGCACACATAGTTTGGTGTATTGAAACAACAGAAACGCAGACTTGGAATTGCTGTTGATAAACAGCACTAGATGTGACAGAGCTCTAACAATAACAATAATATTGTGTCAGCCTGGATAATAATAATAATCCCATGCAGAAGCTAACCAAGCAGGCATCCCTGCTTGTGAAGAGAGGAGAGTAACCCACCAACAGACTCCAAGACCTTTTTGGGTCTTTTGCTAAGTACATGAAAATTCTACCTGGCTTATATACAGCTCAATCTTATTCTCCTCCTCCTTCTTTACATGTAGCATAATCTTAAGTGGAGGATAAGTAATATAGTCATGTATGTGGTAGCATGTGCTTCATTAATCTTATTAGCATTCTCAGGGTTTGTGCTTTAAATATTTAAACCCTTATTCAGGCAAAAGTTACTTTTTTGGCCATGGTGTCCTTCAAAGTTCTAGTTATATGACTTTGTTTTGTTCTGTTCAGTCCTTCAGAGCCAAAACAGGACCATCCTATCTCCACAGGGCCTCCTTCTTCAGCCCACTCATCCTTTCTTGACGTCAGCTATGCAGAACTCAATCTGCAAAGATAGTGTACAAGGAATGTGGTATAGGCTGTAGACAGTAGGCTGTCTTAGACCTTGCCAGGCTTCTTGGCCATCACCCTACACCACCTTAAAATCAGATGAAAGAGGTACATTAAAAATGCATTCATAATCTAGAAATAATCCTAATACAACTCCTGTTGAATTTTCCCAGGCACAGTCTTCTGCAAACTCAGTACAGAAGAATTGGATAGAGGCTAGATTTTGATTTGACCAGAACTACTTCCTTTGTATTCAAAACATCAGCCTAGCTATCAGAACATAGTTAATTATTAATGCATGTGTACAATCAGGACAGCTGACTCTGCAGATTGTTAGCAGGTTAGCATAGTGTACTTCTGTTTAAGCAGATCAGAGAAGGAAAATAGGATTGAAAGTTTACTTGCAATGTTTTGTTAGGCTAAGAAAAATGTAGAATATTCTTGCTAACCACACATCAATGCGGTTTCCACAGTTTCAGTGCATTCCGGATTTACTCTAAGATGTCAAGGATCTTGGATCAGAGAATTCTGTTGTTAGTAATTTCATTTTTAGCAAGTGTGCAGAGTACAAAGGTACTTTCAGAATGGAAGAAGTGTGGTGATCCAGAATGTGAGAGTAAGTAAAAATTTGTTTTTTTCAAAGGGAGTCTGTGGTGTATATGCAGCTATTAGGAATCATAATCTCAAATTATCAATGAAACAGACTGAAAATGAGTAGCCATAGCAAATGTTTGTTGTTAATATACTAAATTTATGAGCAATAGGCTTAAACTTTTAAAACAAAAAGAGAAAAAAAATACTTGCTGGATTGTTGTGTAAGAATATACAGATCAAAGTTCAGTAAAAATACTTTTGAATAGCTAGTTTTTCTCAGTTGTCCCCAAGTGGGCAGTAGAAAACAGATTTAAAGTATTTTTAACTCATTCTTTACAGGTATGAAATAAAATAAAATATAAATAAAATAAAAATTATAGGTTATAAACTGAGAAAGAAGACTCTTTATCATCTGTTTATAGTACAATCTAGCCCATTCTGCAGAACTCTGGTTTTTTCTACTGTAAGCAAACTGGTTTGCGATGGTTTTTGTAATCCTTCTTACAAAACACTCTGTTAGTATTTCCTCTTTACTTATTTTTTCTTCTTTAACGTGAAGTGTGTGCTGTAACTAATTATGTAGTTCTCAAAGAGTAAATAACTCTGCAGGAGGCAGAGCCCCTGAATCACAAGTGGGCAAATAATGTTCCATTTATTATCCACCGATTACCGTTGTGAAACCTGTCATAATCATACTTGAAGCAGTTTCTAAGCTGTTTCCATTGGTTTGGCAGACTTAAGTGTTATATTTTCAATGTGAATAGCTTCTCCTGAAGTGGAAGAGACCTTAGATTTTCTCTGCTGATGGATTTCTATTTTCTTGTGGAGCCGTAACAACTCTAGTAGGTTCTGGGTGTTCAGAGATGTCTATCTTTGTGAACAGCATGAGAAATGGGCTCCAAACTGACCAGAGCATATCAGTAGTGGTTTCTGTGGGGAAAAAGAAAACTTTGGAGACAAAGAAGACTTAAATAATTCAAACTGAATTGGAAGCTTTCATTTTAACAAGAGGTTTAAGGTTTATATTGCTTAAATTTAAATTTATTTTAGTCATAAGAGAAATGTAGTCAAAATACAGAACAAAATCTCTGAAATAAATACTAGGTTTAACTTAGAACTTCTAAAATATAAAATTATAAATATGCTTGGGAAATACTTTTTAGCTGTTTAGGTCTGACTTTAGTAATTGAATTTGCTAATCCTGCAAACACACTTAAGCATTAAAACCTTGGCTAGTGGAAGCCAAGCACTGGAAAATGTCCATATAGGACAAGAGCTTTTCCCCTTGATGTCTGCAGTACATAGGAAAGAAAGCAAGATAGGGCTGCTTTTTGCATTAGTTGATTTCCACTTGATGATAGAAATGGATAAGTATCATAACAAAGTACATACATTAAAATGTTTGCTAATACATCCGTATTTGATATATAACAGATTTCTTCAGTAACTGACTTCAGACAAAATGGATGCTGTATTTGTTTATTTCTTTCCACTTATTATTCCAGAGGCAATGAGCCGAGTTCAAGCCACTGCAGACTACTTAGGACCTGATTGCCGGTATCTTAACTTCAAAACAGGGGAGGAGATCATGGTATACTCCAAACTTTCAAGGAAAAATGAAAACTTGTGGACAGGAAGTGTAAGTACTTCAACCTGAAAGACTTTCCCCATAAATATTTGAGATATAATAATAGCATAACAACTGCAGTCTACTTGCTTCTAAGGGTCTTCTATCTCTTTTGGGATATTAACCAGTCATGGATAAATACAGTATTTGGGAGATGGGTCATTGTTACTACCTTTATATAGAAAGAGAAAATCAAATCTTGGCAAAGATCACTCATAGAGAAACAAAGTCAAGATCAGAATACAAGTTTTCTGTTTCCTTCATCTTATCATTTGACTGTAATGATTTCATCTGGTTCCCTTTAAAACACTCAGGTCTATCAGGTCAGGTTCCTACCTACAGGTCTATGGGTAAGACATCCAGTACTGGGACTTGACTTCACAATTCAGTGCTTAAGGAAAGCTCCCAGAGAAGGTATCATGCATATTTAATGACTTGGAACAAGGGTCAATGAAGTTAGAACAGTCATTTAAGAAGGAATGGATGCATTGATCCAAATAAAGTTTTACTACTAGTAAAACTGCGTAAGTGCTTCAAAACCACAAGATATTAGTAAATTTTTGGGTTGGTTTTTTTTTTTTCCTGCAAATAAACTGTCACATTTATTGTTTAACAGTGAAATTCTGTCTTCCTTCCTTTCATCCAGGAGTATCTTTGCAGGTACCTCACTATTCCTTGCTTTCCAAGAAGTATCCCTCCATTAAAGGCTCTCTGCAATGGTTTGATGTAAAGCCAGCAGTGGTTTCCCGGCCAGAGGGACTTGATTCTTTTGGACACTATGATTAACTTATTTTCTGTAGTGTTGCCATCTTCATTGTCATTTTCTCTTGAGCTGCTGCTGGCCTCATATCTGAATTTCATATCCTACTTTCCTCGTAACTTACTATGGGTCAACAGTTATTAAGGCATGACTTTTTTCCCATTTGAGGCAATAGGAAATTTGCAGCCAATTTTAGAAGGAACTGGCTGCGACCATCAGTGCACACAGCACTGTCTTCAGCTGAAGCAGTTTTAAGGCTACTGCCTTGGTTCTGCACAAACACATGTTCATAGAAATAATACAAATAATAGTATGGAGTAATATACTTCCCCTTGCTTTCTGAAATGGCAAGTGCAACACTTCTGTGAAGGAAAAACAAACCAATCTTTTGACAAAACAGAATGAAGGAGATAGGGGGCAGTTCTATAAACTTTTTGTTAATCCATAATTTTCCAGCACATATGCAAGTACCTAACATATATATCCCTGAAGTTTAAATGCTCTTATTAGTTTTTTATTTTTTACAGAAAGGAAAGGATTTTGGATATTTCCCAAGAGATGCTGTGAAGGTTGAGGAAGTTTTAATTGGAGAAGAAGTTGAAGTGCTTACTAAGGTAAACCAACATCACCAGATTTTCCAATGTAGTTTACAGCAATCAAAAATCTAATAGCCAGTTAGAAATTCAACTGTCGATGAATATTTTATTTCAGATAATTCAAAATGTGTTTTTATTATTGTTCCATTTGTGTGTTTATTCTCCTCTAAAGTAATTTCTATATAATTAAAGATACAGAACCTTTAGGAATAATATAATTAAATACAGTTCTTTGTGTAAAGTTATAACAGAGAGAATGACAATATATATTGCTGTGGGACACGGTGATATAGAAAATTACACACTAGAACATTTTAAAAGTTAATATTATTCTTCTAGGAAACGGATTTCCTTTGTCTTCATGAAGATAAGTACACTTTTGAAAATGAAGACAACACATTATATGATTACAACAAAGAAAGTGAATATTCATTGTCTGATGCAGAACCAAAGCTGCATGAAAATGAACTCTTAAAACATACAAGAGACTCCATACAAAGTGAAGAAAGAACTGAATCAGTTTCTGAAAATGACTCAGAGGAATCTCACACTCAAGAATCTGTAAACAGAAAGTTGGTTAGAAAAGACGATACTGAAGAGCCACAAATGCAAAACAGTCTCCCACTAGAACCTGCTCAAACTCAGTCCAGTTGGATTTCAGGATGGTTTACCACAGAAAGTGAAAATTATGAAGAGCCCTTAAAAGTCATTACTGAATCTGCAGAAGAAAATAAATACCAAGGCAGAAAAATAGAGGTAACAGCTGAAAATTATTTACAGGAGTCAAATGATAAGGAGGAACAAGAACCCCCTGCATCTGGTTGGTTTCAAGGTGGACTGACAAACTTTCTGTATTACAGTGAAGAGAAAGAAGATGCTGATTTGGTATCAGAAAAAAATGATCCACAAATCCATAAAGTTCCTGGTGTGCCTGAGCATTCTAATACTGAACAGGAAACAACAGTCACTGAGGTATTGCCAGAAAAAGAAAAGAGCGAAAGCCAAGAATCCGAATCAAACTGGTTTAATTTGGGTTTAAGTAATGTTCTTAATTTTGGCCATGCTGAGGAAGCTACAATTGCTACAGAGGACCAGAGGAGCAGACAAACAACGGATCAAGCAAATAAGTATGAGGAAGAGCAGACTTTAGACCAGAAAGAATTACATATGGACAAAGAATCAAAGGAAACAGTTAAGGCAGCGACAGATGAAGAGAATTATGCACAAGTAACAGATTCAAACAGTAACAGGCCAAGTCCTGGGGAGATACCAGCAAGTGTACATACTCTTAATGACACCAAAAACACCTCAATTAGCACAGAATCACCTTTTGATATATTAACATGTGACAAAGATAAACCAATTGGCCCTTACAGTTCAGAAGAAGACTTGGTATCAGAAAGCCAAGTGCTGAAAAACACTGAAGCTGAAAAGAAAAATCAGGAGTCAGAAAGAAGACATGGCCAATCAGGTTGGTATACAAATATCTATAATCGTTTTATTAATTATAATATGGACAAACATGATAATCAACAGGGACATGAATCAATTGCATCAAATTTATTCTTCTCATAACCCAACTCTGAATTGTGATCCCTCAGACATAAGAAATACAGGAAGAAAGCCTGACATATCTGAATTCATATCTGAAGAGCCATTGCCTCTCTTTTAGTCATTCTGCGGACATACTGAAGCTTCAGAGTTCAACAGCCAAAGAAGGGCAAGTGCAGAGTTATGGGGAACTGCCAGGAACTGCACATAATCGTCTGGGCATCAAGAAGACCTCATGTGACAGTGAACCGAGTCTTAGTCTGGAAACACCCGAGAAAGACAAACTAGTCAAAGGTTGTGATGCAGAAAAAAATTCAGCATCTAAAAGCCATTTCAAAATGGATAGTAATGTAAAAGATGAAATTCAGAAATCAGAGAATAAAAATGTCCCACAGGGTTTTTATGAAAATAGCATCAGATATTTCAGTCAGGATATTTTTAATGATGGACATCATCAGAAATCTGGGGAGTCCCAAGAACTGACTCCAGACCAACCTTTCTCTCCTCATTCCTCATCCAATGGCCTCAGTTTAATAGGTATCAAATTTCCAAAGAAACTGGCCATTTGGAAGACATACGGAGTTTCAGAATGGAAGGTAAAAACTGCTAGCTGAGAAGAACTAAGTTTCCATAATAAAAAAAAGCCTTGGTAAGCCTTGATAAAATACCACAGGGAAAAGAAACTGAAGGCACTTCAAATCAGAAGGTTAAACATAACATATGTAATGCAAATACCTCCAAAAAGAATGATCTTTCCTTGTCAGCTGGCAGTGCAAAGTAACAAATACGGCAGAGGAGAAAAAAACTCCAACAAAATCTACAAAACAAGTAGAAGATTGGATAACTCTTGATGCTCTTGCTTATAGCTTGTCAGAGAGGAGCAACAAACTGAACGAATTCCTATAAATGTGCATCACCAGGAAGGTGGAGGAGAACTAACATGGGAAGATTCAAGTTCCCAGCATCAGCTTCTGGTACCAGAGAATGGACAGTCTTAATCTAGATCTCAGAAAGAAATATAAAAATCACCTGTGATACAGTAAAACAAAATACAAATCTGCATCCTCAGATTTCGGCCTATCAATTCAAACCACCATGACAGTGCAAGATACAAAAGCATAGAAAATTAATCTGAGTTTTGAAAGGCATCATCAAACACTACTTCAAAAGACTAAGTAATACCAGTCTTCAGATGAGTCCAAGTCCAAAAAAGTATTTATAAAGAAAATTTCTTGAGAATAAAAGCAAGAGTCATGTGATATTAGTCTGACCAAGAGTAAACTTTTACCCTGGGAGCCCTCTAAAATAGAAAATATTTTTAAAGAGAAAAAAAAAGACAGTTAGTGTCTCCTAAAGCCATCTAACTAAAAAGCCAGACTTCTATTTTAAAAAGTTGATTAATTAAATCCTGGCAACCTGGGATTGCTCAGAAACCTGGCTGATAGAGTAGATGTTGAAAAAGAAGATACTGTTGTAACTGAAAGGATGAATAATGCTGAACAAAAAAAATGCTGCTACTAAAATTATCTAGGAGAAGAAAAAAGATTCTGAAAATAAGAGTCAAAATCCAGAAATACAAATAATAGCAATTATACTCTAACAAAAAGGGTTTCAGTAGTATTTTTACCAGACCATCATGGTCCTTTGCAAATATATTTAGTAAAACTAACAGTTAAGCCTGTCAAAAAAAGTCTAAGCATATATGTTTGGTCAAAAAAACCCAAAGGAAAATTGAAGTAACATTAGGACTAGTACACTTGAATACTGCACAGAAGAATGAGAGGGAATTAAAAGGAAAAGAATCCGAACAATTTAAGATACTACTAAATATAGAGAAGGTGCAGAAAAAAGAAAAACCAGGCAAATATTGTATGACAAACAGATTTACCAAACCCATTAATTGCATTTCAACAATTTTATTTCAGTTAAAACAAGATATTAAGCAACCCTTAGAGCATCTCTGTGATGCCAGCAAACTGCTGCAGCAGCACGAGCCATTTGAAAAGATTCATCATGAAATCACAGCTTACTCAACTAAAGATAATGCTGTGTGGAGGCAACAGGTCATTGTATCTGCACAAAAGGGGCACAATTTGGACACTGAGCAGGGAAAATATACAGAAAAAAGAAATGTTCTTCTAGAGCTGCCAGAGGTTTTGTCTGCTATAACAATTAAGTGTGCTGCCCAAACTGCAGCTAAAGTTACTAGAGCAATGTTTCACTAACAGAGATTTAGCAAGAACAAAATATCCTTTGTTTGCAGAAAAAAAATACAACAGATACAACACTGTCTCCTCCTGGTGATTTAAAATGAAGATGTAGTGAGCCTAACTCGTACCAGTTAATGACTGATTTATGATATTTCGAGGATCCGATAATACAAGTTAATATAATGGTAACAGTTTAAGAGCAAATTACTTGTCTTGAATTTGGACCACTGGACTATTTGTGATGTGTATCTTTGGCCAGTACTGTCTTGAAGCATATAATTAAATTAAACAATTTGTAATTTTTTTTTCCTTGTGGGTAAGCACAGTGTGGGTTTTTTTTGAAAGCAGTATTTTATTGGCTCCAGGCAATTTACTCCAAGTCACTAAAACTGGGGCAGCCAGGTGCCTTCAGTCATACTTCTGCATGAACATGCCTGTGGTTTCTTGTATTTTGCAGTGAAACTTGATATCTTGAGGGAATTTGTTAATCTTTAATCCTACATGGCATTTTAACTGTTCTCCCTCTAAAGCTTACCCCAGTTGTATCTGGATATAAGAAAGAGATCTCCCTGACCAGGGAACCTGTAGACTATCAAAACCAAACATATTTTTTCCTGAACATTGATTTTTAACTACTTTACTACAACACAAGTTTTGCTTAAAGCTCTATCCTTCAAATTCTGACATCATTATTTGTATAGTGTTTCTTTAATCATAAATCTGTAGCACATTTACTCTAATGTGATACTCTAGTGTTTGGCTTTAAGTTGAGGAAAATAAAAATTAAAAAATTAAAATCTCTGTAGAGGTTAATATCTTACAGGAGTAAGTTGAATCCTCTAAAAATAACCATAATTTCTCTTCACAATTATGTGCAGGAGTAGGCAGAAGAAAGCTACTAGAAGAAACACCAGAGAAGGAACATGAAATGATTGTAGCTGTAGACAGTGGACGTGACAGTGATCAAGATTCAAAAGCAACAGCCATAACTTCAGTAAATTCTGAAATAAAAATGGACAGTTCAGTAGCTGACTCTGAAGCTGATGTCAAAAAGTCTTTCTCTGATGCCATCCAGAACTATGTTCCAAGTAATGGTAAGTGCTAAGTTTCTTAATTTTAAGGAAAATAAATTTTCAATCTTAAAAAAAAACCCCAAAAAACAAAAAAAAACCAGTTGGAATTATATGAAGTTGACAATAGTAATGTAAAACTTGTTTTATTCCTTATGATCAAACCAGAAGGAGGCTGGATATATCAGATACTTCTGTGCTTGAATGCACTTGAGATCAGAGAAACAATAAAATCTGCATCGTCAGCAGTGATGATTATCATCAAAACGGTAAGAATTCTTTCTGTGATATAACATTAACATCAGTGCAAATTTAAGCCAGCTACAAGTTATGTTCTGCAATGGAACTCCTAAAAAAACCCCCAACCTTTTAAATAAACCCTCTGCAGTTCCCTTGCTTCCAGGGTAATCTAATGCCAAATGAGACAGCACAAGAAAATGTCAGGTCAGCTGCTCTTCATCTGCCTCTTTGCAGTACAGAATCTGATGAACTTAGGGTGTGAGGATTTGGGGTTTTGTTTTGTGGGCTTTTTTAACAGCCAGGAAACACCTGAGTGGCATTTTAAAATTTTTGTTTGGTTTTGTTTCTTTGTGGTTTTCTGAGTGAAACTAATAGCTTCCTTTAGTTCTCAGAACAGTGCTCATTAAATTTGCTTGGACTTAAAGAACTTGGGTTATGATGAGTAAAATAACCAGAATACTTCCATTGTTTTTAAAGAGTATTTTCAAAGCTTTGATTCACAAATCTTCCCCTAGTTCATAACTGCCTTAAAAATATTTTTGTAAGCAAATGTATAAAATAGAAAATGGGCTTATTATTGCTATGAGGGTGTCTTAAACATCAAAACGTAGTGCAGAGTAAAGGTGAACCTTAAGGGGCACAACTGCACAAGAAACAGCGCTGCCAGAGCAACGCAAGAAAAGGTAGACGTTGTTGCACTGTCTCCTCCAAATAAAACAGTAGTAGCAGGTAAAGTGCCATATGGTAAACTTCAGTTCGGTGCTTTGGCTGAATTTTGTTTAGATTGGGTAATTGAAGTTTACGAACCGCATAAATTTGTTGCTAATTTCCATGTACGTATATAGAATATGGTTAAATGGTAGTCTAGGACAATGAAAACTGAAGGGCTTTGTCCCTCGTGACCCAGACTGGATTACAACTCACTGATAGTTCACTGCTACGGCCAAACTCGTTCTTGTACTGTTTGATACAGCTAAAAAAGCTAAAAAAGGCACTTCCGCCTTCTACCTATGCCGGTCCCTTAGGTGCTTTGCAGGCAAGTCACTCACCTTGCGTTGTGAAAGTTGTTAGCACACGTTAATTAAAAAAAAAAAAAAAAATTAAATATTAATAAAAAAATAGTTAAATAACAAAACTCAAACCAAACAAAATTAGAGTTAATCTTAGTGAATGAGAAGAGGAAGAATCCCTTGCTGTGTGGCATTGCATCTGCCCTTACATCGGGATCAGCGGCCCGGCAGGACCATTTTTAGCACAGGCACTTGGCAGCGCTCCGGCCCGCCCAGCCCTGCGCAGCCGGGCTCGCACCGGGACCCACCTGCGGCCCGGCCCGCCCCGCCCCGCCCCGCCCCGCCGGGCACCGCCGGCCCCGCCGCCCGGGCCGGGACACGCCTGGCGGGCGTCCCACCGGGAGCCAGGCCTTGCCGGGGAGTTTTATTTCTGTGCCACCCGCTGCCGCCCGGGCGCACATGGAGGCG
Organism: Corvus hawaiiensis; assembly: GCF_020740725.1. Taxonomy (NCBI): domain Eukaryota; kingdom Metazoa; phylum Chordata; class Aves; order Passeriformes; family Corvidae; genus Corvus; species Corvus hawaiiensis. Next base: position 24,276,608 of record NC_063218.1, on the reverse strand, counting down.
GCCGGCGCCGCACGGGAGGTGAGTTTCTCTGAGCGTAACTTTGGGGAGGAACAGGAGCGGGTTCCGCGGGGCCACGTCGGTGCCGGAGGACGGGGACGGGACGGTGGGCGCACGCCGAGGGGAGCTGTCGGTCCTTCCCGCCTGCGGTCCCCCTGCCCAGGGGCGGCTCTGCCGCACGGGCCGGGAGCCGCCAGGGAACCGCGCTGGGCGGGCGGGGAGAGCCGGCCCCGGCGGCTCCCACCTGTGCCGCGCGCCCCCCCGTTACCCGCGGCAGCAGTGGTTCTTCCCCCGCCCCCCGCGCGGGCAGTGGTACGGGCCGGTTGTCAGGCGGCGGGCCGGAAGGGGCGCGCGCCGCCCGCGGGAAGATGGCGGCGGGTGGGCGCGGGGGGCCCGGCGGCGGCGGCGGCACGGCCGGGCTGTGGCCGGGGCTGCGGGACAGCGCCCGGCGCTACTGCGGGCTGGCCTGGGAAGGGCTGCGCTGCGTGAGTGAGAGAGTGACGCGGGGCTCGGCGCAGCCCCCGCGAGGGCCGGGGTCTTGTGCAGCGCTGCTGTCGAGAGGCTTGGGCAGGGGAGAAATCGAAATTAAGACTTAACTGTACAGTAGCCTGTTTTTAAGCACGGGTCACATGTAGTAAATTTGAGCTGCATTGAGCATGTCGTATCTTTGAGCAAATAGACAGATCCGTTTACAAATGAGATGTGATTGTATCGAAGTGTTTAAAATGTGTTAAATCACCGGTGCGTTCAGTATGTTATTTTAGCATGAGGTTGGTTGAACAGGTATTTCTACCAAACAATCAAGAAATACTGCTATTGGTTCTTCCAGCAGTGAACTGGGTAGACTACTCAAAGGAGAATTTTCCATAGTAAGTTCTCCGTACCTAAAGGGGCCTATAAAAAGGCTTGAGAGGCACTTTTTACAAGGGCATGTAGAGATAGGATAAGGGAGAATGACTTTAAACTGGAAGAGGCTAAGTTTAGATTAGATAAGAGAATTAAATTCTTTACTATAGGGGTGAGGAGGCACTGGAACAAGTTGTCCAGAGAAGCTGTGGATGCCCCATCCCTGGAAGTGTTCAAGGGCAGGCTGGACGGCTTTGAGGAAATAGGTCCAGTGGAAAGTGTTCTTGCCAATGGCAGAGGAATTGAAACTAGATGATCTTTTAGGTCCCTTTCAACCCAAATCATTCTATGATTCTGTAATTATTGGTAGACTCAGAAAGAGAAGGTTTCAGAGCTTTATCTGTTGATCTTCATATCTTGTTGGAACTTCTTTCTTCTTTTTTTTTCCTTCACTTGGTAAATCTATCATTTAAAAAGCAAATGCTTCTGTTAACCATTTTTCTCAGAATTTTTGGAAAAAAAATAGATATACAAGTTTATATATATCTATAAAATAGATATACAGAGTTTACTTATTAGAAGTAAACTATGTCAACATGTAATGTCTGTTTCTGTTGAAAATATTAACCTCTTTTCCTTTAGCTGAAGCTTTTTACTTTACTTTTCAGGCTGTGGCTTCACTGCCTGAAGATATGAGACCTGGCCCTGATCTGTATGGTTTCCCATGGGAAATAGTGATTTGTGGTGGCATTGTTGGAGCCTTGACAATTTTCTTGTTCCTGTACAGAAGTTACCAATCAGTAAGTGTTTTGGTTTAACCCTGGACAGCAGCTGAGCACCACACAGCCACTCTCTCGCTCCCTCTCTCACGTTGGAATGAGGGAGAGAATCAGAGGACTAAAAGCTAGAAAACTGGTGGGTTGAGATGAAGACAGTTTAATAGGGAAAGCAAAAGCTGTGCATGCAACAAACCAAAACAGGGAATTGTTTCACGACTTCCCATGGGCAGGCAGGTGTTCAGCTGTCTCCAGGAAAGCAGGGCTCCATTACATGTCGCAGTTACTTGGGAAGACAAACTGCATCACTCCAAACACCCCCCCCCGCCCCCCCTTCCCTTCACCTTTATGTCCTGAGCATGAAGTCACACGGTGTGGGTTATCCCTCTGGTCAGTCGAGGTCAGCTGTCCTGTGTCCCCTTCCAGCTTCTTGTGAATCCGAAGCCTCCTTGTGGGTGAGGTGGGGCGGGAAGCAGAAGAGGTCTTGACTCTGTGTGAACGCTGCTCACCAATAACTAAAACATCTGAGTGTTATCAGTGCTTTTCAGCACAAATCCAAAATAAAGCCCCGTACCAGCTACTATGAAGAAAATTAACTCTATCACAGAAAAAACCATCACAGGAAGTGTTCAAGTTACTTGCAGATATGTAGAGTGCGTTAATAGTTTGCATTGAAGTTGTTATCCTTCCTGTTCAAGATATATAATGCTTCCGAGTTTTAAATCTATTGTGATTGAATTTAGAATTCCTCTAAAAGAGAAATTGAAAAGTCTGTTTTGTCAAGATAATAAGTGTTTGGACATGTAGTGAGTGACTGTTGTAAGAGGAAATGCAGTGAAACTCGCTGTAGTACGGCTTCCTTTTTTGTTTTTAATTTCTACACCGGACTTTCAAAGTCAGCCCTTAAATTATTTTCACAGGAGACAGATGTCTAGGGTGTATGTATTGCTGTGTGTATTGATATCTCTGTGACTAGCCTAGCCATAGCCAGAGCAGCTTGGGTCTTTCCAGGTAATTGTAAGCAAAAGCAATCCACATGGTTTCCTGTCAAGAGAGGCATTTTAAAATTGTTTGGACAGTGACGCCTGGATTCTGTTTACTGCAACACTGAAACCCTGAAACAATTTAACTGCATGCTCTTTGTAAGCACTGATCTGATGACTTTGAGAATTGCAGTGCTGAAACCTTTTAAGGCACTAATCAGATTGTATTTCTGAGATAATGCCTGTCTTCTCTTGTGAGTAAGTAAAGATCTGATTATTAAAGGTTGCCTACCGTACTTTCCCTGCTAAGGAAATGGGGTCAGTATCTGTAATTCAGTATTCTTTTCACATCCTCTCATACAGACAGTGTGATTTTGGTACTAGGTGTAATGATACTCATGTTTGAAGATTGGTTGCATAGCTGTTTAGTTTTTCAGATATGAGCAACTACATTTTTAGGGTTTTAACATCAACTAACCTTGTCTGTAAGGGGATCTGTGTTTGTGTAAGTTAATGTAACTATAATTTAGTCATACCTTTTGTTCTCTAGAGGCGTCCCTCTAGAGAGGATACAAAAAGCATTTGAACTGAAATCATGCAAACAGCTAATCTGGTATTGTTTTGCTCTTGCACATGTCACTTAAGGCGTGAAATATTACAAAAGTTATTGATAGCTTTTTCAGTCATCCGTACTTAGAACTGCACTGACTGCTCCTTGAAGAATTGATGGTTACTTAGAAGTAATGGAGTTTAGTTTTGGGGATGATAGGATAAAAGTATACTTATGACTTTCTTACCCTTTTTTTGTTATTTGGTCTTCTTGGCTTTAAGTGAGGAGGAAACAGGGAAGACCTGAGGGACCCATTGTTGCATTAGGCACATGACCCATGTCCAGCCCTAAGAGAAACGTTGTTTCAGTGAGCTGTGTTGTAACAGTTTTGTGGGTTCAGCCAAGTTCTGCATCTCTCGTACCGGCCATTTTTGACAGATTTTGCCTTGCAGTTTGTTAGATTTTGATTCTAGGGCACTAGACCCCACGTGGCAGCTGCTCACTTGGTACTTGCAGGATGCCCATCGGGTAGTAGCTTACTGCAGCTTTAGCTATCATGTGTTATATTGTGTGGGAGATTTTTCCCAATGGGAAATCTGAGCTTGTGTGTGGAGCTTCCCCCTCCCTTCCCTTTCCTACTCTTCTGACTGTGCATGTCCACTATGACTTTGCATAGGCAATTGTGGTTATGTAATGAATATACAGAGGTGTGTTATTAAAGTGATCCAGGTGAAAACTAATCTCCTTTCCCCTCTTTTGTCTGATAAGAGTGGAAGAAGGACAGGGCAAACACGCAGACATGGAGGGGGTAAGAGCAGAAGATATGATTGCCTCTGTTTAATAGCAGCCTGTACTTATATTCCTTTTTTAAGTTCCATGGTTAAACTTGGCAAGAAATCACAGCTTAAAAGATTAGTTTTCAGATAGTATGTGAGAGTAATTGATCAGACATTTTCAGTATTTATTCTCTTTCTTTTCAGGTTAGAAGTCGACTTTATGTAGGTAAGCTTATTTTTGATGCTTCATTTTCCATATTTCTTTGGAGTATGACTTTATTCTTTCTTTTTTCAGCTTTAATTGTTTGGATGATGCAACATATGCTTGTCTTTCACTTTTTAGGAAGGGAAAAACAGCTTGCCAATAAAATTGCTGAACTAGTTGAAGAAAAATGCAAAATTCTTGAAAAACTCAGCATCTGCAAAAAAGAGGTAACGGTCTTCATTTATTGCTTTCAGATGTGTCGTAGAAATGGATTCAATCTAGCAAAGTATTAACTTTTCTAGAAGATGTTTTAAAGCTTTTAAAGGGATTCTTCAAATGCTTTTTCTGTCAGTGCCTTTAAGAGCAATCAAGGTGTTAACAAGTTCTGCCTTTAACTATTAATACAGTGTATTTCACTGGAAGCAACTTCAAAATGTCTTTCTTTGGTTTATGTCACTGGGATAATCTAGTTAGGGCTAAGGCTTTCCTGATTTCCAGCAAGGTGCATTTGTGAATATTTAGGTGATGTCTGTGTTTCAGGCTAGAGCATCGCAAATTAACACTAGTATTTAATCAATTATTTACATATATTCTGACATAAAGTAATTCCTTTTCAGTTTGAAGATTTACAGTTGTCTCTGAAGGATGGTAACATTATGAAAGAATCAACAGACACATCTTTTTTTGAGGTAAAAAGAGAAATGGAAATTGTTATTTCTAAAATATAAGGCAGTATTTTAGGAAAATGCAGCCCATATTAAAAAACACCCAAGCAAACCAAATAAAAACAACAGCAAAAAAAGACAAACCCAAAAAACTCCCAACTCAATTGTTTTAATTGGGTTACTGAAAATGACATAAAATCAAAGCATTTAAATTAAGATGCTAATGTTAAGATGTTAAGTCTTTTTTAAAAATTGCATTGAGAATGAGTGATACTAGAACAAATGGCATATTGGACAACACTTAATTTTAAGAAGTAAATTGTTCCCATTTCTAGGAAGGAGGGTACTGCGTGAAGTATTTTTTTCTCACATCTTATCTAGTTCAAATACTTTTCATAGGCTACAGGTGCACAGATTAAAGAAAGATTAACACTACATTGTTTATATCCCCCAAACTGAGAATACATTCATAAGAGTTCCGGATAAGTGAATCAAATACCTAACAGGCTCTATAAAATTCATGTAAAAAAAAGGCAAGTAGATTTATTTCATTCTGTACCTCAGATCCTATAGAGCTAATTCTTACAGCTTTTGTTAACATGCAAGAGTCTGTAGAATATTTGAGTGAAACATACTTTGCTGTCATATTTAAAACATACTTGTTGTCTTCAATATGTAATTAGTATCAGATGTTTTATTAACTCACAAACCAACTTGATTTAGGAAATACATGAAAAACTGAACAAGTCAAACTTGAAACTCAATGAGGAAATAGAGAATCTAGAAAAAGAACTGGAAGAAGAAAAATCTAAGCAGTCAGAAAATGACACCTTGGTAAGAATAAATAGAATCCTGTCTTTGTTTCCATTCATTTAAAAAAATATTCTCACAGGAAAAAATCTCTGTGAAGAAGACAAACTATTTTCTTTGTGTGTTTTGAAATAAAAACTACATTTTCCATTTTGTCTTCCCTTTAACATTAGAAAAATTATAAAGGAAAATACTCAAAAGAAGAAAAGCTGGTTTTACTGATTCAGCAGTAGAACTTTTTCGGTTGGAAAATTAAAATAATTTTATTAATTGCCTAGACATTTTCAGGCAAATATGTGAAAGAAGCTATAATAACAACTAATGATTTTCAGGTGGCTGAAATTCAGGAGAAAGTGGAGTCTTTAGAGAATGAAGAAAAATCTATCCAGTCACAAATTGATGAGGTATGTCTAACTTTTATAGTTTCTGTTTTCAAATCTTTGCAATTTCTCTATTCCCCATGTAGTTACTGTTTTAATTTTTTTTCTATTAAGGGTGCAGAGATCATATGCTGTGTAAACCAAAAAACTTTACAAGGCTTCGTACTTTTGTGTGCCTTGATTGAGCAACTTTTAATTTCATATAATGACTGGCATTTATTGAGAAGTAGTTACCTTGTCTTTTCTTCTCCTTACTCGAGAATCTTACATAGTATTGCAAAACTACAGTCAGCAAAAACTGTTGACATTTTAGAGAAAATGTGAGAATGTGGCTGTGTAGCACAGCCAGAAAACCTAAGACAAGTCCAGTAATACCATCATGACCCCACTTATCTTCACCAATACCGTTTAAACAACACACTTTTTTATTTCACTTAGGCCAAATCTACCCTAAAAGTGTATCAGATTAATACTGAGAGACTCAAGACATCTGTTCAAGATGCAGTAGATGAAAACAGCCATCTCCAGGAAAGTGAGAAACAGGTAGGCTCTTCCTAGTTATCCTTAGAAATACTGTGTTTTCCTATGGTACTAATAAATATGATTTCTCCAAAGAGCTCATCCTCAACAAGTTTGTTAATACCTCTTGTGTGTTTTAGTAAATGGAATGAGGAAGAGGACATTTTTAAAACAACTTTACGTTGGAGTAACTTCATCTAAGATAATCCTGTTTTAGAAGAAATACAGTAGTTACAGTTTGTGGGGAATCATGAATAAAGTTCAGTGGAAGGAGAGCATGTGGTAATGTAAGACTAATAAGAACTTTGCTGAGACCTGGAGGAAAGCAGAAATATCCAAACAACTCCACAGCTAGGATTCTCTACAGAGGCAGAGAGAAAATTCTTTTACTTGATCTAGAAAACCAAAGAAATGGAGAAATTGCAGAGTATTCAGAAGGCAGGTAAAAAACATACTCTAGTACCACTGTGGATGTATTAATTGAAAGTCAGGTACGTAACAGAGGAACAGAAACGACTGTTACTTCCCAAGTTTTAGTTGTCTTTTTTCCTCTGAGCTGTAGCCAGATCACAAAGAAAACTGATTATTTTAAAATATTCAGCATATGCAATAGTTGTCCTGTGCAGTAGGTAGCTTTACAGTGAAGCTATTTTTTTTTCTAACAAATAGATATTTTCTCTGAACGTTTAATATTCTGTGTAATATTTTTGGGGTTTGAGGTGGTTTGTTGTGGTTTTAATGGATATGTGCTTATTTTCCTGACTGACTGATGATCTCCTTGTTGCCTGAGGAATAACCTGATAGATATTTGCAGAGGGGAAAGGGTAGTGGTAGGAGTGGAAGTACAGGCCTGTTACTTTTTAGCAGTCTTATAAGAAGCTGCTTTAGTCCTCTCTGTCAAAACATGGTGTATATCAAACTTAGTGGTTCAGGAAAAAAAAAGGGATACTGGAAATAAAAAATTTTTTGCAGGAGGAATATTTCAGTTCTGCACAACTCTGTTAGTAGAACTTGATCTTTTTCCCTAATTCTAAAAGGAGTCCATGTTTGTGATTACTGAAAAAAGGAAGACAATTTTATTGAGAGCTGTGGGTGGAGAAGCAGTGGATTTGACTGTTACCATTGTGAGATGAAGTTGCTCAAGAATTATTTTCTTTCAAGAGTGTTTTTTTGTCTAATGTCTACATCCTCTTTGGTTTTGTGAGGAGGAAGGGTCTGGTCTTGGTGCTTTGTTTCAAATGTGACAGTATTCTTACGTAATAAATTTTGAGAAGCAATGCATAAAGTTTTAATAGAGAGGAATTTTCTTCCCCCCCCCCCCCCCCCCCGTAGTCATGTCTTGGGTTCAAACAGAAATAATCCAATTATTTGTGTGTGTGTGGCAAAAATCTTCACTTCCCTTCCTTTTTGATAAAGTAAAAAAGTAGTGCTTAGAGAAGGATAATACTAAGTGCTGGCAATTGCCCTATATTTCATAGGCAATTGTTTTATGTCAAGGAAAACCATGGAAAAAAATAAGTAAAAACAATTCCCAGGGTTTAATTGCCGTGTTCCTAGATGGAAAAAAAAAGTTCTTTTGCATTTCTTCCAGGTAAAACCTGGGTATAAGTAGTTCCTTAACCACATTATTTAGGATTAATTACTACCCTTTGTTGTTAACTGAGCTTTGTTGCAATTTTTAGTAGTTTGAGAACATTTGTGCATCTTGTAGTTTGCTGTGCTTTTTAGTAGATAAATAACTTAATGTTATTTGTTGCTGGAACCTGATAAGTAAAGAAGAGAAAGCATCTGCCTTGCTTATTTGTGTTCTCATTTCTGAGGTACTTTCTAAGTGTGAGACTTAGTTTACTGTATCAAAATATCCATGTCCTTCTTTTATGTTTCTTTCTTACTTTTTTTAAAGATGGAATTTCACGTATGCTCAAAAGGTAACAAAGGTGTTATTTGTTCACAGAAACTAGAGTACTTTCTTCCTCTGCCCATTTGTATAAATGGGTCATAATCTTCTAGCACATCATAGCTTAAACTTTATAAGAGATGTGCTGTTTCAGGTTTATGATGTGTCAGAGAGAGGATTGGGCCTTTTAGGTTGAACAGGGGGAACAGTTAATGAACTTCGGTGCTTTGTTGGTTTTTTGTTTTGTTTTGTTTTCTTCAGGAACATTAGAAATATATATTGCTTTAGCTCATTGCAAATCCTTGCTGTTTCTCTTTATTGTAATTCTTATAGGTGTATAAAGTCATAAATTTATTTTCTCTTTGGCTTCATGAAGAAGGAGTCTTAAAAGTCATCCTTTGATGATGACAATTAATGATAAAAATAGTTGTCTATGTATGTCTTCTAATCCCTAGTATGTCATTTGTATGATGCTGCAAATTCATACGTGGCTTTTACTGCCTGGAAAGTGCAGTTGTGTGCCAAGGGGCAATGTGTGTTAATCCAATTCTAGTCACATACTTTTTGTTCTATGCCTTCTCGTTTATCTTTGATAAGTAGTGTTCAGGCTTGCTTGTCTATTTGCATGGCAGTTCTCCTTTTTAATTACTGTTTTCTGGTTTTATTTTTAATATAACTGGCTGTTGTGTTCTCATTGCTCAACCTGGTTATTCTTTTCTGTACATTCAGTGCCCTTATATTGATTGCCTGTTGTGCAACTTCAAGCAGTATTTTTTGACAGACTCTTAAGACGATTTGTTTGTACTTTACCCCATGTTGTTGTAGCGCATGTTTTGTCTTAACAGACATTTACATCTGTTCAATTTTGTTCTCACAATATAATTAGTTAATATGTTGCAGTGGTTATTTTTAATAGCTGGTGATGAAGTGTTCTAATCCCTTTACTGCTGTAAAATATTTTTGCAAAATGAGGAATTTTACTAGGGAATATCTGTAAATGTAACCTTGGAACCTCCCTATCATTTTAGTTAAGCACAGTTAATTGCAAAGATACGTACTAGTAGGTGTTGATTACATACAGCTGTGACTTTCATTAACAAGAAAGCTTTTTTAAAATAAAATTTTAAAATTACTTTAAGAAGTATGGAGAAGGGTAGGAGAAATAACACAGTTTTGCAAGTCACATGAATATAAATAACTGCCTAAAAGCTTCCTCTTTTCCCTTACTTCTCTGACCACTTCTAAGTTGAAAAGACACAGGCACCGTTTCAGAAGTGTGTGTGCATATTTCCATCCATTCCCCAGTGTATGTAGCTGTTACATAAATTATCACTATTTTATACTCATTGCTGTTGTCACATCAAGGTTTTTAAACTGAGTGGAATATTAACTGAACACTTCTTATAAATGCTTAAAAATATCTTAACAACTAACTACAAGGGACAGCTATAGTAGCTAAAGCAACTGAACTATAACACAGAAGTCTTAATTTTCAACTCTTGAGGTAACTTTCTTGTAGTATTATCTCAGTTAATTCTTACTGATGGGTGAGAGGTTTAAATTCCATTTATGTATAGATAATACATGTAACAGGCTCAGTACTATTCATCCTTGATTCTTGGTTTCGTAGACAATCACACTAATCTGGTATCTTCCTTTTTAGCTTTTACAGGAAGCTGAAGGATGGGGTGAACGATTTAGTGAACTAAATGAACAAACAAAGATGTTTGAATCATCTAAAGCAGATGTAGAAGAAGTTTTAAAAAATAAGGAGAGCCAAATCAAGGTAAATTATGACATTTACGATTGAGTCAAATTATTCAGACTAATGCTAATCATGGAGTTCCAAGAAAGCCTGACAACCTCTCCTATGCTTTATGCTCTTTTGGGCTTTTCTTTGCTGTCTCTGTTCTCTAATGTTATGTTTCTGGCTAAGCAAAGAAAAGGTTGCTTAGCAGCACAATGGAGCAGTCTGATGAAGACAACTAAGGAAAAATTCTTTCAATTTTGATAGAGCACTGGCTTTCCCCCCTGCTGCCCCCCAGTTTAAAGTGTGGAAGTTGGGTGTATGTTCTTATAGTTGTGTACCTTACATACACAAGCCATGCTAAAAGCATGCATGCATATAGCTATCTGAAAATTCTTCACGAGGATTTGCCCACTGACCTGCAGATACTTGCTTTGATAGAAAAAGTATTATCAGACATCTAGAATCTTGTATGTGGGGCTGACTTAATCTGCTAAGGGAACTAAATAAAGGACAGAAATGCTGGAAAGTAATTGTAATGATAACTCCCATTTTCATTGCTTGTATTTGTTTTATTGTTCGTGGGGGTTTTGTGTGCTTTTTCGTAGTCGCTGACACAATATATACTGAATATGAAAGACTGGAGTTCAGCAATACGAGAAGATGGTGACACTGAAGACAATCACTGGGACACAGATATAAAGGGTGAAACAGAGAATGGAGAGCACTTAGGTATAGTTTGTGTCGTTTCCCTATTTAAATATTTAACAGATGTTTTAGAGATAGGGAATTGACTGACTTCCAGAAAAGTTGAAAGATTAGCTTTAAAGAAGTCAGATTTCTAAATCTCACCCGATGTCATTCATGTCGGACAGTTAACTGACACTTGGACATCTCTGGAATAGCAGCCTATTCTCCTGTTTAGCAGTGTGTGGCATATATGCTGTTACAGAGCAATGTAAAGACTCGGTGTTCAGTCTCTTGCAGAATGACATTAGCCTGTGTGAGTATTAAGCAGTGATTCTGTGGCATTTCTAGGTGGAAATCTTGCTTGTATATCTTCTTCAAGCTCTTCCCAGCAGTAGTACTGAGGGTCCTTAGAGCCTAATTTCTGCTTCCTTGTCATTACAGAGGTGTTACTTGTTGCAGGCAGTGTGGTAGCACTGTCATCGAATGGGTGTAGATGTGGGTCCCCTTAAACAGCAACACAGAAAATCCCTTCTTCCTCCGCTTTCCTGCTGCGGCTTCTTTATATGCTGGTGCTTATGATACCATAGGGCACATGCCCGTGAATCCTGCAGTGTGTGTTCAGCATCTCACTTTTAACGTGACCAGTCTGAGTTGTGATTGATTGGCAAACAAAGCACTACAATATAGGCATATCTTCTACCCACACCCCCGCTTTTTTTTGCTCCTTTATTCTCCAAATATGCTGTGCCTATTGTGGTATATTGGCATTGCTCATGTATAAAAACAAAATAATAGCAGTAAGCTCTCACCAATCTTTTTGTGCTTTTTACGTGACTTATTGTTCTATTCCTTCAACCAGATGATAAGCAAAAAAGAACTGTAAAGAAATTGATCTATGCTGCAAAGGTATGTGATTTTAAGAAACTTGTGGGTGGAAGAGGGGAAACTTGAGGGAATACATGTAATTATTCTGGTAATACCAGTATTAGAGTTCAGCATCTTTTAATGTTTAATCAGATATTTTTGCATGCAAACAGTTTCTTAATCTGGTAATATTAAAGTGCTGTCTTTTTTTTCAATTTTGATTGTAGTTAAATGCTTGTTTAAAGACCATGGAAGCAGAAAGAGACCAAATGTATTCAAAACTGTCTGATGAAAATAAAGCTAAAGGAGAACTTACAGGTAATTAATGTTGGTTTGCCTTTAATAAGATGCTGCTTTGGTAAAATGGTTTTACAGGCTGCAAATATTAATTCCAGTAAAAACTGAATTAAGTTTACATTAACAACTACTTGATTTTTAAAATTCATGTTTCAAGTTGCTTAGCTATTTTAAATACATGATTTTAGACGTAGAGTAATCGAAGTTGCAAGTTTGGTTGTACTCTGTTGGAATATTCTGTAGCTATTAAGATATAGAATCTTAAAATACAAGAGCAAAGTTATGTTAATAAATAGCTAATACCTCCTTTACATAATTTCTGGACATGAAACAGTGGAGTTTTAATCTAAATTTTAAAACCATCTATTAAAAGGGTAGCTTAATTATAGTTAGTTTGTAATGGGTACAAGATCAATCCTTAAAATATAAAGTACTGCATTTAGAGAATTGAACCTAAAAGCATCTTGCTCTGGTTTTTTTCCATTGTTGTGTAGGACATACTGAATTAAACCTTATGAAATGAAAGCCACTTTAATTCAAATTAAAACCTGTAATTAGCTATTGCTTTCATAATCATAGCTGGCAGAGTAGGCATCACATATGAACATACTGCTTTGATATTTGGGTGGTGAAATGCTCTGTAAGACTGTTTTTTTGGTTTCTTACAGTCCTTTAAACATATTCCTTGTGCAAGTGTGTTCTCCAAATTGACTGTAGCTCTGTCCCATAAAGGTATTCAAACTTAGTTGAAGCTTTGTTTTATTTCTTGAAAAGAGGCACAGGAATAGTAAACAGGAAAAGAAACATGACTTTGAGGTCAGTTTGGAAAGATGAAGGTAGTTTGACGAATCTGAGTTACCCATTCAGGCTGTTGGGGAAGACCTTGTGTGGGTAAATCTGCAAGAGCATATGATGGTACTAGTTTTACTTTTTTAGTCGAACAATTACAATAATAAGAGCCCTAAATGAAAATTTAGATTCTGAATTACAAAACTGCACTGGTTTGGAGCAAAGGCCTGATACGCGTGCAGGGCTGCACTTTGGGGCAGGTGGAGAGTATAGTTGCTGGTTTCTCATTTTGTGTCGTATGTTGAATTACAATAACATTATTTCTTATGTTACTAAATCAACATTTAGGTTTTTACAGAGTTTTTGTGTACTAAAATATTGCCAATGTGTTATCTCAATATAATTATTTCTAAATTTGTCAGAACGCATAGAAAACCTTCAAAGTCAACAAGCTTCCTTGCGGTCTGAAAATGAATGTTTTGAAAGTGAAGTTCAAAAGCTTCAGCAGAAACTTAAAGTAATGACTGAGCTTTATCAAGAAAATGAAATGAAACTACACAGGTGCTGGTTCCTCTTCTTAAGTTCAATGCTTGCTGTTTGATTTGAATGTAACTCTGATTTGGGGGACTGAAAATTATTGAAAGTGTGAATACTACTCTCCAGAATTTTCTGAATTGTGAAGACAATTTATTACACTTCCATGTGCATTTGTAATTACAGTAGTTTATAGAAGCTGTTTCCATGAAACAATTCATTTTAGGGCTTTTCCACAATCAAGTATAGAAACAAAGAAGTAACAGATTTTTAATCTATGAAACAAGGCAATTAAAGTAGGAAAGCTTTATTATTTTTTCTTTATTTAAATTATTTTATGATGTAATACGTGTCAAAGTGAAAGAAAATCAGTAGGTGCTTTAACTGTGAGATATATTTTATGTAATAGAGAGAGCAAGGAATGTCACAGGAATGATGAGATATATATAAAACTAAACGTAAAATGTAGGCAAGCTCTTGTTGATAAGCAACATAAAACCCTTGTGAATCAGGCTTTCCTCACCAAGAAAACCAGAATATGAAGGCTGTACTATCTGCCTCACAGTCGGGGTGTTGGTAGGGATTATGACCTGAGTGATTGAAATCAGAAATATGTTTAGGACTAGAAATTAAAGTTGATTGGTCCAGAGCATGTACTAACCTTCAGAAGTGTGTGTGGCAGCAGGGCACATCATTTTAGGGCATGATGGTAAAATTACAGTTTCAGTAGTCAGAAATTATTTCTTTGAAGAGTGGGCATAATCTTGAAGGCAGCAAGAGAATCAGCACAAGACTAGATCCTGTACTGAGCAGTATGCAGGACCTTTTTAAAGTATTACTTTCAGTAATCTGCTCTGTAACATATATATTTGTGTAGATATTTAGCCTCTTTGTAGATGCAACAAACCCTAGAAATCACTACATTAACATTTTGATTTTTAAAAAAGAGCAAGGAGGGAGTGGGAAGGAACCTGTTAAAAAGAAGATACGATAAGCAGGCAGAAAGAAGACTGTGGATGATATTTAAAAATGCCTCACTAAAACTCAGAAAATGTATGCTGCTAGTCAAAGAGTTTTAGAAAAGCCGAAAAGGAGTGGGGAGAAGCTGGTGTGGTGATGTAGCAGCACAAAAAAGATTTAGAATTAATTAAGGCATCTTCTGAAAACTGGGTCTGTTCAAACAGGGGAAATGAAAAAGTAGGAAATGATTGAGTAGAAAAGAAATTTAAATCATGTTCACGAAATCCATGATTTAGACAACTTGATTGCTAAGGACTGCTGTTCCCAGGAAAATGACCAGTTTATCCATTCAGGGGTGTATGCAGCACTATTATTCACGTGTGTTCTGCAGAACTACCTTGTCCATAATTTATGGACTGGAGTATATGAGTTTTCTCTTCTGTAGTGCCCAATAAGGCATAAAGATAAAAAGAGGGACCTGGAAAGACTTTTTTTTAAAAAACAGCTAGTAACAATCTTTTTTTCCTCTAGAAAATTATTTTTAGAAAATACCAGAACAAATCATTGACCATTAGTGTAGTTGGGGTTTTAGTTTGTTTGATATGATTTCTGGCTGCTTTCAAAATTGTTGTCTTGAAACACAGTTAACCATAGTTTTTGAATTTTGTTTAAAGGAGGTTGACAGTAGAAGAGAGGGAACGTCTACAGAAGGAAGAAAAGCTTTCTAAAGTAGATGAAAAAATTATTCATGCTGCTGAAGAACTTAACAGCTACAGGTAATTGCAGATTGTAGTTGCTGTAATCACTTGTTCCAAAGTGGAGAAAGAGCAATAGAGATTTAAAAAAACCACAGCATAAGCAAATGTATTTTCTTCCAGTTTCTTTGTAGTGCGTGTGTGTTAGATGCTAGTTTGTGTGTAATCATACAGACTAAGGGTGGTTTTACTTCGTTAAAGCATCTGAGTGTTGAAGATTATGGCAACTTCTCTTCCATTAGAATGCTAATTGTACTGATACATTAGCTTTAATGGTGTGGTAGAAGTGGGTCTCTAATCTAGTTCCCCTTACTGAACAAAGGTAAAAACACATAGTTAAGAGAATGTTGTGAAATAAATGGAATGTTCAGTTTTCCTGCAGAGCTAACATTTATGCTGTATAGTTATAGTATTCTATTTCTGTATCTCAAAGCTTGTCAAACAGTCCTGTTGCTTAGAAATTCTTTACTAAAATATTGTCATGGGTGAATATTTGCTGTAGCTGTTTTTTAACTGCTTTGCTCTGGGTTTGTTTCACCAGCTGTGCACCTCTGGGTTTTTTCTGCATTTTCTCTAGCTGTGGCATAATTTTTCAATATGTAACGTATATTTGCCATCTTACTTCAGTGTTTGTGGGAGTATTAGGTCTAACTGAATAGCTGTCAATGCTTCCTGAGGAGTTAATTAGATAATTCTTTCTTTTGGACATTCTTCAGTATTCATAAGGAAGGCATAATTCACCCTTCCTGATTTATTCAGAACATGGACTTTGTAGGCATCCTAATTGCAAATTGAGTATAACTAAGCAATGTCTGTGTCTTTGGCCCACCTGCTGAGAGAGTGTAGAACCTAGAGAGACTGTGCACAGGGCAGCTGGCAGCAAAGGTGGCATCATACATGTGGTCTTGAAGTAACTTCGGTGCAGGTGACTGTCCCTCAGGACTGACTGGTAGCCTGTGACAATGTGGTGCTCCAGCCACATCAGTTCCTGTGCTGAGCTGGGTGAGGCTGGCTGGTAGGGCATGTGAGGAAGGATAGCCTTTATATTGGAAACATCACCAACCATGAAAAGTTGGGGCTCTGTTGGGGTTTGGGTTCTGCTCTCTTGTTTACATTCCTGGGTGCAGTAATGTAAGGCCTAGAATTTCCACTGTTAGAATAATTTTTATGTATCCCATGGGCCTAAGTGACAATATTGTCTTTTGGATAAAGAAAATCTTAATTACACCTTGTGGCTACCGTTGAGTTTATTGTATTCAAAACTTCCCTGCATATTTTATTGCAATATCATAAATCCTCATTTTGTAACAGGGAGCGAGCAAAGGATCTTGAAGAAGAGCTGGAGAGAACCATTCGTTCTTATGAGAATCAGGTACTTTGTGCATTGTGACAACATCTATGCCAGTAGGAGGGATGTTACTGCAACTGGAATACCACTTGCTGTTAGCTTGTGAACTCTATTTGGCTTGGCTTTGTTGCGTGTCTAGTTTTGCCTCCCCCTCCTCTTCTTAATGTCATCTGGTTTTGACTGACACAATTTCATAGCAGAGATCACCAGATAACTATTGAAAAGTTGAATTTTCAGTTTAGGTGTCTCATTATAAATTATCCACACATATTAAATTTATAAAAAAGAGCATATAATCATAAGTTAGGGGTTTTAGATGAATAATGAATCTTCTCTTTCAGATTACTTCACATGAGAAAAAAGCTCATGATAATTGGGTAAGTTCTAAATACTTAATTTTCTGAGTTTTGTGTGTCTTCATTTTTCATTATTTGAAAAGCTTGCTTTATCACTTTTTGTTTTTTACTAAAAACAGCTTATCAAAATTATCTCTAACCTTTCACTTTTGAACATATGGATTTCTTGCAGAAATACACAAAAGCCTGTTAAAAATACTTCTGTTGTATAAAATAGTTGGAAAAATTAAGCTGGATACTTACGAACACAGTAGAATGATAATCTTACATCATTTTTTACAGCAATAAATCCACTGGAAGAACATGACACCATATAACAAATGTGTGACATTTTGCTAATGGAAGCTTTTGGCCTTGTTTCAATGCCATTTTGATATTTTCTTTGGGTGTACGTTCCTTCTTTTATCTCCAAGTAGAAGATGTTATGTCCTGTGAGAACAGTATGTTCCATTGACAACTTCCTAAGAGTGTTTCTACAAAATCCATTTTTGCCTTTTTTTTCCCCAAACAGGAAAATTTAAAATATCTCCTGACTAATACATTCTTCACTTTCCCAGAATATCTGAGATAAATTCCTGCTAAAAGCTATGGTGCTTTGTAGTCATAATTCCAGAGATGTTATGTATCTGATTTTAAAATAAAACTTTCTTACATAGAATTTAAGACTTTAAATCTTCTGTAGGTGCTTCAAAGCAGCTATAGCCAGAGAATTTAATTTCTGGAGTTTTAGGAACCTGCAGGAAAGCCTTATCATCCCTCAAAAATTTGGGTTGTAGAGCTGCTAATGTCATTTGCTGATGTACATGAGGCTCCATACACGAGTCATATCTTGTGAAAATGCAGTCCATACACTTCACACAGAATGTCTTGGGTCTAGGAACTGTCATATTTATGGAGCACTTAATCAATAAATAGCAATATCTAAGCATCTGATTTTTGTCCTTCCCCAAAGCTGACAGCCCGAGCAGCTGAAAGACACCTCAATGATATAAAAAAAGAAAATGCACATAACAGACAAAAGTAAGTGCAGTCCTCATCTACTCCTAAAGAAATGCAGTTTGGTATGTTTTGGATTTAAGCAGTTTGATGTTTTCTGTTAATGAATTGTGGCCCAAACAGGGCAGAGAGATCAGTGTCCAATTCGAGTTCTGAAAGGGAGTCTCTTGAGCTTTCCTGTAATTATGACATGCAAGAAAGTAAGAACTTAGGAACTATGTGAAGTATTGAAATACTTCAGGAAAGAAGCAGAATGTACTACTAGAACACAAATGCTGGGGGGGGGTATTGTTTGTTTATTTGTTTGTTTCAAGTAAGAATATATCAGCCAGATGTCATGATTACCTTATGATTTTACAGCTTATCTCAGAAGTTGATGCTGAATTAACAGTTGGTCATAGTTGAGAGGAACTTCAGGTGTGAGGTTAACTAATACTTGTACTGTGACATCCTCTCTCTTATTTATTTAGGGAATAAAATAAAATACCATGCTTCATTTAACCAGTTAGGTAGAAAGCCTGGCAGTAAACAATGTAGTCTGGTAAAGCTTTTGCATTTCTTGGTCACGTACTACTTACTTGTTGTCTCTTTGCAGATTAACTGAAGCAGAATTTAAACTTGAGCTTTTAGAAAAAGACCCTTATGCTCTCGATGTTCCAATGAGACCATTTGGCAGAGGTACAGTACTGAATTGTAAAATAGAGCCTAATTATTTTGGTTTATGGTTTTGTTTCCCAAGACCACACCTATGTCATTGTTTGAAACTATCTTGGCCATGTGTATGTACAAATACCAGTCATTTATAAAAAAAAATTGGGTCATAAGTGACTCTAGGTCACGTCAAGTATTTTGTTGAAACTAAGAGCATCTGTAGTATTGATGAGAGTAGACTGGGAATATGTTACACATGGTAATTAGAGCACAATTTTCATTTCAGTTACACAGTTTGGTTTTTAAGTTCACCTGAGAAGTTATTTATACAGTTTGCTGAACTAAGTATTGTGAACTTGAGCATTTTGTTTTAACTGTTCCAGAGCATTCCCCGTATGGACCCTCACCAATGGGCCGGCCTTCATCTGAAACAAGAACTTTTCTTTCCCCTCCAACTTTATTGGAGGGTCCTTTAAGGCTTTCACCTATGCTTCCAGGTGGAGGAGGAGGAGGAGGAAGAGGTACAATTCTTAAACTTGAAAATTTATCTATTCTGGATTTCTCTCTCCTCTCCTACAAACCTGTCACACCTTTTCCTCTTGTTGGTGACAAAAAGTATTAAAACAACCAATTCAACATAAATAGTTAATTGGACAAACTCTTCCTGTTTTTCAGCTTCCTTCTAAAGCTGTTTAATGTGTAACAGTACAGTTGAAAATCTAGTTGTTTTTGATAGGTTGGTCAGTGGATTCACTTTAAAAACATAAATTAAGAAAAGTGAAAAGCTAGACTTATCAGTTGTCTTCTATTTCTTGGAAAGATGGGGTTCTGCTGAAATAAACATGATTTTAAAGTAAAAGAGAGTCAGTTAGTTTTCTGAAGAAAGAATACTGCCCCTTCCATTTCATTGGTCTACAGTCAGTGAGAGAATGTTGTCAAAAATATAAGGTAGTTTTATTGGGGGTTGTGGTACTAGAAAGTTACTGGTTCAGTAAATTGTTTCCCTTCCCTTTGTTCTAAATTTGAAGCAGCAGAATCAGCAGAGAGTATTTCTTCCCTGCTGATAGAAGGGACCAGGAAGTTTGTGTGTAAGGAGTACAATTCAGAGATTCAGGAGTAGGTGAAAGTAAGCTGGGGTGGAATGGGTTGTAAGGGAAAAAAATACTCTCCATTCATATTTTTGATGTTGGTGGAAGCAGTGTAGAAAAATGCTTGAGTGAAGTTCAGCATCTGTTACAGGTAACAAAGAAGCTACTGTTTAATTTATTTTTACCATTACACCTATTGAAGCCTGTATTAATTAGTGGGAAATATGTCCAAATGTCTCTCCTATAAGGGTTTCTATAAGCGCAATTATAGTACTTATCTCACAGTGCACAAGACACACAATGGCTTCAAGTTGTAAGTTGAATTTTAGCACGGAGAATTAGAGTATGATAGCAGAATTCAGTATTTCTGTAATTTTTCAGACCCAGTCTGTTTTAAAGGAAGCTGGCAATCTAAAATCACTCATTTTTACAGTTTTTCTTGCACTTGATTACGTGTTGACCTGGCTTTAGCGGGGTTTTTTTGTTTGGTTTAGTTTTATTATTCTTCTTGAATAAAGAATTAGAAAGAACCAGAAGAGTGCTGAATCCAGATGGGTGTTTTATGATACCGGTATTAACTCTCAGCATGGTAATTTTCAGTTTGATTAGCAGCAGGATTTTATCCCTGAGAAGATTATTTATCATGGAGGTACTAGTTTCTGATTCAAATTAACTGAAACTTGCGAAACTATGAGTTTTTTAGAAAGCATTGCAGGTCCTCTCTGTTGTGCTGTTGTTGAACTAAGAGCTTTTCATTGCACACCTTTAAACACCTCTCGTGGACATAACTGGTCATCAGCACACAGCTGGAGAGCCTTGTGGAGCCGCGCGCCTCTTGTGTCCTGACAGTGTTGGCACTCCATGATTTGTTTCACTATTTCCAGACTTAATGAGGAAAGCCATAGCAGAGGATTTAAAATACAAGGGTGAATAACTACCTGATTTCTTCGATTAGGATCCAGAGGACCAACTGCCGTGTACGAAGCTGGTAGTGAAAGAGGAGAGCTGAATTCTGATAGATTGACTGATCCCCACAGACCACCATCAGATACTGGATCCCTGTCTCCTCCTTGGGAAAGAGAACGCAGGATAATTCTGCCTCCACCAGGTATAAAACTCTGCTTAGCTACTGTATCCATGGAAAAGGGGAGCTACTGACTTGCAGTGTACATATGTAAGTATTTTGGGTTTAAAAATATTAGGTGTTTTCTTGGACCTGCACATGCAACCAAACTGGGTTTTTCTAACAGCAGTTTTTTTCCTCTTCTTTAACAGTGGGGTTCACTTGCACTTCTCTGCTATCTTTTAAATACACGTTGGTATTACCAGGGGAAAATCAACTGTTTGGGTTCGTCATTTTACTGGGAGTCTGTGTAGTGTATCAAAAGGCCTGTCTGGGCTGGATAGTTAATAAAAGATCAGAGAAGTAAAAAGTTTTAATTTATTTAAATAAAAACTAGGTAATGTTGAAAAATACTGTTTTACAAAAAGACCCCATTTATATTAATAGTACAGGAGTACCATGGTACATTCATCCTGTCTGGCACATGTTTTCCTGTTGATACTGTCTCTTCAATGATTAACAGCAGCAAAATCAGTCTTCACTCTCACTTCTTTAGCTAAACATCTGTATTGCACATTACCATTCAGGGAAGGCAGAGATGAGTTAAAGAGGATTCTGCTGATATTTCTGAAGTAAAAACTTGGGGGGATGGACAACCTTCCTGGATACCTGTAATGAAAAAGAAAAAATGTTAAAAGTTTAGAGAAAATAAAAATTCTGGTAATGTACACAGATGAAGGTACCTTGCAGTACCTCAGTTATTACTGCAGCAAGCAATACCAGATCTGTGTGAAAGCCTGGTGGTAGAACTCACGGTCCTCTCAGGATGTAGTTTCTCATTTGGCAGGTCTGGTCTGATGACAGGATACTGCAGAGGGGTAGTCTTGTTTTCTTGGCCTTTCCTTGGTGTTCTTAGCCCACCTTTGCACTTGGATCTCACAGATACAGTTTGTCTTGTAGCTGCATGATGGATTGCTAGATCTGATGCCAGCAAGTTGGTGGGAACATATTGCAGCAGTAATGGAAAACAGCATTCTTACCTAAGAATGGCTTAAAACATACAGTACCTTATTTTGTCTTCAATCTTCTTTGCTGGACCTTTGTTTCAAGGGAACACTGTTTATAACTTAGGCAATCTTAGCTTTCAAAATTCTGCTGTATGTTAAACCAAAAACCAGTGAACTTTCTCTTTTGCAGCTCTTTAGAAACATAAGATACTGGATATACTTGGTGGGATTCTTCTGTTTGGGTTATTTAAGGTTTGTTTGCTCACCCTGATTAATAGATACTTTGTATATTTACAAGAGCGTAAGATACCAGAGAATCTTTCTGGTCTAAAATTACGTGGAATGCGAGGAATAAACCTTCACAGACCTGTTTTGTGATTTCTTCAATGTTAGGTGAGCCTTATGCTGATCCAGTTCTTCCTGCTCGAAGACAAGAGAGATTTTTCCCTAATCCTCCAAATACTGGAAGACTTTCTGGACCAGCAGAACTACGAACTTACAATGTGCAGTCTTTTGATAAAACAGGTGGGAACTGCTTCCATGATACTCTAAAATGGAAAATCTCAGTGTAAACTGACTGTGCACAGTCAGCTGTGGCAAGAGGACAGGTTTATAGCTATCACAGATCTGAGGTTCCATTGTGTAGAAAACATTTTAACACCTGCTGGCCTTGCTGCAGCCATTCCCTATTAGAGCAACAGCCCTCCCTGCTGACAGGTGGGTGGGATTCCATGAATGGCAGTCATGAGGTATTTTTTTGGTCTGCCCTCACTGTTCTGTGTGTTGACCACTCATAATTGGTTTAGAGTCTGTTTGGTCCCTCCCATGAGGCTCATCACAGCATTAAAACATCACAAACCCATACTTGAATTTCCATGCCACACTTGGTAAAGTTAGAAAGGGTTAGACTCACAAAGAGTGAAACAGAAACAGCCAACTGTTCAAGTGTCCACTGGCTTGGTGCATGGAGGTGGAACGTCCTGAGACCTCTTCCTTCAAACTGTTGACTATACTGGCAGCTTTTTGTAGTTCACAGTGCAGTTGCCTCCAATTTAATCACACCTTTCACTGACCCACTAGTTTTGAATAGGCCAATTACATATATTTTAGTTTGTGACACCTGGAAACTGCCAGAAGCTCATAGGCAAAGTTTTGGTCACTGAGACCTTATCACTGACAGCTTAAAAGCTTATTACTTATTAAGCATTTTTTGTCTTTATGTAATGCCCTGGTAAGTCACATGTGTCTGATTCATCAGCGAGGTGAAGCCATTAAATTCCCAATAGAAACTTCACCACCCAGGACTCAGTTACTGACAGTAGGAAGTTACCATCTCCCTTGCACCATTTCTGGCACCTTTGCTGCTTGGTGTCACAGTTGTGAGAACAGGGAATGCTGAATCTAGTTTCAGGTTGAAGGTTCAGGTTTCAAAGTGAATCGTTCTTTACTGGAAGATAGTTCTTCCCTGTGCAGCTACTGACCTTCCCTTTTTCCCAAGCTTTCTGTCTGTTTCACTTCTGCTTTCTAATACTTCATGTTCCACAGAGGCCTTTCTTCTAGAACCTGGCTGCTGACTGAAGGACAGGAGAGGTGCACTGGTCTTTGCACTTGCTTACTGCGTCCCTTTTTACCCCTTTCTTCAGGCACTGCCAAGCAACAATTAATTTATTTTTTTAAATGTTGTATTCAGTTCTTGGGCGATTCTAAACTGCAGTAATGGCACCAGGGTTTTGGATAACCCTGTTGCCAGTGTTTAACAGGTCATTAAGCATGTGTGAATGTTGCTCTTTACAGGCACATAATTTCACTAAACTTGGGTGAGTATTTGTAAAAAAAACCCTTCAATTAAAAAACCAACCACACAAAAACCAGCCCATCCAGCATATCTGATTTAAGAACATCAGAGTATCTCACAGTACTGAAATCAAGGCTCCCACTCATTAAGAGTGAACAAGTTACACTTCTTAGGAAGATGATCAAAATGTTATTTAAAGTGAACAAAATAATACGGATTTTCCTAAGCTGGGGTGGCAAGTTATAAAAACTCTTCACTTGAGGAGGTACCTGGGGCAGGAAGCTTCTTGTCAGAAAGAAGAGTTAAAGGCTGGCAGAGTTTGTGAGCAACTTCACAAGGACCTAAAATGGAAAGTGTTATGCAACCTAAATACCAAGGCATGAATATTCTCTGTGTGACATAGGAGTTGAACTGTTTTAGATTAAGTAACAATATCATCAATGAGGCAGGGCCTGCTTGAAATGACAAGTAATTTAGAGTTTTGAAAAGACCTATCTGTTCATTGAGAAAAAACCTTTGTTTGCTTTCAAGAAGTGAAATACAATATGCACATAAAAATTCAGTCACTAGTTAGAAGTCTTGTTTTGGTCTGGTGGTTTTTAGTATATCTATTCAAGCTGAAGTGTAAGAAAGCAATATACTTCAAATCCCAGGTTTGGGGGGTTGTTTGTTTGTTTGTTTGTTAAAAGAAAGTGGTTTTAGTGTATATATTTAGTATATTTATATCCAGTCAGATTCTACTCTCTGACAATTTCCTTTAATAATTTTCTCCAGTTGTTATAGAAAATACTTGTTCCCAGTAAAGTTTAAAAGTAAAAACACTGAAGTTTCTATTTCTCTCTTTACTTATAAAGTAAGGCAAATGAGAGGATTATTATTATTATTATTATTATTACTACTATTAATTCCTGACTGCTTGTCCAAAACTGAGGTAGTTCTGGAAGTCTTCTTGAAATTTGTCAGCCAAGGAGGGAATTGGTTTTTGTCATACTTGATTTGGATTTGTGTCAAGCTCTGTGCCAAGAGTCTATGATAGCACAGCCATTCCCAGCGTGGGGTTTACCAAAGAAATAAACTATTAGTCAGAGGGAGGGGGAAAATTGAACTGCTACTTGCTGTTGGTTTTGTTGCCTATCTATCCTGATGTCAAAAAAACTTACTGAAATTGGTGGAGAGAAAGAGATCAGCACTGAATAATTTAACTTTTACATACAGATGGACAGACATCTTCAGAACATAGTCCACAAACAGAACCAAGTGGAGATGGGATGAAGGATCATTCTAACTTTAGTGTAAGTAGCTAAAGAGCTAAAGTAGCTAAAGAGCAGCTTGATTTAAAGACGCTTTAATTTTCTGCAAAAACCAGAAACATTTGTCTGTAGTCCATTGGTCACATTATATTGCACTCTGCAGTGCAAATTATAAAATTATATGTATACTTTATCACAGCACTTATTGCCTTGTGAATTAATTTTGATGTATTACTAATATAGTCCCTGTTGAAAATTAATTATATCCCAAAATATGAAGCTATGGTCAAGTGGATGGTCAGTACACATAGATAGCCTTGCTCGGGATTATGCTGCAGCTAAGGCAGAGCTGGAACTAGGCCTGAGCTAGTGTCACACCTACATGGAAGCAGGCCTGATGGGACTGGAGAGGTTCCCTTTCCCTCCACTAACTTCCCTGGTTTCCTCGTGTTGCAGAACTTGCTCCCCGATCAGTCGCTGGCACCTGAAAGTGAAGCTGTCATTTCAGGGTTTGCACCCCTGCCTTTCCCTCCAGTCAGACCTCCATTGATGCCTGTGGATCCTAGAGCACCACCAGTACCTTTCATGAGACGAGGACCTCCTTTTCCTCCCCCTCCTCCTGCTGGCATGTACGGGCCACGGGAATGCTTTCCAGTACGAGACTTTGGGCCTCCGCGCCCTCCGCTGCCAAGTACGTGGCTTTTGCCAGCATTTGTTTCAAATTGATGCATGGGAGTGCTTTGTGCAGGTAGTGAGTTACCACACTGGGTGGATGTGCACATATTTGCACACACTACTTCTTAATTCAGCTAGCAGGGAGCATCTTTTCTGATTAAGGTTCATTGTGTTGTACACTTCCTTTTTCACAACAGCTCGTCTTGATGTTTTTACAAACACTAGCTTTTGCTGGAAAATACACCTACATGTACTGTTCAGCATTTAAAGGATTCTTTTTGTGGGGTAGGAAAGCAAGTAGGTGGTTACCTTAATCCTTTTCTTCCTGTGAAGTTGCACCTTACATAAATCTTAAAAGTTTCATCCTCTGGCTCTGAGGTGTGGTGGTGCCCTGCAAAGGCACAGTCCCAAAACAACTGTTCTCCCTTTGAGTTTGCATGACTGGAGCAAGATGTCAGTGTCAGACTGCAGGGCTTCTTTCTGACTCCTGCTGTTCTCCGAGTATGTGTGAAGAACTAAGCCATTTATCTGCCAAAATATCTGTAAGGTGTGGCAGGTAAGGGCTGCTGTGGCAGACTGAAGGGGGTGTTGGCAGCGGCAGCCCAGGAGCTGGCAGTGGCTGGCTGCTGCTTTGAGGCTGTTGTGGGTAACTACTGAGAAAAGTGATGGTTTTGCCCTCATCCTTCCTGGCATCTGTGTCTCTTTGGATCCTGACATGTGACTCCTAGTTAGATAGGCCTAGCTGAGCAGTAAGACAGCAAGAGAAGCAGGTGTATATGTTTCCTGTTGTGATTGATATTAACTGGACTACTCTGATTCTCTCACAGTAAGAAACCCATTTCCAATGAGACCTTATCCTCACTATCCACCTCAACGACCTGGATTTTTGCCTCCACCACCTCCTCCTGAAAATAGAGTTGAACCATCTCAGTCAAATCCATCAGCTGTAGAACAACCAGAACCACAGCAGGAGACTTGACAGTCATTTGGGGAATGTCCTGAACGAGCTTTGTGCTCTCCTACTGGCATTTTTCCTTATGTTAAGTAACCATTGTTACTTAGGTCTATACAAACTACTTTGCTCAAATTGAAGCTTAATAGAGAAAATTCTCAGGATAGTATTTTGTAAATAAAGAATTAAATAACTATGAATATTGTGAATAAGTGATTTCCACTGTACAATAGTCATTTTAAATTAAGTATTTCTAACTTGAATAATATCTTCAAAGGTGTATAAAATTAGATCACGTGAACCTTATTGTGAAAGTCCAGCTGCTTTGTCCTGGTTGAGCTGTACAGGGAGGCTCCTGCATGCCAAAAGTGATGCTTGCTGCTTTATGAATAGGATGTGAAAACAAATCAAACGGTTAATAAAAAGCTACAAAAAATGAAAGCAATGTCACTGGTAACCTGGTACAATAGAAGTAGGTGAAGATGAATGACCATGATTCTCCACTCCAGTCCCCTCTGTCAGTGACCTTGTCGGTGACCTTTCAGCTCTCAAGCTCTACAACATGGCAGTTCTCCTGCCACGACACTGAGGGGGAAGGGGCAGCACAAAAGCTGAGCGACTCTCCCCTCACTCTTCAAAAGCTGGAGTGGAGTAGTGTTTGTTATTGAAGATGTGTACAGGGAGGAAGGAGTCATAGCTAGGAGATGCTCAAGCACAGCCCAGCCCTTGCCTTTGAAGATATATGTGTGCAGCAAACTAATAGGAGGGGTGCTTTTTACGGTCTCAACATGAATTTATTAGGCTTCAGATTTTAACACCAGCATTTGGAAAATGCAGGGCAGGATAAAAGCAGAATTAAAAAGTACAAGAAGGACGTGGCAGACTGCAGCATTAATAACTTTGTGTCTATAAAAGCATTTGCTGTGGTACCTCGTTCACCTCTTCAGGCGCGGTTCCCATGTGGTGCTTCCCTGGCAGGAACGGCTGTCCCAGCAGGCACAGTGCCCCCACCTGCAGCCAGGGCACGCCTGACCAGTGCCAGGCTGGGTCTGGACAGAGCCAAGCGCTGCTTTTACTGACAACTGTACAATCTAAAGACTTCTGCTAGGAGCTGGTGGCTGTTCTGACAGTTTGGCTTCAACTTGGAAAGGTGTAAGGACTCAGTGCAGTCATTTGGTAAGGGACTCAGATAAAAAAGCAAACTGGTTTTGGCAAGCCCCAACTCCCAGCAGCAGTCCAACCACCAGTCTCCATTCTCTGCATGCAGGCACACATAACACACAGTTTCAGGCTTTAATGTAAATGCAGCTGCCACCACACCCCATAATTAGAAGTTACCAAAGAAAAAACTCCAGCCCACTTTTTTTTGTAATTGCTTAGGTTGAGTTTGCCAAGGGAGCATTTTCTCCTGTAGCTCAGTACTCCTGCTCCTACCATTACCCCCAGATTGGCTTCTTTCAGCTGTAGAACTCTTCCATGGCTCATTCCTACAATTTCTTTATCCTTTCTGCTTCTAGTTTAGCCCTCGAAGCATTTCGATAAGCCTTTGTACTGCAGCGATTCAATGACAGATTCTGACGAGACATTTTAAAGCATCATCAGTCTTAAATTAACCATGTAGTTCAATGTGGCTGTTGCATTACTTTAGCCAATTAGTTGGTGGCTATGAGTTTGCCTGAGAGACTTCACAAGGATTCTCAAAGGAATTACTGCATTTTACCCTTGTCATCAGCCATAGGAAGAACCAAACTGCCAAATACAGCCTTGCCCCTGCACAGAAATCCTGGGCTGATAACACTCCCAGAAACCTTTTTCATTCCTTGCCCAACTGACCTGAGAGGCTGCAAAAACTATTCATGAATGTATCTATGTTTTCTGAGCAAACACAGTATTTCCCCCGTGTGAGTTAACTATTTGTTCTAAGTTAACTGAAAAATTCTTCCTCCACCAAAACAGTCTACTCTATGCCCACAATGGTACCAGAAGCTGCAGGCAAGAGAAAAGACAGCTGGACTAAGATAATGTAGGAAAAGCATGGATTGGATCACCCTGCAGAGAGAATGGCATAATTGCAGGCTTTTTTCTTCCTTCCTAGTAGTAGTCCAAAATTTTATTTGCAAATTTGGAAACAAGCTCCGGTTTATGCAATAGGAAGCAGGTAGATGGTAACCTGTAAAATGTGGAAAGGTCACACAAAGTGTATGTGGGGAAGTCCCTGTTCTGCCCACCCCCCAAAAGAATAAGCAACCCAGTTTTGACAGATGAAGTCTTGTGTTCCAAGCTCCTGCAGCTAACCCTAGAACGCAAAAGACTAACTTGACATTGCCATCTCTTCAGGAAATACAAAGAAACAAGAAGTAAAATTCCTTTTGGGATTATGCAAGTTCAAAGTAATTTCACAATAGTTTGTAAGGTCCCACTCCAAATGCAAGAGAATATTAAGACTATCTTAATTTCCTAATGATTACAGATCACTTCAACTTGAATCCCTTCATCCTGGTATCACTAATAAAGATTCCTGCTGAAAATACAGGCAGGTGACAAACCCCTTTTATCTATTCCTCAGACAAGAGAAAAATCAGGGGTGCATTTCTCCAGCACTGCTCAAGGTAAGGCTTTCACCACACTCCTGCTTTACTGGACTCCCTACAATTGCCAAGATAGAAAGATTCTAGCCATCTTTTAAGTACACCGACTTCTTCCCTGAACACAAGCCAAACCCAGTGAGAAGACTTCAGACTGTATGAAAAAAATCAGACTTGGAGCACTAACAATGGACAGCCACTGGTAAGAGCCAGCTCTGGCTGCAACTGCAGCGAGTGAAAGGGCTGCACATCTCTCTACTGTAGTCAAGTGGGGTGCTGCTCCTCCTCCTCATCTTATCTTTCAAGATTAAATTAATTAAAGCAGAAAACAGGTTAGACCAAACAGATTAAAAACACATTTATATAAGAGAAAGGCAAACAGGTTACTTTCCAACTCCATTTAGTAAGGAGTAACCTAAGTGCAGTAGCGTGCAGAGATAAAGTTACCATTCTGCAACTGTTTAAACCAGAGCATGCAGAATTTGCTTTGTTTGTTTCTGGCTTTTTCTGTGTGACTTCCTGAAATCTTGAACCCTTCAAGATCACACTTCAGGTTCAGACGCTGCTGAACAATCACCATCAGATTTAACTGCTACATAAACCTTCCTCCTGAGGCTGAGCCCTGAAAGGCACCACAAGTACCAGTATTTCACTTTACTGGAACATGAAAAGCTGTAACTGTATTTACCTTATCTTTATTACCCACAGCATCTCTTCAGTGTGTTGGCAAATGATCTTGCTTACCAAATCTGGAGGATCTAGGAAACTGCTTGAACAAGCAGTGCAATTTTCACACTTGGCAGCAGTTTGGGCTGCCATGTAGCAACATGAAGTTCAGAAGCTCGAATGAAGTCCGTGCTTGGCACGCACACACTGACCAGCCACTCTGACAAGCCTCACAGCACAGTCAGCCACTGCAGGCCACAGCAGCTCTCCAACAGCTGACCAGACATCTGCAGTTTCCATTCAGAAGGCACAGCTGTGTACTCTTGAGTACGGATAAAATGTCAAACTGAAGCATTGCAGGTATTCATAATCTATTTAATAGTGGGACACCAAAGAAGTACTACACATTTTTCTTGAGCACATTAGATTTTGATTTAAGCAATTGCAATTGATGCAGTAGTTTCTCAAAAATAGTCTTCTATATTCTACAGTCCACAGTTTACCGTATCAGTCTAATAGGTCATATAATAATATACTGTTTGTGCTAACTGGTCTGATCTTTAGTAAAGCATCCTTCCCATTCCTCCACCACCCCAAAAAATGTTGACAAAATTCAGCCAAATTAAAAAAAAAAATTCAGTGTGACTTATTTTAGATTTTTCTGCTGACCTAGACACAATGGGAGCTACTAGTTATACACATCTTATGAACGATGTTGCATTTTAATTCTAAAAATCTTCATGCTGATAACAATAAAGTATTTTGTACAGCAATCAATTTTTTATGCTTTATTCATTGATTAAAAGAATATAACATTTAACATAAACCATACAACATCAGTCATCAATTCAAACATTCAGCTGGTTTCCTTACATTTTCTGTCAGGAGTTTTTTTTTTAATCTGATCACATTTATAAGATAAAATCTCACCACATCTGGCATATACACACACTGTGCCAGTGGATTCACTCTACTGATGTACATATAAAATCCGCATGGTATGTGCTCACTGGAGACAAAACAGCGCACACCTGTCAAAAGGTCATTTTAATATAAGATGGTAAAACCATTTGTAAAACACATATAAACTTTTTCCATAAATAGAATCATATCTGGACATCTGTTGCATAAATTGTGTTTTCCAAAGCTTACAATATAGCAGCCAGGTCTCAGCACTGCTGGGCACCCACGTTGGCCACTTACTTTATTATTGCAGACTGTCCTTTAAACATTAAATGCACAACATTCGTACCACTTAAAACTGGGGTCAGGTGGAAGTCTCACAGAGACCACGTCTGTACCGCGGTTGCCCTGAAACAGTTACATCGGCTTCTAAAGCCTCTCAGATATAACAAGATTTTAAAACATACTTCATGGAATGTTCTTCATGCATCATAGCAGCTCATACCTGTGATAGAACAAGCTTTGTATTTGTTTCCTTTCCTTCCTTTACATTCACTATTCACAGTGAAACAGGTGCATGTTTGTTAAGAGTTCTGAGGTTGCTGACTGAGCCACAGCACAGCTGTGTACCACAGGTCGAAATTCGACCTTATATATTACAATCTAGCAGTATCTGGCTGGCCAAAAGTTGGCCTGCCCCTGCCAGCATGTGGGCACTTCTTCGTTTTTAATCTATTCTTTGGCAGCTGACACAGGCGCTGACAGAGAAAATCCAGTGACTTGGTTGTTAGGGATTTCACGACTAATGTTTGTTTGCAGGTGTAGACCTTTGTATTGAAATCTTCACTGTTATGCGTTTACCTCACCGGAGCGCATATTCTTGCTTTTTCCTTTTAAACTTTGGCCCAAAGCTAACTTTTAAGGAAGATGACAGAACATGAGAACAAACAAGGAGGAGTTTGCAAAGAATCCAAAAGACTACAGCTTATGGAGTGAATCTGTAAGTGCAGGAACCTGAACGCTCGTGTTTCACACCGCCGCTTAGCAGCTAAGGAAAGCCGAGAATGGAGTTAAGCCATGCTGCAGAATCCGCACGTGAAATCAAGCAAGGTAAGAGTCTTACAGTGAACAGCCCTGGATAGACTTCTCGTCCCTTAAGCCTATTAAGTAGCATGCTACCAGATTAAGCACACAATGACAGCATAGAAATCCACTGGGCTATGGATATGGGTATTAAAAACAGTTGGCTCCCGAGCACAGGACTCCAATATAACAGCAAAATAATTCAAAATGCAGTTACTCAATTAAAGTAAAGTTAGCCGGCAACCTCAGACAGCCTTTGGCTGTATCTTGCAAGGTTTGGTAGACAAGTCCATTAACCGTGAAAACCCTAAACACTGCCACTTTCAGCTTCTAAACCAATACCCGACTACGTTCTTTGATCAAGAAGTAGAATACACATATATAATTCTATATAGCTAATACTGATTAAACACAGCACAAAAGGGGTTAATTCACACTACCGAAAAAACATAATAGGACCCTACTTGCATATGTAACCACAGGAATTGTAAATAAGGAGCTAAATGCCTTCACTGAAGCTTTGCATCTCTCTGTAAAAGTGACGGGTTGGCTCAGTGAAGACACTGAGCAGCTCTATGTCCATGACAGCGTGCCAAGGTCGACCCAATCCGAGAGATACTTGCTCAATGAAATTGTGTACTGGATCCACATCCTGATCAGCCAGTTCTCCTTGGTCGAATTCAATGCTTTCTTCTGTGACTTCCAGTACTTTCAGGTCAGAGCCACGAAGACGAGCAATTGCTATAAGATTATGAGCCCAGACTGTGTAACCTATGGGGAAAAGAAAAAGTCACTCTGTCATTTTCCTGCAAGGTATTTTCTTACTGTACTATTTAATACCAGACCATCCCAGTATCTCTCCCAACCTATGCTGTCATGTTCCATCTGGCAGAATTCCCCTAGGGCATGGTGGGGGCTTTCTGGTTTCAAGAAGTGAAGCCCCCATTTTTTATTCTCAATAAGGAAGTATAAAAATATTTCAGATAGTTTCACCAAGCTTTTCTAGATCTTTTTCCCCCACTTGCTCCACTTACAGTGGACTACTGTAAGTTATATATATATACACCATTTCAAACCTCCTGTAATCTACTTTGTAGTAAAATTAGAATGAAAAAAGGGAGTTATCAATTAAGTGAAGGCATAAAAGGATTGCTTTAAAACTCTGCTTATGCTAGAAAAAAAAAAAAGATTTGCTTTTGTTGCTTTAGAAAGTAGACTTACTTTAAAAGAAAAAAAACACCACCAAACAGAGAGTCAGCACACACAAACCAGAAGCCTCTCCAGCCTCTTCAGGTCACCCCAGTGTGTGTGTGTCTATATATAATCTAAAAATATAAAATAAACTACATGTATCTTGTTATTCCGTCTGAGATAAAACATAATTACAAAGCTTCCCTCTCTTCACATTATATATTGGCATTCCTCTTTAAAAACTCCTATTCCCCAGTTACCTGGAAGCTTTCTGTGCCCTGGCTAAGGGAAAGGCAGACAGCTCCTCCCTATTCAGATGCAAACCACAGATGGTCTGGGAGCTTCCCTTTCGGGGAGCTCTGCCAAATCAGCGCTACCACTGCAAAAGGAAAGGCTCATTTCTGCCTTCATCATCATTCTCACAGGTGCTAAGCTTCTTGGTGAGACACCCAAGTAGATTCCAAGTAAAGCTTCAGTCTGCACAATATTTGAACTGGGAAAGCTAAACAGCTGAAAAGTAAAAGCTAACTGTGGTTTGGTCTTCCAACAATACAGTTAACATGCTCTACATCATAATGTATCAAAATAAAATAGAGAATAAAGAAAAGATGTCAAAGTAATAAAGAAAAGAGATTTCTATTCTGTTTTCTTTTACTTTTATCTATTGTGTCTCTGTAAGTACGTATGGGCAGGTTTTCAACAAAGAAGCCTGCACACATCTGTAAGGCTCATTTCTGGTATATAAGCCATTAGGAATGCATGAATTCCCACAATCTTCATCTGCTGGATACTTCACCTCCAACACAACTGTCCACAGAAGATGAAGCTGTCTTAATTCAGGCAGCTTAATTCAATGTCCCTTCCTTAATAGGGGCATTAAACTCAATGGAGAATTCCTCCCTGTATGATGACAGTCTCCTACCAGGACATGAAGGAGTTCACACCACCTTCCCGTTATCCTGACTGTAAAGGAACTTACCAAAGAAATCCTTGAAAGCAAGTGCAAGAATAAAAGAAAATAAAAGCCCTGCACACAAAACCCCTTTACCATCCTGTGGTCAGGTATATGGCTTTTGCTGTAACTGTTTCCAGTGCATAGATCCTCTATGCACTGGAACAACCATCTTATTCCCAAATTAGTCTCGTTTTAAATTAACTCTCCTTTCAAAAATTTTCCCTGAAATTTCTTAGTGACCTCCCAGCTGCCAAAAAGTCTCTGTCCAGCTAAGTATTCAGAGGTAAGAGGAAACAATCATTTTACTACTGGTATCACTGAACAACAAATTTACCACGAGCACACTGTAATTGCTAGCAAAAATTTCAACTTTAGTTTTGGACAGTTTTATTCATGAAATGAATTTTATAACACAAAATCATAAAAGTCCACGTGGAAGTATCCTTCCCTTAAGGGAGAAGAAAAAATAATAAAAGGCCTCTGCTCTCACAGATGGACCATGGTTTTTATTCACAGTGGCAGATCATACCACTACAAGTATCCTACTGTCTCCATCCCATCCCAAATGGCCACACACTCTTTACATCCTTTCTTCATTCTGCGAGAATGCATTTAACATCTGCCTTCCTCTGGCTCCTGGACCTGCTGCCTTGGTGGAAAGATGACAACTTCCCACAAAAGACAACCTCGAGGCACCCCATATAAAGTGTCCTTAGCATATGTTTTCCCCTCCCTGTTTTGGTCAGTGACAAGTGGCAGCCAAAACTAGATGTAAACCAAAGCTTTTTCAAAAGCAAACTAATACCAGAAGAGGAAACATACACATAAACACACACACACAAAAACCTAAGAAGCACTGGAAACTGAAGAATAACCACTTCAGGAGACAGAAGAAGAAACTTGAGCACTTTAAGCGAATTATGGCACCTTGAACAAAACCACCTTCTTTTCTTGAAGGAAACTTGACAGTATAGTATGACAAGTGCAGCCAGAAAACATTATATGGTAAACCTCAGAGAATCCAAGCATGAGGCTAAGATGCTGTACTGAGGCATCACAGCATTCTGGGTATTTCTTCTAACAGTGTTCTTCCTAGAGTTACTACTCTCCAAGAAAGATGCTTACGTTACAGTAGAGTAATGTAATAGAGTTCTCTATAACTAGAGAAGTTATGTTCACAGCTTAGAAAAGATCAGAAGGCATTTATAAGCAGCTTAGCTAGCTTCTGCTGCAAGGAGGGGGAAAAGAAGGGAAAAGAATCTGAATCCCAATGTAACAGCAAGGTGATACTTGGCTGTTCTCTCACACAGGCAGACACAGCATCTCTCCAAAGAAAGGTGATGTAGCAACAACCGTTTGCTAGACAGAAGCATAAAAGACTTTGCTTCCCCAATGCTCTGCACAGACTAATACCTTCTACTGAATACACACGTGTTGGTATTAAATGATACTTACACTAGCTTACGTTTAGATGTTTCACAAGCTTTTAAAGTTAGATAATATATTAGAGGACTTTTCTGTAGCAGGAGGATAATTTAAGATAACACACTATTTTTACTCTTTTTTTAAAGGCCCTCAAACATGTATCCAAATTTTAGAAGAAACTGCTAAAATCCACACCTAGACTGGTGCAGTCATGTGCCAGTATCCAAAATCTGTCTCACCTGGAAACTATTAAGGAGAGACAGCTGAATTGTTCACACCTTCCCTGCCCCCAGCAATGACAATTCAGTAAAGGACCACAAAAAAAAAAAAAAAAAAGGGGCAAATACAGCAGGACCTTCTGGCTTTAACCGATAAAAATCTGAATGTACACCTCCTGCTGCTGAAGGCCTTCTGTTTGTACTGAACAACTGGAGATTTACTCCCCCAAGCAGTCTGAGGAAACACATTCATTCTTATGCAACACAATACAGTCATCGCTTAACTCCTTCATGCACCAGCAAACTTGGTCTTGGTAAGCTGATTCCAGCACAAACAAAAAAGTATTATTCTGCATTATTTCAGTTTCAGGTGCCTTAAAATTTGACAGACTGCTGTAACTTCTACCACCAAGTGCTCTACTGATGATAGAGCTGAATAAATTCTAAAAGTTATTTGCTACTATATGGCAAATAAATAGCTGGGATAAATCTAGCTCTGGTATTACTGGTAAAACAAATATACTCAGTGAAGCAACCTCCTTCACATATTTTTCAGCCTTCATCTGGTGGCAGTCTGACCAAACTGGTAACAAACTTTTTCCTCTCAGTTTTGAGGCACTTAACTCATGTTATTTACAAACAGGAAGCAAAATAATCTAATCTTGCCAGCATATAAACTCACAGAAAAATAGCAAATGTTTTCAGTTCACATGCACATAAACAGTCACTTAATGGAACTTGCACGGTGCAGACCACTTGTAGGATAAGCCTCCTGGAATGCTCACTTCTTAAGTTATCCTCATTTCTGTGAGGAGTTTAATAAAATCCTATGTGACTTCTCAACAAAAGCTAGTAAGATGCATGTTTAAAACTCATATACAATGAACACTTTAAACAATAGCATATATAGCAATGGTGCAGCAGCCTTTTGAATAACATGCCACTAAAATACACCATGATTAGAAAGGCTGAAGGGTTGTAAGCATTTAAAAGTCACATACTATGCCCGTGCCATGTGTTACCTACCATGAACAGCTAGGAGAGACAGTCTTGTGCACCTCCAGGCTAATAAGACAAGTGGATCCTCATTCCGGTTGTCACTGAGATCTGGGAAGGCAGACATATCTATCACATCATTCATTAGTATAAAGTGAGTGAGGAACTTGTCATACTGCCTGGATATGAGGTCAACAACAGCTCCTGAAACACAAGTGACATAGCTGTCAAAGTGAATCCTCTCTAGGGGGATACTGGGCTTAAGAATCCTTAACATATCATCACTCTTGACATCAAAAGCCATTATATAGACCCGAAGATTAGTGCTGTTGCGAGTCAGCGCCTGCCAATTCTCATCTTTTGGCATATTGTCCAATGACTTGTGCATTATGGAAACACTGTGGACCAGGAGAGACAGTCGATGCAAAGGCACGTGGTTGCTGTCAGCCAGGACTCTTGCCATTTCAGCTGTAAAATCACAGAAATCCAAAGCGAGCGAACGCAGATTCACAAAGCGCTCCAATTCAACCGCAGTGATAAGAGTGGTATTACCAGGGATGTGGTTGTCCAATAAGCTCAGATGTTCCATGGTGTTGGCTATAGGGTTTGATAAGGAGGACAGTGATGTGGGAGTTACTATTTGCAGCATTAACCCACAAGACAGCCATTTCAATTGCCTGCTATTGCCTAATATCTCTTCAAACAGCTGTTGGATTCTGCAAGTAAACAAAACAGACAATGATCCTATTAAACATGGTTTAGTCTTACCAACTGCATACCATTCATTTTTTTTATTCAAGAATTATTCTTCCTTCATTTATAGCCTTATTCTGCAGGAAGGTGCTATTATTATAGTTCTTGTGAACTGCAACCCGACTGCAGACCTCCCAGAGCATTTTAACATCCACTGCCCTTAAAAGGTTAAAATTGTAAACTAAAAGAAATATGTACTTTGTCTTTCAAAAATGGAGGCACACTATGAACCTTCACTTCATGTATTTTCCAGCATGTATTTAACACCCTCCCACATACATTTTAAGGTTATGCAAATAAGAAAACCTGTAATGCTTTTCAAATGAGGCTCTTGTTTTTAAAAACAGCCTTTTGTATTTCCTAGCTTCTCCAGAACTGCACATTTAGTATGGAAAAAAAAGTCAATTTCAGTGAAAGGTGGCAGAAACTTGACTTTGAGCATAAATTAGAATGATGTGAATTATCTACTTGATTTTTTCATTAAAGGGTAAAGAACAAACATGCAAGAAGATTCTTTAAATAATTCCAAATGTACAACTAACTGGATTTTCAAGTGCCAACAGGTTCATGTTTTACCAAAACAACTTGGACCCAGTAACATTTCAATCTCAAACTATCAGTGCCAGATTATGAATTTATTCTGATGCACCCCACCTCTCCTACCCCTTTTTTTCAGTGAATCGATGTTCTTTACATTGAGATATTTTGTTCAAGAAGGCAACAGAAGTACTTTAAATTTTCAATATTAAATTCAAATAGTACAGTCACACTCTAAAATACTTTCTCCATATAAGTCTTTTTCCAGTCTTCATTCCACAGCTGTAAGGCCCAAAGAGTCCTCCTGCCCAAATGACAAGTGTTCTTTTAGTGTATTAGACACAGGTGTAGGTCAGTATTTGATCTCAAGCCCTGGTCAGCATTACAGAGAAGCAGTTGAGCCAGGCTATGAAAGTCCCATAAAACATCACGAAATAAGATCCAGTACAAAATTAGCAGAAATTTTTGTTCCTCAAATCAGGTAATGGTTTTGCACAGAACACTTTTTCCTTTATTGCTGTGAGGATCTGTATACTTTATACATCTAAGCAAAAAACCATTATGAAGTTATTATTCTCACCCACATAACTTTAACAGATAATGTCCAGGCAAGATTAAAGGTTTAGCCCAGTATCCTGACAGACAGCAAAGAAACACTAATACCTTAAGGTGACAGAACAAGGAAAGCACACAGGGATATTTCTCAAATATCTCTCTAGTTTCCAAAACTTTGAAATTCAGACCTTCTGAGCAGAGCTGTATTTTGCAACTCTCAGAGACTTCACTTCTACAAATTCATCCAGGTTCCTCCCTTAGCTGAGTAAGCTTTTAGCAACCATAACATCCAATAATAAAGAACTTTGGAATGTGATTCCCCCCTCTTCTTGCTTGCTCTGAACCTGTCACCTACTACCTTTGATGCCCCACAATCCTTCCGCTGTAATCAAGTTAAAACATCAGCCCTCATTCATCCTCTCCCTCAGCAAATCCTTATTCATCCCTTCCCTTGCCTACATGCGCTTTCTTCCTTCTCCTATGAAGGTACTAGGTTTGCAAGGCCTGACTTCACCCAAGTGGAAAAGTTGGTGTGGTTATTGTATTTATTTCACACCTCAGTTCCCAAGGTTTTGCCTAGAACAGTCATCAAGTAAAAAGACTTCAATATTTCCAGATTTGTCCAAACATTTTATTTTAAATTAACAACTGGCAACTGTGACACAAAGGAAACAGTTTCAAACAATAGATAAGACTCACAGACAGTGTAGTTTTTCTATTTTATTCCTAAATTCATTTAAAGTTCAGATGAACCTTATTTGATTGTGGCAATGCTTATTTCATAATTATTCTTGCCAATGAATAATCAGATTATCTCACAATCCCCCAAAGA
Source organism: Corvus hawaiiensis (assembly GCF_020740725.1). Classification (NCBI taxonomy): domain Eukaryota; kingdom Metazoa; phylum Chordata; class Aves; order Passeriformes; family Corvidae; genus Corvus; species Corvus hawaiiensis. The sequence continues at coordinate 24,237,688 of NC_063218.1, read as the reverse complement.
AAATGATTTACCACAGCAATCGCAAATTTCTTCCAAAGACTCTTCCCTCCCCCCATATACACCTGCAAAAGGTACTGTAATGGTTGCAGCAATGGTAGAATTTATTTTGTAATAGCCCAGGTAATCAATCTTAATAGTGCTTTTAGTGTTTTACAGAACTATTGAAGACAAATCAATTTTGAGATGTTCAGTAGAATACTACCATCTATATGCCTCACTGCACTTAAAAATCAGTTTAAATTGTGGTTCTCATACAACTTAAACATCTGAGCTTAGAAGAATACTGTTTTAGTACCTGCAAAATTTAATGAAATATGACATAGAACTCTGCAGCTCTAGGGTGGGTTTTCTCCCCAGAAGGAATTGCAGTAAGAAACTTTTAAAAGAGAGAGAATGATTTACCGCAATCTGCACAGCAACTTTTTAGTGCAAGCACCGAAGTTATTTATACAAGTATTTAGATTTGTGCTGCTAGTCTAATGACATATAGGTCCTAAGAAAACTTTCTCCAGTTCTTAGCCAGTAAGAGATCAAACATGTCAATAAAGAATATTTAACAGCAATAATTTCTGAACTGTTTTTAGTACCTGCTTTATAAAAGGCAAGACAGAAAGCACTATGTAAGATAGAGGCCATTCATTTTAACATATTTCAAATAAATTTTTTAAACATCCTAGCAGGTTTGGTTTTTTCCTCCCCTGCAAATTTTTATGCACATTCTATTTTTCATAAACAGATTGCATCTAACTGGAGCTTGCAAAAATAGTCTGAACTGCGTTCCAGAAAATTAAGACACGTGAATTGTTGGAAATTAACACCTACTTGATTACCATATTAATTTTACTTCAACTGCCTAGCATGTAGTACAACATTTATCCTAACTTAACACAGCTATTTCAAAGCTCACTTATAAAACTGAAGTTTGAGCATATATCAGAAAATACAAGCAGAACTCAGCACATGCCAAAAAGCAATGCAACCTACTGATGTCACAACAAGTGTCATCAGTCCCCTTTGCTCCCTGTAGGCAGCAATTATGGGATGGTCACCACTGACCTGTAACCTACAAATTATTATACTGAAGCAAACAATTGAAAAAATAAGAACCTCATAAAAAAGTACTTTCACAATTAATGCCCCAGACGGTGTTTTCATCCAGAGGACAGACTAAAGCCTGACTAGACAGGCAGAGTTATTGTTTAATCCCCCAAACCAGTTCTAACCAGGACTGAAACACATCCATGGCCCTGGACAGGAAGTAAACATATTACTAAGGCCCATATGGAGGCCATTTGTTTCATTAAATACTATCAATCAAAATATTTTGTTTAATAACAGAGGCTAAACTGGTTCTTTTGGAAACCAAACTACCTGAACCACACAGATCAATCATGAGAAGCAGATTTCAGAAAGCCAAAATTTTAAACAACTACCCTTTGTTCAACTCAAGACAAATGTACTGTTTACACTGAGCTTCCCAACACTAAGAAACAGAATTGTAAAGAGAGTTTTAGAAAGTAACCAGGGACACAAATGCTGTACAGAAAAGGAATAAGCATTACAAACTCATGCTGAAGCCTGCGAAAGTATATTTTTGAAAACATGCTCCAAAGCCTCCTCTGCCTTAGGACAATCCTCAGCCTTAACCTGAGGAAGCATCCTAATGGCTCCGTGATAGCTGAGATTTCACCCACAGTCTGCTACATCCAGCTCAAGGCCAGCTTTCAGGAAACATAACATTTTTTTCCCTGACTGCTTTAATTGCAGGAAGTTTCTGAAATAGCTAGTAAAGTTTATCACCACAGAGGTTCCAAAAATCCTCAACTACCAGTAACACTGTCTCCCAAAGGTTGCTTATACCTTTCACTGTTAGTTATCAGCATCCACGTTTTGCAACTTACTGATGCAAACCCAAGTGCAAAAAACATGGCTAAGAAACCATAAAGATTTACTTTCTGAACTAAGTCTGCTACTAGTTCTCAAACTTCAGACAACTGAATAAAACACTGTCACAGCTTTCCTTTAATTTAGACAAGGACTAGCAGGTCCCAAATACATTGTTTTATTCTAGAAAGAAAATCAAACAAACAACAACAACAAAAAAAACCCAAACAAAAACCCCCAAAATCCCCAACCCCCCCCACCCCCCCCTGCAAAACCCAAAACAAAAAACCAAACAAGCAAAAAACCACAACAAACAAACACAAAAACCCAACAACAAAATGAACTAAACTAAAAAGAGGTAGCATTTATTTGCTCATTCCAAAACGTGCAAAGGTCAATATTCATCTAAAAGACTAACATCAAGTTAGATAATGAGTTTCGAATGGTTTATGGCTCCAAAATGTGAATACCCGCTTGAAGAAACATTTAACCATACACTCAGCTGAGTAGACATCTGCTTTGATGACTCCCTTCAAGGCCCTTTCCAAAGATTTGATTATATATTTCTATTTTCACAAAGGATAGCAAATAAAGAGCTTTTACCAAATGAGCCTTTTACCTGCACACAGCACTACAGTACATACATTAGACAGAATCACAAATTGCTCCAAGTTCTGCATTCTAAACATAACAGATGACAAAGACACAGTATGTGACTCACAGCTGTATTTGCTGTGATTTGCAAATCCAGGTCAGGACCAAACATTCAGTTTGATGACTGTGTTCACGTACATACATTGATCTGATAATATACCTATACTGGTTCTAAAAACCACTCAAAACAAAAAATAGTAAAGATCTAGAGTGGCTGTACTTATTCCACTCCCAAGCTACTGGAAGAAAGATATTTAAATTGACACAAAATTATGGTATTCAGGTTTTATTGTATCAAAAGTTTTAGCAATACTGCTAAAATAGTTAAGTCAGCATCGCTCCCTCTGCGGTAATTTATTCCAGAAGTCAGTAGCTGTTTATACTGTATTTAACCTTTCCAAAGAACAAATAACCATTTTGATTATAAGCATTCAAGGACTGTCCTGTAATGTAATTATGGCAAGCTAAAATACACCTCTGAACTAAACAAGCACATTAAGAGCTGCAATATTTCAGGAATTCTGCAAATACATAACCTAGTTTTCAGATGTAATTTGAAATAAGTTGTAGCAGTAAACTTGAAAGAGAACATAAACACAAACGTTTTCAACTCTTGTGAAATACAACTGATTACTTCCTTTTCTAATTTTTTTTCATGTACAGAAATAGTAAGGGGTGCTGGTATCAAGGCCGCATCCCTCCTCCCCTTTTGAGGCATTAACATAATATTGAACACAACGAAAAGAGGAAAGACAGGATTCTCACCCTGCTCAGAAAGGATGGAAAAAAAAACCCCAAACAAACAAACAAACAAAAAACAACAAAAAAACAACAGCCACAAAACCAGACTACTTCATGTAAATAGCAGGAACAAGAATTTAGATTTTCATCCCGTTAAAAAACTTAAAGCTTCTTAGTAGTGTATTTCAGGATTTCCTGTGTTCCACTATCTATTTTTATTATTTTACTGTATTTGATAGTTTACAAATACAACTTACTGCTTAATCTTCTTGCCATCAGGGTCAACCTTTCCAAGGTAGGTATTTGATATAGTTCCATGTTGCTGCAGAATGCTTATATCCCCAAAGAGACTTAACTTCTGGAGGTTCCTAGGAAACAACAAAAGAAAAAGGAATCTGTACACAAAACTAAAATGGTGTCAGAAATCATTCTGGATAAGACAAATACAAGCAATAAACCCCCATTATTACATGGAGCACACAGTCTGTGTTGGGAAACTTACTACTGTCCTGGAATACAGGCTCATATGGAACTATAGAAAATGAGACTGAAGTATAAAAAGGTGAAGAGGACTACACAAACTGCTGAAACCAGCTGTAATAGCAAATACCGCTTTTCAGTCAGCACAGGAGTATTTTCAGCAGGCCTGTACCACTACAAAGAAAACTTAGGAGTGATTTTATGCAATTTTTAATCACTGGAACATGCGTGTTAAGTGTCACTCACTGATGAAAACATCAGATACTTATTCCTTTTAACATTTAACACTGCATTTAATGTCCAAGTAGGACACAACCACAAACAACCGTGTCTGAGCACCTGCATACATCAGCTGGGTTACAAACAGGAGCCCAAACCACCTGCTTCAATCAAGGCATCACAAACCTCAGCCAGGAAAAGCAAGAGCTCCCCACACCCTAATCAGTGTCTAATTTCTGTTATATCAAAGTAGGGGAAGCTTTTCTAATATTCCCCATCAGTGAGGGATAGTGGCCCACCACGACACACAATTTTAACTTTTAGAAGGGATACCTAAAAAGAAGTGAAAGAAGAACCTCTAAGATGATGCTGGACATGACACGGTCCACTAGACAGTCACTTTTCCTTTCCCTAGTAGTTTTCTAACTTGCATCTTTTCTATTCCTCTAACAGATCAAGCAAGGGGTATGCAAACGACTGCAGTTTTAAAGTAGCTGTGTAGCATTTACTATTAAGATTCTTATTTTTGTAGCTGACTAAGTTTTGGGTCAGCATTTCTTTTATTTGTATATGCTGTAAATTAGATTTACTCCTAACATGCAAGGGCTAGTTGCAATTGATAATTAACAAGGCAGAAACTCCAGTTTCACCACAAATGGACATATAAATTAATCCTGAACAGTAGATGCCAATTAACCTGTAGCTGACAATTAAGTGAGTTACCATAAATCCTTATTTCTTCTAGCTTACAAATCATATGCTAGTATTTCAAATCAGCTTTGAGGAAAACGTAGTATGTTTTACATTTTTTAGTAGGTATGAATTGCATTCTATAATTGTTATCTACCATAAATCATAATTTACCTGTTTTGAAGTTCCTGTATTCAAAAACAGCACACTGATTGCCTGAAATCTATCCACTGTAGCACCTGCTACTTTTTTTCTATAGGAGAACAACGACTGAATAGCAAGAACCACGAGCTTCATATAAAGTCTGACAAATACTGGAGCCAAATACCTAGAATTTACAACAGTGTCTGAAATTTTAACAATTTAATATTTTGCATTTTAAATACAGGACTATTGTACTGATGATACACTAAAACAAATGGAGCCTTAGAATATGATCAATATTCTACAAATCTCACTAAGACATTGCCTGATCATACTGAAGAATAAGCTTGGCAGAGAAACCTAAAACACTGGCACAAGCAACCAAGAGTATTTTGGGCTCTTTTTTTTCCTCAAAAGCTGTCAGAGATAGTCTGGTATGACAGGGAAGTAGTAGAAACCTCCACCTGGTGTGAAAAGCAGTGCTCACAGCCAATGCCATAATTAAGCATGTATCTTTTGATCTCGGTGATTTCTGCAAGCCAAGAGCCAAAATGCAATCTTCAGAACAGTTCTGAATCACCTGCATATTCACATCAAACGCAGGTCTCGGTTTGTGCCACTCACACCGCCAGCCAATGCTACCATAGGCACGTAGGCAGGTATTAAGAGGACCACCAAACTACAGTGCACATGGAACACTAATCACTAGCACCCCACACATTTTTACTTCATCCATGTGACTGCCATTTCATGCAGTACAGAGACAAATGAAAACGTTCTCTGCCTGAAAACTTAACCAATGACAACATCTGATTATTTTTCCATTCACAACACAGTTATTAACATCAACAAATCCGATCACAGTTCAACACAATGTTAGATTTTTGCTACTATTTGCAGTGTTATTCAACTCCATGACATTCAGCTCACCGCTCATCTTTATTTCAGACAGTCAGTAAAGTGATTGCTATTTAAATAAAATTATTTCAAAGTTAATTGTCATCTTTTGCTAAAAGTTATAATGGCATCTTAATCCTGTGTAGTATCCATACATACAGCTGGGGAAAAACTTGTGGTTTGGAGGGATTTCTAAAACATTTATTTTCCACTCACTCAAAAAGTGCACTAGCAGTAATAAGCTTCTGACTAGGCTCCATCTTCGGTGTTGTTTGGTCTTTTTTAACACCCAATTTTAAAAAGCACAAAATGTCCTTGCTTACATTCAAGGCAAACAAAGCGGTAAGGCACATATTGTATTACTATACTAGTTTCTGCCAGTTTCAGCTGCCTGTTCAGACCAATAGAAAACAGTCATTAGAAAACATCAAAACCAGATGCAGTCTACTGTTTTGAGCGATTCACCACTTTTTGGCAACTCCAAGAGATACCATCCTTCACCAAGACACCAGTTTTATAGAAATCTGCATTTTTGTATCCATAGCAAAGATCAAACAAGTCACACAATTTAACATGATGCACAGGAATAGGTGGGGGGGAAGGGGGGAGTGTCACTACCTTCCTCTCTTCCTTTGTAAGCAAGGAAGGAGTAGTAGAGGAGACTATACTTTGGTATTTTAGAGTTACATAAAAGAACAGGATTTTCCTACTGCATGATCACCAGGGGCTTATTAGCTGTTGTATGCACGTAAGTGCAAACAGAAAGTTTGTTGCACTCCCACCCTCCCTTCTAGAACTTAGTTTTGAAAGATCAGTTTGAGAAGCTTCAGATCATGAAGATTTAAGAAACATCATACCCACCCACACCCTTTTTCTTAGTATTAAGTAGAACATCAGCTTTTAAACAGTTATACGCTTTGTAATTTTGCTTCATTTGCTGTCATAAACATAGAAGCTTATGGAAAAGTTACAGATGACTATAAACACTACTGTAGTACCTTTTAATTAAATAAATTATAGATTTTTAGAGCTCATCAAGGTCCCAATGCTATTAAAGCAATAATTTGGGAGTAATATGCTGCCACCCACAAAACAACTTGAGCTCTACTTCAAATACAAGACAGACCTCGAACATACCTTTCTGGATGGTAGATGGCTGGCAGCAGGAATATTTGTCAGAAAATTTTCTATTGTTTTTAAAACAAGTTGCAGACAAGTTTCTATGTCCTTAATATAATCAGAACTAGCAAAGGTCACTCCAAAATATTTTTGTAGAGACTTAACACACAGATTTGCTTAGAAACTAGCAATTTTATGTTGTACAGAAAATGCTCTAAGTAGCAAAACCACACATCATTCCCCTCTAGCCAAGAGAGCATTTAGAAATTTCATTACTTTTAGTAATTACTTTTCTTAGGTCCTGCAGTATCGTAAATCCTCAAGGAAATCTGTAGCCATCTAAAGCACATGATTTTTCTTGCAGAGAGGGGGGTTGCTACTGCATTGCTTAATAATAAATTTAAAACCCCAAAACAACATTACCCAGTTAAGAAACAGCATCACAAAGGCAGATTTCTTCCTTTTCAGTTCTGAAGTAAAAGACAACATTTTTTTAACTTATCTGCCAAAAAGCTATCATAAGGGCTGACAGGAGCTTTGAAAGACTGTCCTGTTCTAAACTTAATTCCAAAAGGAATGCATTTACAGTGATTCAGCCACTGGAGAAGTTAAAAATTTCCATTTCCATTATTTTGTAAATTACAATAGTTATCTTATGTACAGTGAAAAGAAGGAATTATTAATAATCCTTGAGTTACAGATAAATAAAGAGAAGCAGAGAAATTAATTAATTATGGACTGCAGTCCCTCCTTTGACAAAACTAAGCATCAGGCAGGTGACAATGCCTCTGGTTTAGACATTAGGTGGTCACAGTAAGAACTAAGCAGTAATTTGGCATATGTTAATACTCCTTCCCAACTCTTTTCAATCTCAAAAATCTACTTAAAGAACTAAACCCCAGTGTTCTACCTGAAAACTAATCAGTTATAGGTAGTTACTTTGCAAGGAGAAAAAACCTCAAACATCAAAATAAACTAAAAACCTAGTCTGTTCAAGGGAAAAAATGAGTCTATTCTCAAAGCAAAACTGAAAAAAGGTTAAGTGTTTAATGTAAATCATGCCCCTCTCCCTACTCATTAAAAAAAGTGTGCTATAATAACCAGGTACCCTGTGTTCACCAGTCATGCATTATTGATGTCAAACCAAAAGAGCAGCATATAAACAATTTAGAGACAGCAAGAAAGTACAGCAATGCAAAATCCTATCAAAGTTGGTAACTTTTAATCCCTGTCTTACCACCAAAATTATACTAATCTACCAGAAAACAGATACTGGAGAAACAACTACTTCTGTACAGTATTTTACTGCAGTCCTGAGTCACACTGTGCATACAGAATTTTTCAAAAGAAAAAGTGTATCAAAAGCCTTATCATATTGCAGTTAATTCTGACAGACTCGTATTTCAGTGAGGAAAAAAAAGAAACAATTTAGTTTTCTAACAACACGCTCATGCAACATCTCCTGAAGATACTATTTCTTTTAAAATTCCAAGCCCATGTCACGGTATTTGTCTCAGATCAGACAACCACCACAATCACTTCAACATTTTTTCCTCTTATAGTACTAGCTGGATTTCCCGAAGATTTAACAGTTAAGTGAAAGCTCCTGAAAGGCAAGAGAAGACCAATCAAGACAGATGATCATGATTTGCACACCAAGGATTCACAGGGCAAGGAATAAATTAAGATAAAGGTGAGTTGGAACTAGAGCTGTTTTCTGAAGTGAGGTCTGTAACTCTCCACCATCGCAGCTGCACCACAGGAAGTACCTGCTGGGAGCCACAGAGCAGAGGAACTGAAAGCGAGACTTCACACACCACATTTGCATTCATGTCAAACCAACGAGGAATTGCATTTAAAGTTCTCTTGCTACAATTCAAAATAAAGACGCAAGGAAGGCCTAAAGCTACTCTCCCATACCTGCGGAATCAAAGGGGGCGGTAACAAGATCATGACTCAGTCGCAGTTTTCTAAAGGCCATCCACAAGCTTTAATTCATCCTAAAGATGCCCTGAAAGACTTGCAGCTTTTTTTCTTCCCTTGATAGGTGAGGTAATATGCGCACAGAGGGGAAAAATTATTAACCATTTCCTATCCTAAAATCTGTGTGGCTTTCCAGACTCATCATAACCTAGCTGTAATATCCTTGCTTTCCTATCTTATGTGCTGACTAGAGGCCATATATTAGGATATCTGATTATTATCTTATTATCTCTATCACACCCACACGCAGTAAAGAGAACGCAAGTATTTTTGTGTTAAAGACCTCACATCTGAGCAACTATCTAACCTGCCAAAGTGTGTGAAAAACACATCTTAAAATCAAACCACAAGAAAATATTTCTATCATTTAAATTCAATTTGGCAAAGAAAGTCCTACATGTGAACCGTTTTTTTTCAATGAACAAAAGAACATTAAAACTTCCTCAAACCTCAGAGTACCAGGTAACACGAGAGCTGGCATGAAAGCTCAGCTTTCCTACAGCGGAAGACCTCATAGCTGGAAAGGTGAAGGTATTTTATTGGGACAGTAATTTAGCGCACCAGAGCTGTAATTTTAACTCCCCCTTACTAATTTCTCATAACATTTTTTTTTCCAAGCATACACAAGGTCTAAAGTCTGTCCGTAGTAAGGCTTACATTTTTTGAGTGAGAAAGGCGCCTTGTTATGCAGTCAATTCAAACTCCTGGTTCTCACTTGTTCCGTTTGAGCTGCATTCCCCGCTTCCATCCAGAAGACGGAGAACTTTTTACTACTGCAGCTGTATTTGTTTTTCGTATAGACCAGCCGCTCGACAACTGGACGTCTGAGCGTTTATACTCCTCATCAAGATACACTATATGATAAAAATTTGGTACTTTGAAGCAGCGCGTTCCCGTTTCTGCCCAACTCACAGACTCACACACACACACACACACACACACACAGAACGGCTCCGAGCGCAGCCCCAGCACGAACCGGCCGGCGCCAGCTCGGGCGTTGTTTCCGCCCGCAGAAACCGGCGGGACGGCGGAACCCGGCCCTGCGCGGCTCGGGGGGCTCCGCCTGCCCCCACGCCCGGCACCGCCGCTTCCCCGGTGGTACCTGTTGTTGCGGACGCTGCTCAGGACGCACAGCACCAGCTCCAGGTAAGTCCTCAGCAGGTCGAGCCAGCGCGGGCTCAGCGGCGGCGGCGCCTCCCCGTCCCCCGCCACCGCGGCGCCCTCGCCCGCCGCCGCCGCCGCCCCGCCGCCGCCGGTGGGGTAGTTATCGGCGGCGAACTGTACGCGGAGCTCACGGACGAACCAGCCGCACTTGCGCATGAGGAACTCGAGGCGCGGGCGCTCGGCGGGCGAGACGCGGAGGCTGAGGCGGAGGCGCGGCCAGAGCGCCGGGTAGAAGAGGCACTCCCGCCAGTGCGAGCAGGCGGCCGAGGCCCGCAGCCGGTCGGGGGCCGCCAGGAAGGAGAAAATGTGGACCACCAGCTCGCTGGGCAGGGAGCCGGCGCCCACCGCCTCCCCGCACACCGACATCCCTGGCGCCGGCCCCAGCCCCGCGGCGGCGGCCCCGGGCGGCGGCCCCGGCCTGGCCTGCGGCTCCTGCGACACAAACAACAACATCAATGACACGACGCGGGGGGGGGCGGGCGCCGGCCGGGACGCGCCTGCTGCCGGGACGCACCACCCGAGCGGCCGCCGGGGGGGAGGCGGAGAGACGGAGCGGATGCTACCACTGCCCAGCACGGCGGGGAGAGGTGGGCCGGACCACCTGGCCCTGAGAGACCTCTGTGAAGGAAAACACCGCCGGCGCCGCGCTCTGTTTCTGCGGGGCGACGAGAGCCGCCACGGCGGAGGGGGGATGGTTCACCCCGCGGGGAAAATGGGACGTGCCGGCGGTGGACTGGGAGGCGGAGCCGGCGCGCCCGCCCCGCGGGGGACGTTGGCCGTTCACCCCCCCGTGCTGGCGGCGCCGCTCCCCCGCTCCCCGCCCCTCCGGCGGTTCCCAACGCAGTGCGGCGGAGCCTCCTGCCCGAGGCGCGGCCCCGGGACCACATTCCCTGCGGGCTCCACGGTGGGAGCGCCGGCCGCTGCCGGGGGCAGGCGCGGGACGGCCCCCGCCGGGCGCGCCTGCCCCGCGCACCCGGTGTTTAGGAAAACTTGGGAAGGGTGTCTGGTGGCGGCGGCGCGGAGGCCCGTATGGGACCGCACGTACGCCTTTGAGCCAGCAAAATTACCTCAGTAGCATTCCTGCTGCTGCCGCGGGAAACGCGCTGACTAGGCAGGAAAGGTGGAGCGCGGCAGAGTCCGACATGTGACAGAACCGGGTGCGAGCCTGGGGGCATACAGGAGAAGATGCTCCAAATCTTAGTGCTCTCAGTTTGTTGAATCTCACCCGCTTTCATAATACCCCTGCCAACATCCGCTGTAGGTGTGTAAAGGTGACTTCTGTGCATAGAGAGTTTTGAGAGAATTCAAAAGTCTGTTACATGCTGATGCTGTAAAGACTGAACAACAGAGTGATGATGATTGCATGCATTTTTATAATAATAAAAGGAAAAAACTTACCGAAATAAAATTGAGTAGTGCCAGTATCTTAGAATAATGGACACAGTTTCTATAACAACTTTATATCTGAGTATTCAGAGATGTACACACAAAAGAATGAAAGATATGCTAACAGAAATAAAGTCTAGACTCTTCTTTGTATACAGAGTAGGCACACATTATAACCAGATTTATCAACAACCAAATCTAAACCACCACTCAATTTACTCCGTGACTAGCCGTTTTTGCTGTCTCACAGCAGGGGTGAAAAAATAGTATCACTTATTTTGTTTTCAATCTGGTCATAAGGGGAATGAGTCTTCCATTTCTCCTTGATTAGAGAGAAGGATCCTGTAGAGGCAGATGTAATTGTGAAAGTAAGACTATGGGAAATTCCCAGCCAGCCAGTTCTCTCATCAGAGACCAGTGCTGCTTCACACACCTGCACAAGTGATTTGAACCAGCATAAACAACTCAGGTAAGTGCTGTGCTACTCCCACTGCAGATTCCACCAAAATTCCCCAGGCAGTCAAGATGCAAGTTCTGAAGCAGCCAAACTCATCTGGCATAGAAGGATGCAAATGAAAGGAACTTATGCGCCTACATGTCTCCATATTTTAATATCTACTCAACGATTCCCCATTGTTGAGCTGATGATGAGTCAAAGGACTTCCGAGATTACTGAGTATCTTAAAGTAAAACAGAATCAAGCTTTATGATTCAGTTCCCTTGGATTACCAAAGCAGCATCAAGAAAAAGTGGTTTATGAAATTAGTGGTTCTGCATTTATGGTTACCTTTGTTGGATTGTATTGGATCAGGAAACATGGCATGCTGCATCAAGAAAACTTTCTTGTCCAATCATCCAGGAGCTACTCTGGCAGTCACACTCTCACCACCTAAGCTGGGACCAAAACCCCTTCCCTGTGGGCAGCTCCAGTGAGCCTGACTCCCCACACACCCCATCACACTGTCAGACAAGGTTTCCTTACCGTCTCAACCACAGGTTTCCCATATCAGAGTCGCAGTGGTCCCAGTCCTTAAAATAATTTAATATTAGTGAAATAACTAAATAACAGCTTGAGCTGAAACCCTGGGTTTTTATACCCTCACAGTCTAAACATGGGAACGTTTGGGGGTCCTTGGCTCCTGCCATGCCTCTGAGTGTCTGGTCACCTGGCTGGGCCACAGGTCCCTGAGCTTGTCAAAGGGTCAGCAGTTCACAGCCTCCTGCCTTGGACTCCAGCCACCCAGAGTGCTCAATCTGCATCTTACACTGCAGCTGCAAACCGAGCCACCTGCACTGAATATATTCCTCAATCGTACAGTGAAATGGTCTATTACTGTTACTGTTGCACAGCCATTTAATCAGCTTTTTGGGATTGTGTTAAAAAATTCAGTCTCATGAGCTATTACTTTCAGTTTTGTACGCTTGAATAAATGAATCTGTCTAAAGCTTCAGGCCACCATAACTATGGCCAAGTGGTCTGATATGATAAATTCCAGACTTTCTAGGTTCCCTGATACAATGCATCTGCAGGGCCAATATGGCACTGAGGCAGCCCAGCCTCCAAGGCTGCTGATTCTGGGTGTTGAATCACAGTTTTCCCTGCCTTGTACAACAGAAATGTGCTTCAGCTTGACTGAAAACTGATTTCGACATGCAGGCTTTTGTTAATATGAATGCAGTGCTTGCAAGTTGATGGGATAATTACCTCAGAAAGAGACATGCATCTAACTTGCTTGCAGACTTTATGGAGTTACCAGGTGGCTCCAGCAGGTAGCTGGTCAATAGTCTTTTTGCTGAAGCACTAGGCCGTCAGTATGACTCCAATGCATTGCCCTCCATGAGGCCCTTCATTGCACATTTAAAGCTGAGGAAGATAACTATTGTTATAAACATATATTATAGTATTGGCTTATCGCAAAGTATTAAGGTAGATACTATATAATGTTAGAAATGCTTTTTGCTGTGTGGATGTAGTTTTCTCTCGTTTTAGCAAGAATGTTAGCAAGTGTGAGCAAGTAAGATAACCTCCAAGCGAGCAGAGGATGAGGCCCAAGGAGCTGCTAATCAACACTTTGTCCAGAGAACAAAAGGGCCCAAAGGCTGCTCCGCCCGGAGAACGGGCGGCCAGGACGGTCCGAGAGCCGCTATCACCGCTCTGCCCGGGGGGCAAAGAGGCCAAAGCTGCAATCAGCCCTGACTGTCTGGAGAATTAAGAGATCCACCCCACCATCGCCTCTTACCTAGCGGGCCCACCCCCAAGAATCAAAAGAAATAAAACCGCAAGGCCGAAGACTACGCATGCTCTAAAAAGGCGGACCCAAGGAGTGGCCATGCAGAACAGTTCCTGGAAAAGTTTTAATATGAATAGAGAACAGACAGTAAAAATGGTATAAAAAGGACTCACCTCGAGCATCAGGCGTGCTCTTGGCAGAGCGCCAAGGCACCCGGCCGTTATCCCTTTGCTTTATTTTATGTGTCTCTTATTGTCTTTATATTAAACTCTTTAAATTCGAACAGGAGAGTGAACCTCGTTTTTCACACTATGAATCTTTATGTTGCAGATCAAATTTTTCAAATTTTCTGAAAGGCAGTGAAGCCATATTGCACATCTTGGAGGGGCTGGAAAAAATAAACCATTCCAAAGTAGCTGAAGGCAGGAGATGACAGCCATTTACCAGGAAGTTACCACAGGTTTTTGCACAGTCCATCGTGGATCAGTGCTCCAAGCACACCATGGCTGTGCTCGAAGGGAGCCTCAGGAAACCTGGTTTTGCCAGCTTTGACAGCCACTGTTGGGTTACTTCCATATCACTGGGGTTCTCGTTGCCAACCAGCATCAGCACCAGCAGTGTACCATGAGCAGCTGTGCTGGCATGGGAGTCAGGAATCACATGTGGCTCCAAAGCTACCTGCTGGCCGTAACTGAGTTAAACTTTACTGGACCTGAAGGTCACTGGTTCTGCTGCTAATGTCAAAACCAGAGGCTGCCAGCTTCTTGAGGTGCTCTGTCCTGGTTACCTACAGATAACAAGCTGAAACCAATGAGCAAGTTTTTAAAATTAGTTAGTCCTTTCTTGGTTTTTTAGGTACATTGCAAAGACGTGTATGTCTCTGGAATTACTAACTTGGTATGTCATTGGTGAGCTAGTGCGAACTCTGGAGTTTTCCATCACAGACAGAACAGACAGAGCAGCAAGTCAGAGCAAAGCAGAAACAGAAACAAAATATTAGTAGGAAACCGGTGTTTCCACGTGTGCTGTAACAAACTGGGATAATGCGTCTTCCGTGTTGAAAAGAGAAGTTTAGCAGATTGAACGGGACCATAAGCTTCCGGCATAATCTTCACCTGTACGGTAACAATCCATGTAAAAAAAGGTTACTTGAAGAGGAATCAGGCTGCAGCTGAAGACTGCAGGCCTGGTAGCGATCCCAACGGAACCGGGGAAAACCCCAAGCACCGAGCTGTGCTGTCTCTGGCGGTGGTGGAAACAGGCGGCCGCGGCCGGTAGCGTTGCCCCGCCCCGCGCTCGCCCCGAGCCCGCGCGGTATTTCCGGCCGGGGCCCGTCACGTCCGGGCGGTGGAGATGCCGGTAAGGCGGGTGGTGGGGGGCGGCCCGGCTGCTCCTGCGGGACTCGCCGACCCCCGTGGGGTGCGGGAGCCCAGCCAGCCGCGGAGTCTCGCGGCCGTCCCGTCCCTTCTGTCCCTGCTGCCGGGACTGCCCCTCACGGCTGCGGCCGGACCCGCGCGCGGGGGCGGGTGGCACCTGCCCCGCCAGGCCTCGGCGCTCCGTCTTGCCCCCGTTCCTCCCCAGGCCTCGCCGGGCTCCTCCCGGCCGGAGCGTGGGCAGCCGGGCCTGGCAGCTCTGGCTCTTGTCGCCGTGGCTCGCTCGGGGCCCGCCCTGTCGGTACGGGCTGACAGGGGCAGCGGGTGGACACGGGAGTATCGCCGGGCCCTGGCTCGCTGCGTGCGGTGGGCTGAGTTACTCTGCGCTCGCTGTGTGTGGCGTCTTGCCCCTTCACGGCAAGTGAAGTTCCGTGCTGCAGTGCTGCTGTCAGGAGTGTGAGAGGAAGGCTTTTAGGTTCTCTTTTTAGCTGATCCAGTATTCTTGTTATTTTTTAATATAGTCGATAGATTGGTAGTTGTGATGGAAGGGGAAAGAACTGTATGTAGTTCACTTTTTTCTCCCATCAGCAGTGTCTGAGTGTTTTCCCGGTAGGCAAGAAAAGCTTGTTCTCTTGTTCCCCTCCTTCTAGCACAAATATCATATGGGTATTTGTGAAATAATTTCTATTTATCTGGGCTCATCAAGAAACTAAATTTCTGATTCTGTGAAATATCTCTGACTGACAGTTCCTGCTGACAGGTTGTTTGTATATGGTTCCCTTTTATCAATAATTTGGATAATTCCACTGTGTTGTGGGCTGGGAATTCAGCTTCTTCATCTCTTGCATGCTTTACGTGATTTGCAGTTAATCCCGTAAGTTTCCGAAGCAAACAAGGCAATTTTCCATTGAAAATAAGTAATTGCAAAGAAAATATGGTAAATAACATCCTAACACTGTGAAATTAATTTTTAAAGGCTATTTTGTTGATTCAGTTAAAACAGAAATTCAGGACTTCAGTAAATGAGTTTTACTAATACTTCAAAGTATATTTTACAGTTGCATCAACACATGTTTGCTTCTGTTTGCTTTGCTCTTGCTTTTCAGCTCCTCTTTCTTTGTATTTCCTTTTTTGTTGTTTTAGGTTAAATTAATTATTTGTGCAACAGAGCTTCTTGCAGAAGGACCACCACACTGGTTTGCACTTAGGAAAATATGAAAATAATCAGGGAGTGTTGTTCTCTCTGAACTGAAAAAAAAAAAAAAAATCTGTGCCTTGCTGAGAACAGCTGCAGGAGTTGGACACTTGAATCAATGTTATCGGATGAGTTAGAATCCAAACCTGAGGTGAGCAATTATGAACTGCGTTTGGTTCCCAGGAACATTTGTGGGTAACATTTAGAGTTGAATGAGTTTACTCAGATTGCTGCTTACGTACTAATCTTCCAAGTGTTTTCAGTGGCATCTTCTAATGCTTCCATGCTTTGATTTGAATGGTAAAAAATTAGAAAGTATTGCAGGTTTTTTTTACCTCCTTTCAGCCAGTATTCTTTCCTGTTCTCAGGTTACCTTTTTTTTCCCACTGTTATAGCATTCTTTCTGTTACGAGAATAAAATAAAACAATCTGACTATTTCTTTCCTGCAAACCAAATTGACTTTACTTGGTTTTGGACAATCTGAATTATTCTGTTAGCATCAGTCAGTCCTGTTTTTCAAAGTACTCGTGTTTCCATTAAGCAGTTGGCAGAAGTGGTAGGCAGCAGCACACAGGGGATCCTGGTTGCTTGGTGTGAGGCTGCTGGACTGTTCTGGGTTCAGCTGGTAGCACAGCTGGGCATAAATTGCAAGGATGTGTGCATGCACAGCTGGCCACAAACACAGATGAAGCATGAACATACACATTATCACATACACATTATCACATGCACAGGTAAGGCATGAAGAGCAATGGTTGGCCAGTGGGCTATGGCCGTGCCCTCATCACTTGACTCTCATTCACACTCACATTCACACGTCTCTGCCAGGCCTTCTGCCCGAACCCAGGGCTTTTTAGCCAGTTTCTGGCTGGAGTATTTTTGGTTTTTTTCCAGTCTCTGGTAGCTTCCTACTTGCATTAGTCAACTAGAAGCTCACTAGCAGTGGACTCACTTGTGAGTAGAATATTTAGGAATATAAGTTAAGTAGATAGGTGGGACTGCAGCGATCAGGCATAGCAGTGTACTGACTAGCAGCCAGCAAACATATCATTTGAGTCTCTTCTCTCCTCCTTACCCCTGGTTTGTCATTTATCCGCCTTGATTCCTCCTTTGATCCTCCCCCTAAACATAGTACAATAAGATTAACACACCCTGCAGTCCTTTTTATACTGGGTAGTGAGTTTGGCCTGTTGTATAAGACCCATTCTGATAAGCTGTAATAGCTTTGTTTTCTTACCAGTTAAAATTTCTGGTTGAAGCTTTTCAAGGTGTCACTTTAGCAGTGGCTCACTAATCAGTTGCTGTGGAGTTCTGAGTTGTGTTACCTGTAATGTGCTACATACAAGTGTCTGCAATGTGTTACATTCAACACCACCACCACCTGCTGCCTCTCCTTGCCTTATTTTTCAGGTTGAATGGCCATCTCTGCATTTCCCCACTTAAAGATGCAGGGGTTGTATCACTTAGCGACCTTGCTTTTCCTGGTTTTCAGCTTTACCTCTGCAGACAGCTAAAGTCCTAGAGCAGAGGACATAGTACAACTATGAAGTACCTTTCTGGGGAGTTTACAAGTCTTAATTGAATTGTTTTTATTGAGTCTTGTTTCTAGCTCTTTTTCAGTCCATAAGCAATACAGCATGTATCTTAAACTAGTACTCTGAAAAGAATGATGATTACATGCTGGTAATTCATTACAGCCCATGTGATGTGTTAAGGTATTTGTTTCTTAACAGAGCAGCCAAAGCCCTTCCAGTCACACTGTTCAGGAAAAGTAGCTGCAAGTTTGTAGCAGCCCTGAGTAGTCTCAGCATGATCTGCAAAGAATTCCTCTCTTGCCTTGTCATTGATATCTCATATATTCTATAAAATGTTTTCTGAGTTCTGAACAATAAGGTAATTGTTACTTTTGTCTGTGAATGGGTGGATTCCCTTGGATTACTTCTGGCAGCCAAGGATCAGGACAGTTGGGATACTCGTTTCCTCATTCCTCAAATAGGAGCTCTAACTGGGTCTTGTCTTTTGTCAACTTGAGTAAGGTATTTGTTAATTAGGCTTGTTTACATAATAGTCCTATTTCCTTATGGCAGAGTTGCATTTCCTTCCCAGCAAACCCACAATAAGAGTTGGCTGTTTATTCTCCATAAGAAACAGGCCTGGTACATAAAAGCTACAGTGGCAGTTGCAGAGGGCATCCTTTCTGTAGATGCTGTCTTCTAAACCATGTTCCTCTATCTTGATTGAGGCTATTTTATACTAAAAAATTTCATTTATTTCTATATATGCATACCCTCTTTATCTAGTTCTGATTATGGAACTTGAATGTTAAGTTAGTACTATTTTCTACTCCTTTGATGTTAACCTGGTAGATACCCTTTTTACACTTTTCTCAAATAGCAGTTCAAATATCTCTGAAAGTAAATCATGATTTTATATCCTCTGGTGAGCCATGGCACGACAATTCTTACAGCCACAGATGTTTCTTCATATACCCTACCATG
The DNA here is from genome assembly GCF_020740725.1 of Corvus hawaiiensis. Classification (NCBI taxonomy): domain Eukaryota; kingdom Metazoa; phylum Chordata; class Aves; order Passeriformes; family Corvidae; genus Corvus; species Corvus hawaiiensis. The sequence continues at coordinate 24,219,029 of NC_063218.1, read as the reverse complement.
TGAGAAATGTATTATGTAAGAGCTAGCTGTATTTGTGTGACATCTAGATAATAACAGTCAAAGCACTATGTCTCTATTGCATAGACTACTTTGCTACTGGTTTTTGTCCCTAAAGAAGCAACCAACATACCATTAAATATTTAATGCTTGAGTAGAGGTGAATCCTCCTTTCATAGAAAGTTAGAGTTGCTTGGAGACAGTTTGTATGGACAGATGGATCTGCTCTTTTTTCTGGACTCCCTGCCCCCAAAGCTATGTAACTATCATTCTTCAGGGAACTGCTAAGATTTGCATTTTGCATGCTTTAAGGCTTCAAGGTGATTTAATACAATTGCAAGTATTTCCAGTCACCTCCACCATACTGGTCCAGTGCAGGGTGCTTTCTGCTCTTGGGGTAACTCTTAGCACAATCAAATGAATTACAGCTCTGCTCTGTAAGTTGCGTTAGTTACTGGAAAGAGGGTGAAGGGAGGTATTTTAGCCTCTCCTGTCTCTCTTCCTCAATGCTTCACAAGGAGAGATGCTTGTGATTTAATTAGTTCCCCAGAGGCTGTATGGGAGGAGGACATCCCAGTTTCTAGGTAACCAGCCTTCTGCCCTGCACCCTTCAGCTCCAGCCCCTCCTTTCTCCTCCCCCTCTGCTAAATTTTCTTTTGACCTCTTTATTTTGTTGTGGTTCACTGGTTAAATTTAGAACAGGAATGGTTTTGATTAAAGACATGGTCCCTGCTGCTCTGAGAATCTAGTCTAGCTGCCCAGCTGTCTAGTGGGAGGATAAGTTTGAGGTTCTGGAGAACGTTCTTACTCTGGCCCTCTCAGCCACCTCTATTTCAGCCAAAGCAGCTGCCTGACACTTCTTGGCTTTTGAATTATCTATTATGGGACACAAACATAAGACAATCCATCCCAGGTGGCCATATTATCATTTGTTTCTGGTTTTGTTGTTTTGTTTGTTTGTTTGTTTTTTAAAGGATCTCTAGTAGAGATTCTCAGTTCTATAAACAGTTTTTTGGGTGTTTGTTGTGGTTTTTTTTTTTTCCTCTCAGGTCAGGGATGTTATTCAAGTCACTTGGTAACACAAACGTTCTGCACTGCTTGCAGTGATAGACCCTGAGATCATCCTGTCCAACCATTTCTTAACCAGCAGGGATAACAGTTATTTACTTAGTGACAACAGCCAAGAAATATTTTACATTTTTTAATATATTCACTGTCTGCATTATTTACAGAATTTTCAGTTATGTGGCATTTCAGCAGAAGTAGTTAAAGGAGGGTGTATTCAAGAAGGTGATACGGCAAAGCAAAAATCAAGTTCTTTATATCAAAATGCAGCTGAACTTTGCCCTCCAAGGATTATATGTTCTCTTTGTATGATTCCCTGTTGTCCCATAAAAATTCAACCAGATTTGTCTGTCCCATGAAGTTTGAATCTCTTAAGTCAAAGGTGTCCTTTTGCAATATTAAAATCTATTTCAAATTCCAAGGGATGTCTTAGCTGTAGAGTAAAGCCACCTTGCATCTCTTATTGTTCCTTTGGTATTCTGCTAATATTCTGTACATTCAGTTTCCCTAACTATTCCTATTCTGGTGTCCCAAGATGACCTATCTGTTTTGGTTACAAATTCTAGCACTTTGGCCATATTGGATCAATCTCCCCTCCCTATGTAGGGATTCTACAGTCACCATCTCAGGAACATTTACCGCCCATCTGGGGCCTGTTTGTGATGCCAAATGTTATTTGGTTATGGGATCTGTCAAACTGTATCAGCTAGAAGGTTCCTCCCTTCCTGGTCTTTCAGACATGAGACCACTGGACTATTCCCAGGTGGACGCAGAAGTGCACCTGGACCTGAACTGCAGAAATGTGCCTGTGCACACACAGACAGTACAGACATTATGGCTGTGTGTCAGGATAGGGCTTTTACCAGCACACTCAAACACAAATGGCATTCCCATGGAAAAGAAGTGCCACAAATGGCCTAATCCTGTCCCTACTTATCAGGTAATGAGACTTGAAATTTGCTGGCATATCACACGTGTCCTCCCTTGGCTGACATGCATACTTGTGGTCACACATCTGTCCAGTCTTTGCCAAACCTTGAGTCCTTCCAGTATCCATCTCCAGGCCCTGGGCTTTTTAATTCAGCCTCTGGCCAGGATCTTGTGTTTCCAGATTGTGGTTTTCTCTATTTCACAGGCTACACCAGTGAATTTAATCAATGAATGTACTCAGAAACCATTTAGGAGCAAAAAGCATTAGAAAAGATGAGATAGACTCCAGTGGTGATGCAGAGCAGCAACCTGCAGCCTGTTAATGTGGTCAACCCTTATTATCCCCAGTCCCCTTTCTGTTCCCAATAGTTGCTTCTCTCCTATCTACCTTGATCCCTCCCTTTCCTTGCCTGTGGTCCTTCGCCTAAACATCCATAAGTTTTTCACAGTCCCACTGTCTCCACTCAAGATATCTTAATACATTTTACCCAGTCCCAGAATTTCTCCTGTATTCCATAAGAAGTTTGCTCTTGCTGATGAGATATGTTCTGGTAACCCATGATAACATTGTTCTATTCCTTACAAAGTTTCTGGTTAAATTTTTTTCAAGGTCACACTCAAGTTATTTCTGTACTGGCCCATCCATCAGTGTCCCAGGAGTTCTGGGTCTTTTTACTCTCTCTTATCTGCAGTTTGCTAGAGTTTGTTAGTGTTTGTGTATCTGTGCATTTAATTTATCACCTGTCCTGTTCCTAGATTTCTGTGCTGAATAGCCAATTACCAGGTACCCTTATAATTTCCTATTTACTTTCAGCTGCAAAACCATATTACGAGAACCTTAAGAAAGCATGACACAATGTTTGTAATGAGTTCTTTCCTGTATTCCAGTTGCTGTAGTTGTCCACAAAGGTACTTGATTTTGAACAGGAAGGTTTAGGTAAAATCTGTCAAGATAAAACTAACATGAAAACTTTTTATTTTCTCTGAATTATTTGAGTTGGTGATTAGTTTGCTTTAGCTTATGTGAAGGGTGGTTTTTTTTTATTCCAGATTTTAATAATGAGCATGATTCATCTCTGTTTGTTTCCTTCTGCTTTTTTCGCCCTCTCATAATTCTCTGTACTAGTTTGTCATTACTTTACAAAGCAAATTAAAAGGATCTCTTTTCTTCTGAGCATCTGTTTGTGGTTGCTGCGTTTTGCTTTTCCCTAGTGGCTTGATGTTGCTAGTAGAAGCAGCTTGAAGTAGAAGGTTTAAAGCAAAGCTTTCTTCTTGTAGGAGGCAAGTTTCATTTAGGTCTTTTTGTATAAAAATAGATGAGTCCATAAAGCAAGTATTTTATGGTGAAGTAAGCAGCAGTAGGGCTCATCAACATGAAAGACAATCCAGTAATTTAGAACTATCTTAATGCTCACAGTTTTTAGGCCCAACTTCTTTTTTCTAGTTGCCTTGCTCGTTATTCTTAACTTCCTTTTTACTTCTCTTTCTCCTGTTTTTTTTAATCCTGAATTAGAATGCATGGCCCTGGGGGAGGGACTGTCTCTTACTGCCTGTGTATTTTTTTGACAACATAAAATAGTTCCATCTTCTTACTAGGTCCTCTGGGTAATCTTAGATATAAGATGAAACAATTCTAACCTTTTAAACTGCCATCTGGCTTGTGGCCTAGTTCAAATGGCACATTGCCATCTGAATGACTTCAGGACTTAATTTGTAGCTTCATAATTGTCAGTGATGACAGGCTGCTCCTAAGGGAGGGTGAGCAGGGAGTCAAGGGTGATCCCAGCCCAGGCAGTGCCCTCATTTACCAGGGCACAATCCTGCAGCACCTGAGCATGGAAGGCAGAGACAGGTGCTGGAATCCACAGCCCTCAGCCCTGGATAAGGCAAAGTGATGAACCAGGTCCAGGGTGTATCCAGAGTCCAGGCAGGAGCAGTAGGAGATGGGGCTAGAGACACAGATGCAGTAAAAATCTGAGGTTCATCCAGTGGACAGGGCTTGAGACAGGTAAACATACAGCACAACTCAGGAAGGGAACTGAGATTAAAAGGAGCCCTAGGGAGAGAGTGTGGGTGGGGGGTCCCAGAGGAGACCAATCAGGGCTGTTAAAGCTTCAGGGTTCCTACAGCAGCAACTTTTTGAGGTAAAAGTGTTTGAGAAAGCATCCGTATTTCTAGTATTTTTGTGAGAGGATATAGCATAGAGAAATCAAAGCACAAAGTACTAAATTTTCTTTACCGTTTCTTTGATTTAACAGACTTTCTCTTGATGTAAGAGAGGCTCAAAAGGCTGGTGTGTGCCACAGGAATAATTTGGAACTGGATGCCAGTAGTTCTGAAAATTAAGTACTAAAACAACCACAGCATACAAAATAAGAACAAAATTATCTGTAACTGTTGGGTTTTAATCACAAATATACAATGAGCATATCATGATTTTTTAGTCTCTTTCTTCTGACACTGATGAACCATCTCACTGCACAGACAATTCCATCTGGGCTCTGTGTGAATGCATGCTAAAATGTGTCACAATGAGGGTAGTAGCTTTCGAATAACTATCTTGTACAGTTTCCTTCTAAATGCCAAAGATAAAGGAAGTTTGCTACATACAGTTGTTTGCTAGACAGCAGCAGAATCAGCAGAATGCAGGATCTTTGTCAAGGAGTTTCTTAGAGATAAGGAACTTGAGGTTTAACTTCTTGGTGTATTGTTATTTTCCATATTTCTTTATTCTGTGTTTAAAAAAATCCCTGAGAATGTGAGTAAAGGAGTTAATTTATTTTACAGAACTTAAAGGCAAATAAATAGAACCTACATGTGGGTTTTGAGCAGCATTTTGTCTGAAATGTGGAGTATGTGTCTTGGTGTGTTACAACTGGCCTCTTTCCATCTTTCTGAAGTTTAAATCCATACAGGGGAGGGATTTGAGACTGTGTTTAAAGAAGCTTGTGCAGTTCACAGAATTTGTTCAGTCCATTGCAAAAGTTGGACTGTGTTATCTCCTAACTCCCAGCAGCACTTCCTTTGTTAAATCAGAATATTTTAATATGGAGTGCTGTGGCACTGGTAACAGAAAAAAGAGAGTCTCATTTCTGGGTCTGCCTTGGAGGCGAAGAGGAGTCCAGCATTATACCTGGTATCAGACAAAAACTTGAGATGTTGTAAAACGGATAGAATGAGTAAACAAGGCACATGCTTTGTTGCTCTGAACTAGATTAAAAATATGGGAAGACTTTCAGGGGTGAAAAAAGTAATTTCTCTGACTTCCTGTTCCTTTTGAAATGTCAGGTTCCTTTTTTATAACTCAGGTTTTTAGGAGTTAGCCAGAAGTAATTTTTGCCAGAGCTGACTGATGTCAAGGATGGCTAGATCTGCTAGACTGAATGACCTCTCACCTCCTGAGCTCATCAAGAAACATGAGGACAGCTCTTTAATTCTGATATTAGATCCAGCCACTTGTGAGGTTTAGTACCTGTTTGAAAATATGTGCGTGCACACACACTATACAGATGTGACTGGCAACAAACAGATGAACACAGGCTGAGTGCTTGTAGCTTTACCCTCATAAACAGGGGCAGCACGAAGTGCCTGATTCTGTGTTCGAGGGTTGCTGCCTGTGGAAAACCTTCACGGATTTTTTTTGGGATATATCCCCACACTTCTCATTTTGCTTGCTAACTAGGCTGGCTTGGAGTTCATTAGCATATGACACACACTAGAAACTGGTGTGTGCCACTGGAGACCCACTGTAGAGAGAAGGATCACATGGGAAGTAGGTAAGAATGGAGTTTAATAAGAAGACAGGATGGAGTGTGAGTTAGGCTGTGCCAGACAACTGAATTGACCAACTTCCTGCTTATATGCAATGGGCCTCTTTTATCCTTCCCTCTCCATTTTCCTGTCTTTGTTCTGCCCTGATCCATCTTGATCCTTTCCTTTTCCTTACTTTGGCTTTTCCCTTAAACAACACCTATTAACTCCTGTACAATCCCCCCAAATCTTTTGTCCAGTCCCAAATTCCTCCCCAGAGAATGCATCTCAGTTTAAGTCCTACACTTGTTAGTGCAATAGGCCCCCTTGTTTTGTGTAGTATTTTGGAGAGGGTTCCTTCTGTTAATCCCCTTAGTGGGTGGGTTGGTTGTCTATCTTTGATGGTTTTAGGAGTAGCTGATTTGGATGGGTAAGGCTGTCTCTGTTCTCCCCCTTGTCATCCCAACATTGTTTCTCTGATTGTTATCTGATTATTTTGAGTAGTCATATGATAGACATCTTTGTAACTAGTCTTTTGATTGCTTTTTTTAATTTAGCAAAGGCCAACTGTCAGTTAAGTATTTAAAGACAATGATTTAAAAAAATACCTGTACCAAAGGCTGAGCATGGAAAACATTTACTCGAAAGGTTAGACCATAGTAAAGTATCAAGCAGTAAAACATTAATTAAAAAGAAATGTAGCCTAACTAGACTTACTCTGCAACAATCTAGAGCTGTTTATTAAATGCTAAAGAAATGAGAATTTTATAGGTATTTCAGAGATGACAAAGACAAACAATTCTTTCCTTGTATTAATGTAAATTGAAAAGCTTTCATTTATATCTGTGTATATTTGTGGTATTATATTCAATGTCTCCTACAAGACAGTCGTGGCTACTGGATTGACTGGATTTAGCACCTTTTTAAATGATTTGTGCTGCTTTTGACCTAATCTTCAGTATGTTTTTTCAGCTGCTGGTTCAGTTTGTTCAAAATACTTCTATTCCACTGGGACAAGGACTGGTGGAATCAGAACCAAAAGATATCACCTGTCTGTCTCTGCTTCCTGTTACTGAGACCTCAGAATGCAACAGACTCATGTTGCCAGGTAAAATCTGTGTGACAGATCTTTGTGATCCTGCCCTTCATACAGCTGTCTTTACTTCACCACTCTGATCCCACTGTCTCTTGCTGATAAGACATTGCAGGGATGGAGGAGCAAGTTCAGCAGAGTGACTGAATCTTCTCATTTAATAGTGAAGTCTGACTAGTTAGAAACTTCCTTCTCCCTTCTCTCTCAAGTTCTGGGGTTTTTTTCCTAGAAAAATAACTTCATAGGTATCTTTTAGTCTATAGTGTATTTATACTTTTATTTACTCTGGTTTCACTTTTCCTCATTAGATGATGAAAGAGATCTCACTTCTCCAAGTCACACTAACTCTTCCAAAGATGTTTCTTCATCTGCTGTCTTGAGAAGTCTCCAGGTAAATGTAGGCCCTGATGGAGAGGAAACAAGGGCACAGAATGTACAGAAACCAGCTGAACTTCTGTCAACTCCAGAAACTTCTAGCTTATTGCAAGACCTCCAGCCCAGCGACAGCACTTCATTCATTCTTCTCAACCTAACAAGAGCAGGTAATTGTCCTTCTGTTTGTCATCTGGCTGGATATGTCTCAGCAGAATGCAGGAAATACAAGTACAACTCTGTCCCTGCTGCTTATGAAGAGGAAAGGTCATGAAATTAGCTGGGCATTATTGGATATTTTAGGAGTGTTTAGTCATCAACATCTTTCTACAATGTAGAGGTCAGTGGAGACTTTTTCAGGGCAGCTATTTCATCCATGCTATGAACACTAATCTCTGAGAAGCAAAAGAAATTTCCCTCTGTTACATTATTGTTCACAAATTTGTCTTTTCTAGGGCTGGGGTCTCCTGCAGAGCACTTGGTGTTTGTTCAAGATGAAGCAGAAGATTCTGGCAATGACTTTCTCTCTCATGATAGCACAGACAGCAGTACCCCATGGTTCCTACGAGTGCAAGAATTGGCCCATGACAGTTTAATTGCTGCCACTCGGGCACAGCTCGCAAAGAATGCCAAAGCAAGCAATAATGGTAGGAGAACCCCAGATTGTGTCTCAAAAGTTGAATGTTCCATACAAGACCCCTAGTTTCATGTTGTTTTTTCCTCTAATTCTCTTTTGCTTTGTATCAGTTATGACATCTTCAAATCATCAGTGACAGAATTATACAGGACAATTATGCTTCTTTTCTTCAATATAAATAGGCTTCTCATTTTTTCTCAGGGAATGAGCTCTAGTGGAACCATCTGTTCATTGTAGCCTACTAGTTCTCCAGGACATGTAAAGAATATCTTTTTTCTGACTGCAGCTGCTTGGTTTTCAGCTTTCATTTTAACTTTTAAGAGCCTACTTTTAATACGTACTGTAAGTTATACTTTTTTTTAGCTCCACTGAGTTTGGAGATCAGTTTTCTGGAGAATACATAATTGGATTTAGTCACATGCTTTCCACCTTAATTATTTTAATAAATAATTACAAGCAAATGCAGTATCTTATTTTAGCTAAGGTGTTTTTAGCTAATAGGTGATGGTTGGCTGATAATTAAAATTGATTATTTGATATTGTATAGAGACCATTTTTACAATTTCTGGTGCATTGGCTTTCTATTCTTTGTGATAAGCCTTGTCTGGTGGCAGCTGATCTGATCCAGATGGCTCGTTTGGAATAGTTTATGGGCCTGGTAAGGTTTCAAGTCTGTGTCTGATCCCTGTTACAGGCTAGGCAGCAGCATGTTGGACATGCTAAACAGTTAGTAGCCAGATACCTGATTTACAATCCTGTGTCGTACATGATGCTGTTTTTTCTATTAAATTTGACACATCATAGTAATCTGTATATTTTTTAGATTTTGGTGGGCTTTTTTTTTTCCCAGGTGAAAATGTTCATCTTTGCACAGGAGATGGGCAGCCAAAAGATTCAAGCCCCATTCCTCATTTATCTCGTGTGGAAAGGAAGCTGAAGTGCACAGTTGAGGGCTGTGATCGGACATTTGTATGGCCAGCTCACTTCAAGTATCATCTGAAAACACACCGGTGAGCAGAGTGAAGCTATTTGTTGTTATGGCCTTGAAAAAATGTGTTCTGTATTTGAAATAATGTTACATTTTGACATTGACAAGCTGTGAAAACCTGGCATTATTCTTACAAATACTACATCTGTTGAGTGCTTTAAGTCTATTATGCTGAAAAACTTGGATTAGATTTAGATAATTTTTGCAGGTCCCTGTTGTGTTTGGTTTAGAATTTTTGTATTTTAACAGATACTCATATTTAATAAAAGAAACAAGTCAACTGTTCACTAAAAAAAGCGTTGCAGTAGCTGGTAATGAAACAGCTTTTTGTTGCTTTCCAGAAATGACCGCTCCTTCACCTGCCCAGCAGAAGGTTGTGGAAAAAGTTTCTACGTCTTGCAGAGGCTGAAGGTGCACATGAGAATTCACAATGGTGAAAAACCCTTTGTGTGCACAGAACTGGGCTGTGGTAAACAGTTCACAACAGCTGGAAATCTGAAGAACCACCTACGAATTCACACTGGTGTGTTTTAGACCTCACCTATTTGTGGTCTGCTGAGGTGGGGTCTTTCCTGAGGAATAAACCACTTCCTCCTCTGTCCTCAAACTATTGAAAATCTTACGTTGTTTACCTCTGCCCTCCATTAATGTCCATTTTCTGTCAATTCACATTGATCTATAAGTCAGGTAAATCAAGTGCTAATCTCTTTTACTACCTTGTATAATTTCACACAGGTTTTACCCTTCAAATACTGTGTGGGGATGCTGTACTCTGCTCAGACACATACTCTGAAGATTCCCTTCCAGTTGTGTGATGGAGGGAGGGGTGTGTGGAGCTAGACTGTTACCAACAGAATAGTTAGTGAACATGACTTCTGTAATTGTGTTCTGTAAAGAGGTTATTTGACATTCCTGAAAGGCTCAATAGCTTAGATAGTAGGAGCTGTACTGACATCTGCATGACTGACTAGCTTGTGTTACCTACGCTGCTTGTAGAATGACTACATTTGGGACGTCTAGGGAAATGAGGAATGCAGTGGAATGAGTAGCAAAGAAAAGTAGAAAAAAGCATTAATTAGAAGACAGCATTTTGGTGTACAAACTGCTCTGTTTGTGCTAATGCTAATTTGGGATGTTACTGTATGCTGGAGCCTGTGTACTCTCAATTCATGCTCAGCTTTTTATAGTAAATAAAACAAGAACCTTTATTTCATAGTGCTGTATTTTATACATGGTTTGTTTATGATATCTCCTCTGGAGAATATGACCCTGCCTTGTCAGTATTTTTAGAAGTTGGTGTAGCAGCCAAAGTGCTTTAGGTGTTTTTGTACTAGAAAGTTGTTTGAGAGAGGCACACAAGTTACTGCTGAAATGCCTAGCAATTTAATAGTGACCAGCAATTTAATTAATGACCAGCAAAGTTCATACTGAATATTCTGGTGGTTTTGTTTGTTTAGTTTTTTAAGCCTCAGGGTTATCACAACACTCAAACAAATGGCCCAGTTCAAGCTTCTTGGAATATTGTTAGAGATTCCCTGATGGCCTCGGAAGTAGCATTGTATTACAGTTGATTAATGTTTCAAAATAACCTTGACAAGTGTGAGAGAACAAGGCCTCCCTGATAAAATGAAGTTACAGATTATGTGGGTCACCAGCAGCTGTTTGTGCCTTCTGCCTTACTTAAACACGACCGTATGGTATGTGGTTTGTAGATACACATGGGAAAAGGCTGCTATTTTAAAGTATGTGCAGTCTAGCTAGAACACATGGTTTGGGGGCAGATGTTGGGATGTAGTTAAAAATTGTATATACCAATAATAAAATTTTGAATGTGTAGTAACATGTAGTAACAGCAGCCTTTTTTTTTTTTTTTTTTTGCATTTTTCTTTTGCACTTAAAGCTCCCAGCCAAGGTGCAGATAAAGTTAATAGGCCCAGCTGATACATGCGCAATCCTCCCTGATAGAGTGAGCATTCTGCAACCAACAGAGTAGTAGCTTCTGGAAGAGTAAATAATAACTTTCTAAGCTGCAAATGGATCATGTGCAATTAAGAGTTTGATCAGACCAAAGGTGTTATGAAACTGCGGGTATAAATAGATCTAGGGTGTCTTACAGATGGAACTGTGGGCTGTTACTTAGGTCAATGGTAGTTTTCCAAAATTTTAAAGATTTGTAGCAAGCCAGAAAGTACAATCAGGGTTTGAGACTCTGCTACATATTTCAGCTTTGTAACACCAACTGGAACATGCTGTGTTGATCCTTTTTGCTCACAGCTGTCAAATGCTATTGTAGATAAGACGCTAATAAATGAGCTGTAGGGAGAAGACTTCTAAAGGCAAAGTCACAGTAGAAACACCTTTAAAAATAGGTTTACTGTGAAAGAACTATGTATGTGTTGTACAATAAAATAGTTAAAATAGCTTGCTTAACCTCCTGTGGTCTTGCTATTACTCTTGTACAGGGGTCCAGTTAAGGACTTGAAATCATAATGTTAAACATGGTATATTGAGTACTTTAGTGGGATGTTGTAGGCAAAAGTTATGTCTAGCTTTATTAAGAGAGTGTTCAGAACAGATTAATTTTATTACACTGCTTGAGTGTAGTAACCTCCCAGTTTATCATAATTTAAATAAATCAAAAATAGCTGTGATACAGATTTCAGTCCATGAGTACAATCTGAGCCTTAAATTACAGTTCCTCCACACATAAATATAATTGACTGACCTCTCTCACAGGATTTTGGCAAGTTCTGCCTGATCTGAAATAAAGTATAGAATCTGATAGGAAGGGAAATACAGTTAATGGGATTTTTGGCACTGAGAGGCAGAAAGGGAGCAGGACCCTGTGCGTATGTGGAACAGAGCTGGTTGTTGAAAACTGCAAGTAGAAGATACATCGTAGATCAAGTGGTTTTATATTACTCTGTTAGTATGTACATACTTGGAATATTATCTAGAAACAGTGGTCCCTTGCTTCATTTTCAGTGAATGATAGTCTAAGAATATTTAAAAATAATCCCACTGTTTCCTGTAGTGAAGAGAATGCTGCTAAAAGCCTTAGAAAGCTTAGGAAGGATGTGTAATTTCCATGGAACTCTGATACACATAAGGCTGAAAGGGAGAATGGAGTAGAGATGTCCAAGCTGTTCTCAGGGACTTGGGCAATCAGATTAAGTTGTGATCCCAAAATCTAAGAACTTACTTTTCCCTTGTAGGGGAAAAACCCTTTCTGTGTCAGGCACAGGGATGTGGTCGCTCCTTTGCTGAGTACTCCAGCCTTCGGAAACATTTGGTTGTCCACTCAGGTAAGAGTATTCATCTGACATTCTGTGATCTGTCTGAGAAGAGACCTTTATTGTAGCACTTTAATTTGATTTCCTTAAGGAAAATCCTGGTTTCTACAGAACTTATGGTCATAGTGTTTTGTGGTGTCCATAGTCTGTACTCTTTAATCTGTTGTTTCTATTTCTAAATTCAAATTACATTTTAAAAATTATTTTAAAAATTGTTTCTAAAATGTCATGAGGTTGAATATCTTTTTCATAGCTGCCATTTGCTTATTTAAAAGAGAGACTCTAGCGTCTCTGTATATTAGCCACAGCCATTTGAATCTGAAATCTTGCAAGTGGGTTTGTGCCATAGGTAGGGTTTTCCTTTATTTTTTTCCTACTATGTACTTGTAATTGGACAAAGGTTTAGGTCGAAATGTATTTCACAAGTGTTTCAAAGGTTCTGCCTTCTGTTTTGATTGATTTATCTTAAATATCATCAGCACAATGAAAATGGTATGTTTGGGGAATGGGAGATTTTATTTGGGTAATAACATTTGGGATTGAATGCTTCAAGCTTGTCTTTTATGCCATTGAGCCAAGAAGTATGGACAGCATGCTTGTATTTTGAAAATGGTGAACTGCTCTGTAAAATGGAAATCTTTCCACAGTGAGAAGTCGTCATCATCAAGTCTCTCCTCAGTAATGTAAACCAGATGCTGCAATTCATTGTGTGATGGCAGGAGAGAGCTTCCTTGCCTCTGGTCGTTTTATTCTATGTGTGGGACATCAAGTATTTCCATATTAATGAGTAAATGATTTCAAATAACTTGTTCCCTCTCATCAATCCAACTTGAAGACTTTGTTACTCTTCAGACTTGAGTTTTCCAACAACTGCCAATACTGATATCTAAACCCCTTCTGTTCTAGAAGCTTATGGCCCTCCAGGAGATGAAAATATTTCTCATTTGGTTTCTACAGATAAGTTAGGACCAGTGGTGTTAACAGCCGTTTCAAAACTGTTGTTAGTTTCTTAGTTGATGAGGTCTTTTTTCCCGATTTAGTAATTCTTGGGATATTTCTTCCCCCTTTGACTCCAAGGAGTGAAGCCCCATCAGTGCCAAATTTGTGGGAAGACATTTTCCCAGAGTGGTAGCAGAAATGTGCATATGAGGAAACACCACTCCCGAATTGGAACAGCTGGCAGCAGGGAGCGAGAACAGCCAGGTAAAGAAGGGAGCACACTCTCTCTGGAGGAAAAGTGCAGGAAAAAATTAGTGGATGGTCAAAGAAAAGGAAATATGTTTGTCCTGAAAATATGAGACCACAAGTCAGTAAGAAACAAAAGTCTGTTCCTCTTGGAGATGGGGACTGGTTACCCTCCTCCTTTCTAGGACAGAAGACAAAGGTCTATTCTTGTATTGCAGTCAAGGGGCAGATATGTTTATTGCTTTCAAAATTAATATGGATCTAATTGGGGGGGTTTTATGTGGATTTTTTTCCCCTTGATTATGTATTCTTGTTGCAAGCAGCCTGGGTTTTTACACAATGTGAATTATTTAAAGAGAAAGCCAATCCTGCATAATAGAACTTACCATAGTAAGGTTCAAAATATAAATATTTTCCGTCCATTAGAGCACTGGATGCCCAAAGAGTAGGAATAGATAAAGTAGGTGTCTAGGGAAGAAGTCAATATGACTTGATTTGGGGCAGGGATTGTATCTTATATTGCAGCGTCATTGCATCATGAGAATTTTCTTTTACCCTTTTTTTTCACAATAGAGTCACTGATGGGCAGCAGTTTGCTGGAAGAATCGACAGTGCATAGTAAGAATCTCATCTCCATTAACTCTCAGCCCAGCCTTGGTGTTGAGTCTCTGCACCTGCCAGACACTGAGTCTATTATTGGAGTAGAAGAGGGTGAGACCAGCTGCTCTTTTTTCCGCCCTCTTATATGTGGTGACTGAGATGGGATTGATCATTCGTCCTTGAAGCTCACCATATTGCAGTGGGATGAATGAACATTGCTTTAACTGTGCACAGAGGGGTGGGTAGATAGTGGATGAATCCTAAAACTGGAGTTGGAGAAGATCTGCTGGACCAAGTTTCTCTCTTGCAGAGCTTAAAAGGTGAAGTCTGCTGCTTAGGTGTCACTTAGCCCATGTTGTGGAACGCCATTTCAAAACTGCTTATGCAGTCCATCTCCTAAAGCCTAAAAGTGTTTGTTTTGCTGGAGCACCTAGGAGCCCCAGCTAAGGACCAGGACCTCATTGTGCTAGGCACTGTTCAAATATTCAGTATCTTGAGCAACAGGCCTTCCTTCCACCCTTTACCTTCAGAGACTATATTCTAATACATCTCACTGTCAGAAGCTGACTTACTATATGAAATAAATGTACTACTTGATATCATTTGGTTATATTTGCTGTGTTCTGTTCCTGCTTTTCCCAGTCATTTTTCTCCAAAATTTGTTTGGTATATCAAACTCTTTAAATGAGTCTACCACATGGTGTTTTGAATTTTTTGTTAACTTAAAGGCTTTCTTCAGAACTGGCATTACTGAGAATGCAGAGTTTTGCTAAGGTACCACGTGTCTGTGATAGCCTCTATGCAAAGAGAATGCCTAGAGTTTATATTGCTCCCTAGCTGAATGGAAAGGTAGTGCTGCTGCTGGTACAGGTATTGTAACCTGGAGGTTTCTGCAGAAGCTCCACCAGGTACCTAGGAATCAAAGTCTGATGCAGTTTGGCTGCCACCTTGGCAATTCATGGGAGATGCTCCAGTGAGGTGTCTTCTTTTCTACAGTATTTTTGTAGGTTAGCTGAACAGCCTGTAGATCCTGTAACTGAATATAACCAAATATTTTCATAAAATGCAAAAATCCAGAACCACAGTTGAAACTCTTTATTTCCATACCACTTTTGAGACATATTAAGAGATTACAGATCTCTTTTAGGATTACAGAAATGTAATCTTCCTTTCAGAACAAAACTTTGTTTAGCAAGAGAGATGTGAGTTTCAGTTACTTAGTTTGATGCTTTTACTTTCATCACATTTCAGCAATTTCTGTTTAGGGACCAATATGAAGACTTTAATTTATTTGTTATTATATTCATGCATGTCACCTTAGTATTTGTTAAAAGAATATGGCATAATAATTTAAAGTCAAAACTTTTGTTCCTCCTTTCTTAGGGTTTCCCCTTACACTTCACATACTTGGAAATGTCTTTTTTCAGCACCATTAACTATTATTATGGAAATTAGCAACCAGTTTTAGTAAATACGCCTTAAAATGTATGTATTAAAATTTCAGTCCCACTGCTCCAAATATATCCATACAAAGAGGCTTTAAACCACAGACTTCGAGCATGGAAGTAATCTTCTTTCTTTCCTCTTTCAATGTGGGCAAGGCATGGTGACAATATGGTTACATCACTGCTCTTTTCCAGGGGGTACCCAGAGAAAGAACAGCCTCTGTATGTCCTATGCAATTAAACCTATGCAGGAACTGCTACACTGGTAAGAGGCTTCCTGGAACCCTCCGAGGTGCTTACGCCCGCTCTCAGTGCGGAAACTGAGTCGCAAACGAGGACTGCTGCAGTCCAGTGCATTCAGCCTGTAACGTAGCAGTGTGAAACCTCTGGGCCACAAATTCTTGGATTTAATACTTTGTTATGATTAAAAATGTGATTATTTCAGTTTTATATCTTTGTCTAATGTGGTAGCTCTTACAGATACTGGATTTCTGATTTTGATGATAAGGCTGTGTTGTTACAGTGTAAGGAAAAAAGGATTGAGGTGACAAAAAGAGACACAGATTCTATTTAAGTAAGTGAGGAAAAGAAGATAGATAAGAAAAATTGAGCAATACAGAAACATGGTATCCATTTTAAAATATTTTAATGTCAAAGTGCAAAATTCTCAGAAAACATTCCAGGTGGCAAGGATTTTTGTTTTTGAAATGGCTGTTAGTGTCAGCTAAAGGGAGATCACTAAAGTGTGAAATACACCATTCAAGATGCACTGGGCATTTGAGTATGACATGCTGGCAGGTAATACACAATCTTTTTTTCCTCCAAAATCCATCTTTGATATCATAATCATACAATTAGGACAACAATAATTTGAAGTGATGCACTGTTTAATTACAACCTTCTTCATAACTTTGGTTGTTTTTGGGCCAAATTAATGAGCTCAATTGGTAAGATGTTGAAACACTTTCAAATCACGAAACATAGGAGATTTTTAATATAGGAAGACTATTGCTTCTTACCAGTGGGAGGAAGGAGCAAAGCTGGTAGCGAGTGAATGAAAACACCAGAGAAAGACTTACTTCCCTTTGAGTCTTCTCCCAAGGTAGGTCAAATCCTGATATTGTTTTTGTAGAAACATCTTGTTTGAAAGCATTCTACTAGATGTGTGTCTAAAACAAGGTTTAGGACAGTGGAAGGCGTTCTCCCTTTCCTGTGTGCTTCTGTGGCATGAATGCAAGGAGCTGATACTAGAGAATGCACCTCTTCAATCTTTCATATCTGCTTTTATCCAAAGATAGTGCTTCAACCTCTTTAAATTGTCTTGTTGCTCATTAAAGGGAAACAGCTCACGCAAGGGACAGTTTCGAAGACTGAGGGAGGCTGCAGGGTTTGCTGGGCTGAACAAGACATGCTCTAAACAACAGCTGCTTTACTAAATTCTCCCATCTCACCCCACAGCACTTCTTAGGTGTCAGCTTAAACTATTAAGTTCCTGAGGCTTAACCTGGAGAATCTTGAACAAAAAAAGGTCAAGATTCAAAAAGAATTGATGGATTCTTCTGTGAGCTTTTATGTTGCCACTTCCTTTCCACTCTGTTCCTCCTGAGGTACTCCTTCCTGTTCCATACAGTCGTCCTTTTCGCCCCGAGCCTCAGGCAGTCTGCAGAAACAGTGATTGTCTAATACCAGAAATGGTTTGCCCCGTGCATATGAAATAGGGTGCAGCCATAGGAATTCAGAGAGAGAAGCCACAATGCTTTAAATAAGAGCAGTGAAGTTAATTTAATTTTTCCTACATTAGATTATAGAAACTGGAATGCATTAATGAACAAGGAAAGTATTTTTAGTGACAGACAAAAGAGCTGTGCTGCATTGTTTTTATTACCTGTGAACACCAGATTCTTCTTGCAGCAGGTCAGTGGCATCTTTCCCTTTTTTCTTTACAAATTCTTCGCTTAGGCCAACCTGCTGGAGGGTGCGTCTGTAGCGACGCTCTGCTCCTCGACGAGCATCATGCTGTGAAATCAAAACTTAAACAGTAAATACATAGAGCTGGGGATTCCTTGTAACAGTCAACTTGTTTTAAAGTGCATATCTGACACTCCTAATGGGGACAAGATAACAACAAAACTTCCTGTCCAAAATTTTTGTAATCCCTACAGTATCAAAACTGAATACTAGGACAATGTCTAACATCTCTCAAAGCCAGAGCTCACCCTTTCCTGCTTCAGTTCTCTTTTCTCTTCCTTCTTCTGTTCTCTTCCTTCTACCACATTCCAGTCTTACCAGACTAGTATACTTGTGTCTGAGTCCTAACTCTGACACTCAAATCAAACACATGTGCAAAAAAAGAGTTGTGGGAAATCCTGGAAGCATGTTTGCTCGTAATTGGTAAGAACTAACAACAGTGGAGTTAATAAATGGAGAGTGCCTGTGAAATAGCTTCATATCAGCTCAATTAAAAAACAAGCATCTTGGGTCCTATATCCTCATTGCTTCCAAATGAACCTTGCAAATCTATGTAGTCTGAGATGAGGGTTTTCCAGAAGGACTGGCCAGTTCATAAAGACTAAGGAGTTCTACATGGAAGGATAGAAACCTAGTATCAACATGAGTGAACACAATTGATAATTCTTACCAATCTGGTACAGAGAAATGTTACCAATATTTATCACACGTGTGTTCTCTGCCTCCATTATCAGAACAGACAGCCTGACCGAGGAGGCTACTTGCTGTTGAGAAATTTTAAATCAGCATATTGTCAATGTATTGTCACTATGTCTCTAACCAGCTGTAACTCCTGCAAGGACATCGAACTGAAAGAGAAAACCCAGGGAAAATGATACAGTACAGATTGTATCTACAGCTCAGGTGCAATACAGATTTGTAGCTGGTACTGCGTGATGGATGAGATGTGCTGAATGCACGTGATAAAAATGATGTAACCATCATTAATGTTCTTCCACAGCAGTAGAGGTACAAAGAAAAGGTGTTTAACTGGAGAGGGTTTTAAGAAAAAAGTTTTGCATCTCTAGACTCTAGTCTATGGTATTCAGGTGCAGAATAGGTATTTATTTAATTTCTGGTGTGATAAGGCCTTGATTTTGATCAGACCATATACTGTGATTGCAGTACATACTAGGAATGGGCAAGTCCCTAGAAATAAGCCTGAATGTTTTTTTCAAGTGGTAGGAAGGAATTTAAGTTATACTTTGGTGGCTTTTCCATGTGTTATTTTGAGTGCAGTCCAGAGACTATGCAACCATTTGTACCTTCATACCCACAAATTAATTTGAGACTAGATTTCTTAATGGCTGTCTTAAATGAAAGACAATTTACCTATTGCCCAGAAACACTCTGGGACTTTGATCAGTTACCTTGGTGACCTGTTCAAAGAGGTATGGTCTGTTCTTGACTCGCAGCTGCATTTCTTCCAGCTCCTTTCTGTATTCTTTTGTTCTGTCTTGCATATTTTGCCTGAAATGGAAAAATTGCCTGTCTACTATAGGTTCCCTCTGACTATAGTTGATCAGGAATGATGAATTCTCAGTGACTATTTCATTCTTTAAATCACTTTGGTAATTCTCTTGATTCTGAATGCTGGGAGAAAAACCTCAATTACTGACAAGTTATGGACCTATTAGCAAAGCTCTTCTACTAGACTGTAAGCAAGGAAACAGTGTTCACATTTTTAGAAAACCTTGTCTCTTATGTGCTCTTTACCAAGTTACACCTTACAGTTGACTGGTTTGTACAAATTAGTTTCTACAAATGTTAATCTAAAGGAAATGGCTCTGTATGGAAGGAGTAGTGTGGAATTCTCAAGAAATCCAAATGAATGTAGAATGGATATAACAGCCAAAAAAGGTTAGACTAGGAATGTTTTTACACCCATTTTGTCCTAAAGAGTTATCTGATGATCCTCAGTTAGTGGAGCAAACAGTTATTTCTGTGCAGAGTAGGATACTGACCGATTCTGTTTTGACTTCTCCTTTTGTGTTTCCTCCAAACTTTTATGAGGATCCAGTGCTTTTGCTCGGCTGTTCACAGACTTTTGCATAGCTTGACATTTCATTTTCTGTTTCTCCAGCCAATAAATTCCTTCTTTGTCCCCTTCCTTTTTGTTATCTTGGGCATATCTATATAGAAAAAAAAGTTACTGATAAGCCCACTGTGGAATGCCAGACCACATGCTAGCTGGGAATTTCACTTTTGTAGTCCTCTAAGGAGAAAAAGCAAAATTTCAGCTATACAAGTGTGCAGTTCCCAAAGCAACTGGGAGACAGAGGAAGACTTAGCAAAGAAAGAAGACAGAGAAACATTTAGGAAATGTGTTGTTGATGTAGTTGATGTGATGAGCAAAAACACTGATGTTTTTTCCTCCATTTTGGTCAGTAGTTGTATGGTCTTGCAGACAAACTTTTCTACCTACCTGATAGCTGATTCCCTCTTTCTAGTTGCATCTGTAATATGCACAGGAAGGGTGTTGGAAGAGAGAGAGGAAAGTCCAGGCAGAGACTGACTTTTTTGCACTGAAACCTTGGAAAGCTTCTGAGAATCCTGAAAAAAATCAAACTTCATTCAGTGTGTGTGTTCACAGACAGCTGCTAGTACAGAATCTCCTCTGTTATTTGCCTACCAAAGAGAACAGATGGGGTATGAGAATGCACTCATTCTTCTCTCTTCCATCAGCAGAGATTTACATGTGGATGGGCTGAGGGACAAGGGGAAGGAGACATGATTAGAGCTATGAAAGGGTGTCTGAGCCTTAGCTGTCATAGCTCATCTCTTTGTGTAGAATTTTGTTCTCTTGTTTTGCCTAGACTTTTGCAGTACTCTCAATACAAGGCACAGGTCACAGGATGTTAAGCATTCATAATTAAATGCTATAAACTTAAGAAGTTGGTATCTTGACAGGAGAAAGCAGTACCACAGAAATATCCAGGTATCTCACCTTTGTCTTTTCATTAGCCTGCCTCTGCCTGGCATGGAGATTGGAGGTTCTTAGCTTGAATGGCTTATTACGAGTTGGCTCTTTGATTTCTTGTCTCCTTACTGTTTTCCTCTGAAATGCCCAGTAAAGTTCTTCAAAATCTGGTATTGTTGGATTAATCTTTGGCTTGAAGCTGAAACTTTTGTCCTGTAAGAAGCCAAGTCTTTCCTGCTTAGTTCTGGTGGCAGTTCGGGACTGAGGCTCTCTCCGACAGTTGCTGGTATCTATAGGAGCTACGGAGCTCTTGAGCAAATAATTTGCTCTCATTTGAATACGGATTTCCCTGTAGAGTTCAGCTTCTAAAGGATCAAAAGGAAAGCAATGAGAAGATTATGACTGACAAAAAAGGCTGTGAAACTGCCACTGCCCAAGTCTACACTTTCCATTATGATGGCAGCTACACATACAGGAAAGACCAAACATCCTGTGTTCTCCTTCCCCCCCTTTTCAGCCCCTCTCTCCTCTGCCTCCCAGGGAAAAATAATTCAAAGATACTGATGCCATGAAGATTTTTTGCCTTTTATACCCGTTATACCTTTTTACAACTTCTGTATTCCTGGTGCTTTTTGCCTACATTCTTGGACTTGTTTGTCAAGCTAAGAGACTTAACATTTTAAAAGTTTCGTAGCTAGGGATCAGTGTGCCCCAGACCCCAAGGTCCTCTCCAGAACACATTCTGTAAACCAAGATAGAACCATCCAGGGGAAGGCTCGTTGGGGAGGGGGGCTCACTTGAGCCTCTCACTGGGGAATCTTTGATAGATATGCTAATTAGTAACACCTATAATGTTATACCCGATCTTTGGGGGCACACTCGGCGGGGTGCATCTCGATGCATATGACCTGGACATGTGCACCTAAGGATCCTTAAAATAAATACCAAGGTAAAATCCCTTTTCCCCTTCTAACCGTGTATGACTCTTGATTTTAAGACCGGGAAAAGGCATCAATACCACTAAAACCATGGTAGGGTCTCTTTCTTAGGCATTAATTTTTAGATATCTCTTTTACTTATTGGAGCAATAACTGGACAGGTCTTCTTCTATTCTGAGGGGTACCAGGTAACTTGTGCCCTTTGTCTTGCAGAAGTGTTAATCAAGGTTCTACTTTTTATATGGGACTTACAGTCATTATGTTGACTGTGTGGTACAAACAAGTTGTTCAACTATACTTGTAACAGATGATGGCTTTTCTATGTAATCTCCAGCAGTAATTGTCTATATTGGAAAACCTTTTAAGTAAGGAACATCTGATGGATGGATCACGTTTTGTGACTTTCATGACAAACTTTCCATAGGAAGACTATGTTTCAGATTATAGCATCAAAGTGAAGTCCTTCCCTGTGCAGGACTAAATATTTGTGAAAATGCAGACAGTGGGCTGGGGGTTGTTTTTTTGCTTTTAGGAAAAAAAATTCAATACTGCTGTTTGTAAAATAAGATGGTTTTGCATCTATAGGTTTTCATTGACTGAAGTACGAAATGTTCATTTCTCCTCCCTTCTTATATACCAGATAGAAATGGAACAATGGTTTGTCCTTTGCCGCCTTTTACCTTTCTAGTCTATTTAGGTTAGTACACCCCAACAGAATGTTTTCTGATGAAAACTGAACTGGTGTATCCTCAAGAAGAAATCGCTGGGAAACAGTAAAAAAAGAGAAAAGGATGAGAAAAGCCATGAGAATCATTAACCACTGGCTTAGTTCCCACATTCAAGTATGAAGTCTGTATTGCTTACTTCAAAGTTTCAACTGTGGTGGCTTAAACTATCTGAAAGCAAGCAAGCATCAGTAACATTTCCTTGGCTGTCCTTCTGACTAGAATGGTCCTGGCACATACTTCCCCTGTTGTAGCACTTAAGCCAGTGCAAGTGAGAAGGCAACTGGAAACATCAGAGAATGGCAGGAGAGACGACTACTACACTATCACTTAGAACCAAACTAATTGCCTGATGTGGGCTCAGGAGATATTGTTCTCCTCTCCTAAGGGTTCTGTGCAGAATGGATCACTTGGGTAGGAGTAAAACTGTCAGATCTAAGATACTGCATGGACCTTGGAGACCTATGGCACTACATCTGTCTTCGTGTTTGTGCCACAAACCATCTCAGTCCCTTTAGTGTAACCAAAGGTATGGAATCCAGTGCAGGGAAAGATTCCCAAACTGTCATGACCTGCAGCAAAACAGGTATGGAAATCTGTCTGAAGAGCTCAATGTGCCCATGTTTTCTGGGGAGTAGAACAGAACTGCTGCTGCTGACACTGATACAGGACTACTAAACTTAGGGCACTCTACTGCAAGGGTATCTATACAAAATGTAAGGACGAGAGACACACAGGAGACTCAACAACACCAGGGGATGTAATGACACTGGCCTTATGCTCCAAGTGATGCCCTATAGGCCATGATCTTACCTCCCAGCATGGAGGAGACAGCAGGGGGACAGGCAGGGAGGTGCTTTTACAGAAAGAGCCCTGGCATGTTACCTTTGAGTTTATCTCCAAGAAGTGAGTCATAAGTAGATTTAGGAACTTTTTTACTGGCTTGCTTCTGTTTGGAGCTCTCATTTGGGGTTGCTGCTGCCAGGAATTTTTGTCTGATAGCTTCTTTCTTTTTCTCTTCCTTCTCCAGAAAACTGAAGGGCCTCTGTGTTGAAAGTAGCAGCTCCTTTCTTTTCTGTGTTGCTGCTTGCCTGCGAATCTCATTCTGCTCCATTATTTCCTGATAAAGGGGCAGAAACACATGGGCAGGTACAGGCTGTGCCCGGAATTGTTTCTGACATTCAGCTTCATCCTGGCTTTGCCTTTTGTCTCTCTCTTTGTCTAGTTCAAGAAACATGTATGACTTCATCAACTCGGACTTTTTGCGAGCTTCCCGCAGTGTCATTTTGAAAGGCTGAGGGATGGTGATGGAAGGAATCCAGGGAGATGAAGCGCTTTTTGGCCTCAAGCGGGATTTAGGAAACAAGTGAGGCTTTTGCTGATCCCAGGTACTGTCCGAGGTGAGGTCGGTCAAAGAACTGGACTGCCTTATGTTACCAGATGTATGACTGAGACAAAGACATTATGAAGGGGAAATAAGTTGAAATTATTAAAAAACAGAGTTAAAAGAAGGGAGACACTATTAGAGAAAGACACCATAGCCTGAGCTGGTTGTTAAAAGACAGGCCTAGGGTTTGTCATTCTCAGGCTTCATATTTTGCTTTGCTACCAAAGTTTGTGAGCACAGCTGTGCTTGTTTTGTTTTCCATGTATAAAATGGAAGTTAGGCCTACTTAGCTTTGTCATGCAATTTATTATGCTGCTAGCACTCTATTGCCAAAAAGGCCACAAGCAAACCAAAAAGTTCCAACTTTAAGGTTATCTTGCTAATAGCTACTCAACATAACAGACAAACGCAGGAGAGGCAATCAGTTAGGCACACAGATGCACAAATCCTAACAAACAGTATCAAACACTAGCATTCCCGGGATGCTGATGGGAATGTCATTACAAGAAGCTGCTTTAGTGTGATGCTTGAGAGGTTCAGCTGGAAACTTTGTACCTGAGAAGATGACCATATTATTGATAATAAGAAAAAAACCCACCTGAGGCTATACTGGGTCTCATTAAAATAGCGAACTTCTCATAAGGATGTCTGAGGGTAATTGTGAAAGTGAGTGCAACTTAGGAGATTTATGGGAAGGAATAAATGCAGGCAAAAGGAAGGATCAAGGTGAACCAGAGTGGACCAAGAACAGGAAAGGGAAAAAAAAAAGCGGGGAAACAGAAGGTGCGGATCATGTGTGAACAGACTCCTGGTCAGTACACTTACTGATGATTGCTGCAGCCTCTTCTTCTTCATAAACTATTTCCTTTGTGAGAGCATGCGTGTATGACCTGCTAGTGAATGTCAAACTAGACTAACCACAAGGAAAGACATCTGGGAGCTCGACCTTGGAAAGACCATAGCTCTGAAGACTGGATGCTGGATAGAAATGTGTGTGATCTGCTGGCACATGTTAAGCGTGATTAGCTGATGAGTGAGACGGGGATTTGTGCTGTTCATGTTTTATATGAATGCTGCTTATGTGGGCACCTATTGACCCCTTCCTCCCTGCTGTGACTACACTTGTGGCCAGTGTTTTGGCACTAAACACGTGCATTTTGGGACTTCATGTTCCGCCTCCTCCCTGGCCAGAAGGAGAAGGAATCCTGCACCCCATCCTGCTATCCTTACCAGGTATCATCCTACCTGAGAGCCTCCCTCAGCTTCTCACGCAGAACTTCCGCCTCCCTTCTGAAACCCTCCAGCTCCTCATCTTCTTCGAACACCCCGAGGTCACCCCATAACTTTGCCTGGCACGGTACGCCCGGTTCTAACGGAGACCGCCGGCCCCCCATCCCGAGAGGATGCTCCCAGCTCCTTGCCCGGCGGCGGGAAATTCAGGAGTCGGCGTGTTACAGCCTGAAGGGATGTCGCGGCAGCTGGAAGAAATGAAATAAATCGGGAAGTGCTCGTTTCGGGGTTCGACCCCAACCTGCCCGCCCGGGAGCGCCGCGGCCGGGCCCCCGCCTCACCCGCGGGCCGCCGCGTCACCCGCCCGCCCCGGCCCCGGACCTGCGCCAATCGGCGCGGCCAGCGGCGCTCCGGCCCGCCCACTTGGCCTCAGGCAGCCAATCAGACGCGCGCCCCGCCGTTGTCATGGTGCCGCGGCGCCACTTCCGCCCGCCGTCAGTTCCGCGGCGATGGCGGCGCTGCGCGGGCGGGCGCTGCTGGTCCCGCTCGGAGCGCGGCTGTGGGCAGGGCCCCGCGCCCCGCTCAGCTCCGCCGCCTCCGCCCCGCCGCTCTACGATGTGGTGGTGTCGGGCGGGGGCATGGTCGGGAGCGCCATGGCCGCCGTGCTGGGTAAGGCTGTGACCCACTCGCCCGCAGTGTGAGATAACCGTGTATAGGATCTCAATGTCCAGGATCCTGCTGTGGGATCTCCTTGATCCTGCGTCATCGTATGACGACGCTCTAAAGTTGACTTAAAGTTGTTTGGTGAGCTAATCAGTGATGAGCCTAGCCCTGTCCGTATGTGTGCATAGCTGTTAATGGAGCCATTACTGTAGTGTTTCTGTCAAACATGCTCATCCTTAAATAGCTGATGGATAATGTCACCCATAGCTGAAAATGCTTTTCTGATTATAGAATCATAGAATGGGTTGGAAGGGACCTTAAATGTCATCTAGTTCCAGCCCCCTGCTGTGTGCAGGAACACCTTCCATAGACCAGGTTGCTCTGAGTCCAGTCCAGCCTGGCCTTGAACACGTCCAGGGTTGCGGCATTTACAACTTCCCTAGGCAACATGTTCCAGGGTCTCACCACCCTCACAGCAAAGAACTTCCTCCTAATATCTAATCTAAACCTACTCTCTTTCAGTTTGAATCCATTCTCCCCTTGTCTTGTCACCACATGATCTTGTAAAGAAAGTCACTTTTTGTCTTTCTTGTGGGCTCCCTTCAGGTATTGGAAGGCCACAATTCAGTCACCCCTAAGCCATCTCTTTTCCAGGCTGAACAAACCCAATTCTGTCAGCCTTTACTTGTAGGAGAGGTGCCCCATCCCTCTAATCTGATCCCAAGTTTCATTCTCTAACCCTGAATTTTAAACGCTGGAATACCAAGTTAAAATGTATTTCTGCTTGCTTTGTATCATTAGAGATCCTGAGGGTACTGGCTGCTTCTTTATTTGCAACATGGATTCAGAAGGGTGCAGTAGTGAGAGAAACATAAAGAAAATAGTGCACAGAAGATCAAAGATCCTGAGCAATAAGTGTTTTGCAAATATAAGGGTTTACCTTGCAAACTTATGTTCTGCTTGTATTGTTAAACAAGAGCACAGTGCATTTGAGACAGCGTAAGGGTCCCTTCCAGCTGTGATACCTAAGGCTGACAAGCAGGTCTGGGACCTTTCAGGACATGAGGTTATTACTACACATAATCTAGAAAATATGCCCAGAACACTGCTGTCTTTAGGGCTGCTGTAGTAGTAAACTCTAGATGTTGCAAGGACACGACTTCTCCCCTCAGTACCTCCTGCATCTGTAGTGGCTGGGATGCTGCAAGCGTGGCCAGCTCTGCTGCAGTGTTTTACACTTTACTTGAGTCTTCATTTTTTTCAGTTCTCTTTAACTGGAAGTTTAAAGTCTAAACTGCCTGTGCTATTCCATTGCCAGAATGCAAGGACAGAGAAAACATTAATGTAATTGCTACATATCACAGAAGTTTTATTTTGATCTCCTAAAAGGGGAATTTATGTTTAGGCTCTGGAAGATGTGTTCTGTGCATGGAGTAAACATTGCAGATTTCACTTGTTAATACTCCAGTAATGAATTTTCATTTAAAAATGGCACAAATTTGTACAAAAATGTAAGCTTTATATAAAAGGAAAATATGTAATCCTTGCTTTAACTGCAAAACTTCCTTTAACTGTTGTCCATCTCAGTAACTGGACTGTAGTCATAAAGCTTTAAAATATGAAAGTTTGCCTGCCTGGTCAAAACCTGTATTGTAAATGTATTTCTTTATTAAGTGTTGCATTTATTCTGTCTTATTACAAAAACTCAGGTGTTTTGTTTTTGAGATTTTTGGCAGGAGCATTGTAACAAAGCCTGTATTTGCTTATTTTAGGGCATGATATCCACTTCCATGATAAGAAGATTGCTTTGCTGGAGGCTGGTCCCAGGAAAGAATATGATTACATGCCAGATAGTTACAGTAACAGGGTCAGTTCCATCTCACCAGGATCAGCAACCCTCCTAAGCAGTAAGTATGATTTTGTTGTTTGCATTTTTAACATTTATATTTGAGCTGGTTTTTTTTAAACGAAAACACTTTTGACCATGTGCTGCCTTCATCCTAAACTCCATAGAATTATTTGCCTTTGTCTCTACATGCTGAGTTGTGGTTATTAAATCAGAATTCTCTTAATAACAGGGATCTGTGTTCTGGTATCTTGGTCTGATTTGTTATTATATAAATATTTGTGACATTAGGCTAGTGAAAGGTTGTAAGGTGTTCTCTGCAGCACCTGGAATGTTCTATTCACAAAAGAAGCTTAGTGCTTTGTAGTCCAATAACTCAGTCCTCAATTAATGAGGATTAATTGTCATTTTAAAGAGATATTTGAGCCTTGATTCCTTATGGAGAAAGAAATGTTCTATCCGGTAATTTCTGTGTCTGTTTTATTACCCAGTGAGGGGATAGTGAGAGTTGTCTGTTAGGTCAGAGGTTCATGGAGAGCTCTTGTTTCTTTCCTGCTGGCTTGTGTTAACAGCAAAACAATGTGATTCTGGAGCTGTGAGGCAGACCTGGTCCTGTCTAGGGATGGTGCAAGCGAAGCCTGAGCATAGTCAGGGAAGGGTGGAGGAGAGTGTGGAGCGAGCTTCAGTTTTGTTTTGGTCTCAGTGTCACATGTGAACCTGTATCTCCATGTATTTGTGTCCTTTTTCTGTTTCAGGTTGTGGCGCCTGGGATCATGTCTGCAGCCTGAGATTCAAACCGTTCCGGCGAATGCAGGTGCCTGACTTAGGGCTGCAAATACACCACGTGTCTGTCTACTCCGAATTCTCAAAAGTACTTACATCAATGATACAAAGGTTTTTCTTCCTATGGTAAAGGGCAGGTCATGCTTACGTTCATTCCTGTCCCTTTTTTGTGGGTAGCAGTCAGAAATACCTGTCCTCAGGGTCTTGATGCTACAGGCTGAGAGGTGGATTCCTAATGGAAGCTGTAGATACTGAGGCATGGGAATTAGCCAGGAAATAACGGTAAAGGGTGTATTGGTTGGGCTGGGATAGAGTTACTTCTCTTCACAGTAGCTTGTGTGGGGCCGTGTTTTGGATTTGTGATCAGTGTTGATAACACAGGGATGTTTTAGTTACTGCTGAGCAGCACTTACACAGTGCCAAGGCTGTCTCTGTTGCTCACACTGCCCTGCCAGTGAGCAGGCTGGGGGTGCACAAGAAGCTGGGAGGGTACACAGCTGGACAGCTGACCCTGACTGATATTCCATACCCATATGATGTCATGCTCAGCAATAAAAGCTGAGGAAAAGAAGAAGGAAAGAAGGGAAGTTTGGAGTGATGGCGTTCGTCTTTCCAAGTAACCATTGTGCTTGATGGGGCCCTGCTCTCCTGAGATGGCTGAACACCTGCTTGCCCTTGGGAAGCAGTGAATTGATTCCTTGGTTTGCTTTGCTTGCACATGTGGCTTTTGATTTTCCTATTAAACTGCATTTACCTCAACCCATGAGTTTTGTACTTTCACCCTTCCAGTTTTCTTCCCCATCCCAGTGCAGAGGAGTAAGGAAGCAGTTGCGTGGGGCTGAGCTGCCTGCTAGGGTTAACCTACAGCAAGGTTGTAGGGTAGCTTTATATGTCAATTATATAACAGGAAAGTAGGGATAAAAAACTTGACTTGGAATTACTTTTTGAGCTTAAGCTAAATCATTTAATGAAATTAGTTATGTGATGCACTTTAGTAGCTGGGAATGGACAGTAATACAGGATGTTTCCTCTAGTTCTGTATTTCTAAATCACTGTGTCTTTTTGCTGTTAAGTCCCTGAAATTAACAGCACTTCTTTATCACAAAGTTTCATGTAATGTATTTTTTCTTTGTAGGTATGGGATGCTTGTTCAGAAGCCATGATCGTTTTTGAGAAAGATGACTTAGATGACATGGGTTACATAGTGGAGAACGATGTCATTATGTCTGCTCTCACAAAACAGTTAGATGCAGTAGCAGGTAGTGGACAATTTCTTTAATGTTTTATTTCCTGCAGATAGCTTTCAGTTACTTGCCCTCTATCGTGTGTACTAAGTCTTGAGAGGGAGAAATTCATCTAACAAGTAACTCTTGAGAAATTGGCAGCTTCTGGAATTGGGAAGGGAGGGAGAAATCTGACTTCCAAAGGCTACAGAGCAGGAAAGCACTTGCATATATAGTTCTCCAGAACACAGTCTCTCCAAAATTGGACTTAATTAAAAGATCTGTAGCTCCTTGTCCAGAGCAGGCCTGGCAGTGACAAGGGGTTGTCCAGATCTGTTCTTCCCAGGTGCCTTGAGAATTGTAGGGTGAGCTCCAAGGGTGCTGTTAAGACATGCATGGCCGTGGCTGTTGTAGCAGTTTCCTTTTTTCCTGTCTGTGTCATGCTGTGACCATGTACTTTGTGTTCCCATCAGACCGGGTGGAGGTTTTCTACAGGAGCAGAGCAGTCGGGTACACCTGGCCCCTTCCTTCCCACAGCGGTGACACAAGCCCTTGGGTGCAAGTTGAGTTAGTTGATGGACGCAGACTTCAGACCAAGCTGCTGGTAACTAAGCTCTTTATTTCTGTTGATAAGGCGTCATCTCTAACCCAAATCCTTTCCACCGGATTTGGTTCTGATTCCATGGGTGCTGCTCCACCCATGTGGAGTGCTAGAGTGAGGTGAGTGGCTAACCCTGTCAGAGAGGGTGTGGGACACTGGACACAGCCTTCTCTCTATGTGGTGCAAGGAGATGCTGCTGAGTTCGAGAAGAGCAGAAGGGGCCACCTCTTTTGTTTTTTGGGGAATTTTATTTTCTGAATGAACAGACAATGTATAGATGCAGGCTGAGGTTTGTAGAGTGAAATACTAGCTCCTAGTCTTTCTAGGAGCTGCTGAAGAAGTTGTTTTGCATCTCTGTTTTACAGATTGGTGCGGATGGTCATAATTCTGTGGTCCGGAAGAAAGCTGAAATTAAGAACATTGAACATCAGTATGACCAGTCAGCTGTGGTGGCAACTCTCCATTTATCTGAGGTAAAATTCTGCTAAACTGACTCTTCCATAAGCAGCAGAACCTAAGAGGGTGATCTGGCTTGCAGTCCACTTGCTTCTTTCCACTGTAGGCCACAGACAACAATGTAGCATGGCAGCGGTTCCTTCCCACCGGGCCAATTGCGCTTCTTCCGGTAAGGTGACTCTGTATTTTTTTTAATGCTTTAAAAAATTTTTGTAGTCTAGTAACTTTATTTCTGTCCACGCCTTTCTGTGTTGGTTCTGTCTCTTAAGAATTTGCACATCTGCCCTTTACTCTTCATTTATTGCATTTTCCCCTCCTGCTGTCTCACTTTATCCTTGGTATTTCCCACTTGTAACAAGCTGGGCTGGAACCGTAATTTTCAGAGGGACTGGTGTGAGGCAGGGCAGTGGGGAAGTCTTTGCACTGAATATTCATTTTTGCTTCTTTTTCTCTTGATATTTACCCTTGACATTCTCTTAAACTAGCTGTCTGACACTGCCAGCTCTCTGGTCTGGTCTACATCTCATGACCATGCATCGGAGCTTCTTGCTATGGATGAGGAAAGCTTTGTGGATAGCATCAACTCTGCCTTTGTGAGTATCAGCCTCGTGGCAGGTAAAAGGCTTAAAAAACAGTAATGGGAGAAGTGGATTCTGAAGTTCCTTCCTCTGGTCTGAATTATATTAAAAAGGCACTTAGCAAAGAAAAGATGACCCCTTGGGACTGAATTGGGTTAGTTCTGAAAGTCACAGAAGATGACCTAAATTTCCAAAAGGTAGGAAGAGTAGGCTCATCCCTAGTTGGAAACTTGTATGTCCTAAAATGGTGAAGATAGGGGGTTTTTTTACTGTATAGTTTTGTCCAAGTGGTTAAAATTCAGTATTTGGAACTCAGATATTTTTTTTTTTTTTCAGCTGAGTTCTTCTATAGGTCTAGTTTGGGTCAACTTCCAAAGATTTGTTTGTCTGTTTCAGTGGAGCAACATAAACCACTCTGACTTCATTGACACTGCTGGGGCCATGTTTCGTTCTGCCATTTCACTCCTGAAGCCCTCTGGCACTGCAGTCCGTCAGCTGCCCCCAAGTGTTGCTAAAGTCGATCCAGAGAGCCGAGCCATGTTCCCTCTTGGAATGGGGCACGCGACAGAGTATGTCCAGCATCGTGTGGCTCTTATCGGGTAAGGTCCTCAGTAGTAGCCCTTGGGTGAGTGGGTGGCATGTGGTTAGAAATGACATGAGGATAGCAACTCCCAGTCAACAAATTAGATGTTAGAAATAATATACTCTTCCAGTTTGACTTTATCCAGGTCCAGTTTGTTCTGTGTGCCCTCATGTCCTTTTGTATGAGTAGCTTTCTGCCCATTACCTGTGCTTTCTGTGTAAATTGAAAGATAATTATTTCCCTTTTGTGGTTTGTACAGTCCAGTGAAACAATCCAGTATCTCATGCTGGATCTGTACTCCCCTTACATTGTACAAGCCATTTTGTGCACCAGTTTGAGTTTTAAACTCACCTTTCTTGAACAAAATGACAAAAATTATTCCATGTGGGATGTCAGAGACTTTTGTATGGTGGCCTGTTCAAATAGGAAAATACCTCATTTCTTAGGTCTAAGGTCGCATGTACTTTCTTCTCTGCCCCGGCTGCAGTATGGTGGTAGCTTTTAGTAATTCTTGGATGCTACACTTCTGTGTCGTGCACTTTTCATCTTTCCAACCTGCGAGCCACTCTATGCTTGGGAGCACTCTGTGCTTTATAGCTTGGTAAAGTACATGATCTTGCATTTCATATCAAAACTTCATTTAATTTCTTTAACTTTGTGACTCCCATATCAATATGTCTGTCTTTGTGCTTTACAGGTAAATCTGTTCATAGAAGAACCCGATTTTGTTTCTATTCAATGACATCCCACTTCTCCTTTATACTCATGTCTGTCCACTTTGTGCAATGTGCCATTGACAGAGCTCCTGTTGTGCTGAGGTCACTTACAAAAACATTAAGGCCTGTTCCATGTGTGATCTGAGAGGACTTTGGCTAGTCACCTCTTTATAATTTTTCCTTTCAGACCTGCTTTTTGTTACCTCCCCTTTGTCTTGCTTCTTACAACTGGAGAGGCAGTCAGGTAGTTCAGCATAGCATGCATGGAGGTACTGGATAAAGCACATATGCTGCTCTAAGGTGGTTCATTGCAAAGAGGTGAGGAGTGCTACCCCCCTTCTGGGGTTTGTCAGCCATTGTGGCTTTCTTCAAGGGAAATAAATTTCTGTCTTCTCTTGCTCCAGGGATGCAGCACACAGAGTCCACCCACTTGCAGGACAAGGAGTAAACCTGGGTTTTGGTGATATTGCATGTTTAGCTCATCACCTCAGTGCAGCAGCCTTCAATGGGAGCGACCTGGGTAAGGCTCCAAGACAACGCAGTGGCAGTAAGAGGATTAGTCTTACAGGCCTTCGCTGCTCCACCAGGACAAGCAGTACCTCTGGTTAAGCATGCTGCTGTCTTGTGTTTGAAAGCTTTGTTGAAGCAAAGCTGTTCTGATGTCCACTGGCTGTGGAGCAGTTTAAGGTTCTTGGATGCAGTTTCCATCCCACAAATCTTAAAGCCGCTTTAAAAAAAATAAAGCTCTGCAGGATGGCAATTAAAGACGTGGTGAGATGAAGAGCACTAGCTGGTGGAAGGAGGTCTTTATTGAGATGGACCATTTCTTTGTTCTCTTTCAGTTGCCAGAGGAAACTGCTCTATAGATAAGATGCACAGTTGTTTGTGGCAAGTGTAATAGAAGCATTCCATTATCTCTTCCAGGCTCCTTAAAACACCTCCTCAAGTTTGAAACAGAACGTCAGAGGCATAATGTCTCCTTGATAGCTGCTACTGATGTGCTAAAAAGGCTTTACTCCACCACACTGGCTCCTCTGGTGTTGCTGAGGACATGGGGATTACAAGCAACAAATGCCCTGCCTCCTGTCAAAGTAAGGATCTCACTTCAGTAAGGGCTGTAGGAATTGTCCAAAACTATTTGTGAAATATGCACAAAATGTAAAGATTTGTTTGTTTGTTTTAAATGAAACATTTTTTGTTTATATACTACTTGTTTAAACTGGGGGGTTTGTGTCCTGAATGGGTCTGAGGAGTTCCTAAATAACTGATGGCTCAGTAGTGACTGGTTTTTTTTTCCTGCAGCACAAGGGAACACAAAGGATCTCAGTGTCTTATACTCCGTATCAGTAATTAGGAGTTAGAGGTCATCAGAAGTCTTTGGCTTTATTTTGCTATGGAATTAAAATGTCAAACCTTGAATAGTAGTCCAGCAATGCACAGAAAAAACAACCCTATGAAGACACCTCTTCACTAAGACATTGGGTGGCTTCACAGATGCAGTGTGCAGCCCACGCTTACCTGTTCCTGTGCTGTTTTGCCTTGTGAATTGTTCCCTCATGGCAGAATTTCAAGTCTCTAAGATGGAAATTACCTGAGGAAGACAGTGGTGAGGAGCTTTTGTCTTACACTGCAAACAGAGGGTCTGTGTTTATCTGCCTAAACTCCTCACCCTCTTGACCTAGTTGCTGCATTTTTGTGAGGTTCCTTAAGTCCTCTGCTCTCAAAGCTCCCAAGCACCACCACATTAGATTCTCATTTCTGGATATTAATTTTTTTCATTTATTCTTCATCTTCATATTAAACACAGATGCCCTGTTTCCTTTGTGTTATGGTCACAGTTGAGACACTTCCTGAGTTGAGAATCAGTACATTCCTACGGCACAGTGTCTTCATTAAGGAAGACTATGCTGGGGTTTCAGTGCTCAGAATTTTTTTCCTCTTTCTCTGTTTAAAAGAAAAAAACAAAGATCTCTTTTCTGAGCACAGAACCTGTTGGTAACACCAGTTTTGTGCTAATCGGGAAGGAAAGGAATGCTACAATTTTGTTAATTTTGCTAGGACAGAGGGAGAGGTTCTCTGCACGTGGCTAGAAAGACTGGCCAAGAACTGCTGTTCATTTATATAAAAGGGAAGGTACCTAAAGCTTCTTTCTAGAACACATGCTTATGAATTACTTCTCTTTTTCTTCTCTTTCAGGAGCAAATCATGGCTTTTGCCAGCAAGTGATCCATTGTCAGTCTGTCAGCAGCTTGCCTGTGAATGCACTGCCCTTAAAAGGACTGTGACTAACTTGAACCTTTGAATTGTTATTTTAATTTGCAATAAAACGGAGGGATTGAGCTGTGTATTACCTCATCCACTGGTTTATGCAAAAGCCGTCTCATCTGCCCTCCTCAAGAGGATTTAGGGTTTCTTTCCATAGTACCACGATGTCTTCAGACACAGAACTGAATGTACAATGTGCTTTTAATTTGGGCCTCCTGAATGGAAGACTGAGGTGGAAACAGCTGTCTGTCTTGTGGCAAACACAGTGCTGAATTTTGCCGACTACTGGTTAATTTTTAACAGCTTTTGCTGCTCAATTACTTTCAGTTTCTTCTGATGTGATTTCTAGAGCTGTAAAGTCACTGCTTGGTTCAGCTCAGCTGAACACCTCAGCTCAGATAGGAGGGGTAGTTTGCAGCAGAGGGAGACAACTCATTGTGACAGATACATTTTAAAACTGTCCCTCATTCTTTCACCCTCTTCCCTGCCTTTCTCTTGGTGCTTTATTTAATAATGGTGTTTCTCGTGGAACTGGCTAGTCTTAAAGGCTCCATGGAAAAGATACAAAGCAACAATAATATCTGAGAAAGAAAACAATACCACAACATCTTGAATATTGTTAAAAATGCTTTAATTACTAAAACAGACAATTCAAGATATTCTGTCTTAGGTTCCAAACACCAGCCTTTCTCGCATTAGACACTTGCCACTCACAAAATTAAAGCACTGTCCATGGGCCAGATTTACACATATGGTTGACCAGTATCAGAAATTAACATCAGAAAGAATGAGTTCTGAACTGAAAGCCATGACTTGTGCTTCTGTAGTCACTCATATTAGGCAGTTCCTGTTAGTGGCTGGCTAAAAGACATTACAAAGGAAGAGATAAAAATCAGGATGGCAAGTAGAGCTCTTCTCTTAAAAGGCTGCTTACTCTTTACTTTAGCTAATAAATAATGTCATTGCACTAGGGTAAGTGTGAGGACTTGACTGGGTTGTCCAGATCCCCCCACCCACTTGGGTAGTTCAGATGTAAACAGCAGGGGCTCAATTCTGCAATTTCTTGCAAAACTTAACTTTTTAACAGAGTTTTTGTTTCTCCCATAACTGAAGGATCATGCCAGTAATAGCAGCAGTTTTGCTTCAGTTAATGAATTGTGCCACTGACAAATGAAGGCCCTGAGCATTCAGATTAAATTCAACTTTGGTATTGGGAAGCAGATGCTCCCCCCTAGCATTTGTAGTACCAGTCTCTGAGGAAAAGAATGCAGAAAAAACATCTTCCTCTGCATGGTACCCTTCTAGCCCCTCCTTGCTTCAGACAAAACCCAGCTCTCGAGCACTCCTCAGGGTTAGTGTGTGTTCAGGGGGGCAGATAATGCTGCTGCTGCTTCTCCCTTAGGTAGAGCATCCCACCTACCCTTCCTCTTCAAAACACAGCCTCACTGCTGACAGCTCTTAGCCTCAAGATCCAGGAGTTTGTCATAGCACTGGCTCAGACTGAAAGATGACTTTTGGATTATTAAATTAGCTCGTTCTCAGGATAATGCAGCCTGGCCAGTAACCACTGCATCCTACTTCATGTTTTTTGAGAATACAAAAGTGTTCACTGAAGACAAAATGAAATGCATTTGCAGTCACCTTGTTCTGCAGACCAAAAGCATGCCTTGCACCCTTGTGCTGTAAAACCTGAGATATGAGAAGGGGTAGCTTAATCAGCCACAGGAAAACTTGCACTGCTAACTAGAAGAAAAGGACTAATGTTCACAGGCAGATTTCTAAGTCTCCAAACTGTTTGGCAAGACCATTGAAGACATGAGTGCACTAGTTCCTCCCCTTGCTGGGAATTACCAATTATTTTCAAATCCAGTTTGCAGAGAAGGGAGTGTGAGGGTAGTCTTTGGTTTGACAGAAGCAGGAAAGGTGTTTTAGAGCAAACAGGTAACTGCAACTGCCCAACAGGAAAGTATTCATCTCAAGAGATCAGTGGATTAAAGTTTCTGTTAGTCACACGAGTAATACCTCTTTGTTGTGATGGGTAAATTCACCTGTACCTTATACATTCCTTGGGGAAGAGAGGACAGTAGCAAGCTGCCAATTACTTCATGGGGTGGAAAAAGTCTCTACAGCTGTTCTTACTTAGGGCAATGGATGGGTTTCAAATGGGAAATCACACCTTAGAGCTCACTCCAACAAAATGGGCTGTGGTGCTTGGACAGCTCGATGGCCCAGCAGGTCTCCCTGTGCTGTGCCGTGCCTGCTTCCCTTGGGATAGCACTAGACTTTTGAGTGAGCACCACCCCAAGTTTGGTGTCCTGAATCAGTTCACCCAAGAACCTGAGGAGCACCAGCAGCAGAGGGAAGAAGACCGTGGAGTGCCTTGCTGAGAGCAGAGAAACAGAACTGGCTCTCAAAGCAAAGTGAGCTGTCAGATCAGCCATTTCATCTGACTGCAATCCCCTTGTGGGTGGAATGTGACAAGCACATCTTCTGGCAGTTGAGTTTCAGTAGCTGGCACTGCTGCCTCGTTGTGCCAGCACAGCTATGTGTTATGACTACATGCTAAATGAATAAATTTATCAAGTCGTAGTTGGATGTACAGTGTAGCTGCACAGACTTGTGAAGGGCAGCAAAGCTGAAACACAGTCAGGCACACATTCTGCTTAGGAAATGACTACTGCCTAAAAACAAAAGGCTTGGTAAATTACTATGTTTTAGCCAACACCTTTCCCAAAATCATGCCCAAAGTGTACTTATAGCAGGCCTTTCTTGAAACACTGGAATATTTGTGCCATGTATTAGCTAAGCTAGCAGCTGGATTCTTGGAACACTGAGGTTGGCAGCAGCCAGAGTTGTTCACTTTTCTCTGAATGACTGTTGATGCTATTTTTATTTTTTGTATTTAACATCTCACAAGCAAACTTAAGTTATGTATGTTTAAATAGAAGGGGGTAGGGGAGTCACGTGTCTGTTGTCTGCCACCACATCCAGGAACTCTGTGCTTCTAACAAACTTGCTGGTGAAAGCTGGTTTTGAGCCCCTTGCGTATCCTCTGCTGGAGTTTAGACCTTTTGACTTTCTTAAGGCAGATTCTGGATCATTTATGGCAATCACAGTTATAAATCATACTGTGGCAACTCTCATTAGGCAAAATGCCAATCCGGGATAAAGATCAGTCGTGTATCTTTGGTCCATGTTCTGCTCTGTGACCAGTCCCAGCTGAACAACATACCCGGAGATTGCAATTTACTTTCTCACCCTTTCAGAAATGCTGAAGTCCACAGCAGCATCACAGGTCAATAGGTCATCCCCAGAGACTGCAGCAGGTAAAAAGTAGCACCCAAAGTCCAGCTTGTCTCTATGTTGTTTACTTTTTTTGTCAACTATAAAGGAAGAAAAACAAGTTGTTCCTGACAGTTCTCTAGATTTGTATGTTGCACAAATGACAGCAACCACATGTTACAAATCTGGAAAGATTCAGTAGATAATTAGCCAGAAAAATGAACTACTGCATGTTGATTGACGGATTTAACTGCTTTTGCTCACCTGTAAGACTGTGTTGTCCCTAAATCCAAAACCTTCCTTTAATAAAGCAGTGATGTAAGTGAGATCCATGCAGAGGAAAGGACTGGCTGAGTTGTACCTCTCCATGTTATCACAGACTAGAAAAGGACAAAAGAAAAAAAAGGGGATCTCAGCAAAGTAAGAGCTTTAATCCACATTGTACATTTGAACTGAACTCAAGCCAAAGCTTACTAAAACAAGCCACCCTCTTCTATTAGTGGGTATATATGACACGTGGTACATGCTACAGAGCTGTTCTACAATGTTGGAGAATAAACCATATAGTACATCCAGCTTCTCTTGACTCCGTCATAAGTACATCTCTTATTACAGTAACATAATCCACACAGCTCTTTTGAAGAACCTCTGCTCAACTGATAACTAGCAGGGTGTTGGTAGGCTACTTATTTTTCAGGAACATAACATCACTTGTTTTCCTCATCTATTCTCCATGGATGGCTCCAGCAATGGATTCCACCTTCCAGGATGGCAGTTTACTTTATTTTCTCCAACCACACATATCCAAGGAAATGGAAGAAGCCATTGCCCAACCAACCGCTCCCTTGCTGCAGCTAATCAAGGTTCCATAGTCAGGGTGACAGTGACTGGGAAATGTATTTACACTAAGCATCATTTTCTAGACCTACTGTTACTGCCCTGTTCTACCGGCAGCAAGAGCGGAGTTCACTTCCTTCTAAGAAAAGATGAGCAGCATGCTTCTACTATTGAAAGGAGGTAGAGAAGAATTAATTCAGGATCACAGAATTGATCTCCTGATGCTCCTGAAAGCTAAGTAAGTGGTTTGATAATGTTAGGTAATGTCTTAGCCATGACTTTGGAAATAAAATCTCTTTCTATCCAGGGAAAAAATAACAACCAACCCACACTCAAACTTTAGAGCCTAATCGCCCTATTCAAAATCATCCAAGTTTCCAGGGAGATTAAATTTAACTGAAAAATCATTAAAATTTAGATCTTATTTTAGAAAAAAAAGTCAGTCCTGAACTACGTAATTAAGTATCTTCTGCTGAAAAATAACGTCTACTAATTCTCACAAGAATGATCACAGTTCAGAGGTAACTTGCTTTTAGACATCAGTAGCCAGGCAAGATGGGAGCTCTTTATCCACAGGAGGTACAAAACCAGAACAAGCATTCAGGAAAAAAGACAGGGAGGTAAAGGAAAGCAGAAGAGGCCGTCTGACTTAAAAATCCTTTACTCTCTCCCTCCATTTTGTTAGAGATTAAATAAGATTTAAGGTGACAGACTTACAGAAGTCAGCGCTCTCTTAGACTCAGAGAGCTGCAGTTTGACAGAAGGAGCTCTTGATACAGCAAATTCACTTTCTTTTGTACTGACACAAACTATCTCCTTCTCCTCAACAGAGCTGTAAAGCCACCAACCCCTCACTGCTCTATCAGTATTGTCTTCTGCATCAGTTAGAGGTTTTGACTAATAAAAGCAACATGACAGGTGTAAGCAAAATAAAGATTAAATAAATTTGCTTTTCTTCCCAGTCAAACTCACATTATGTACTGCCTACACATTCATATTTCTGTTATTTCTTGTCCAAACCGGTTTCCCAAATCATGACAATTACCTTCTTTGGCTTTTCTTTCAAAATCTCTCACTTCCAAAACACCTCCTTGTTCATAATCTGAAAAAGATGTGAGAAAACGTCGTCATAGACCTGATAGCATCTGAGTTCTTTATCTCAGTTGACCCTAGAGTGCAACTCAGTGATGCTGCACTAGGAGTGAGACCTCTTTGGAACAGAAGTCAGAGCTGCAGGCGTAACTGAAGCCCTGAGCATGTTTCATGTGCTGAACTCTGAACACCAAACTGTAGTGACAGATAAATGTCATTCCCTTGAGGCATTTTGTGTATCTCCTCTTTCTCAATAACATTCCTTTCCTCTCCTCTCCATGGTTCCAGCCTCCAGGGTTCCTCTGTCTGCCTGCTGGTTGACACATAGTAGATTATCCCAAATTTACCGATTAGGTTCGTGTCAGCTGCTCGATCATAGTAATAGGAGAAAGCATAGAAGGAACTTCCACGAATCTCATCTGGTTGGTGAAGTTTCCCTTTGACAACCTTGAGTACTTCTAAGTAGCAAGGCTTGAATCCTGTTTCTCCTGTCAGGAAAAACACAGATGGGGTGAGCCAAAGAGCATATGCATGAGATGGAAGAAATAGTGGCAACAGGAGGAAAAATGAAAGAAGCAGAGATTAAAGCATCAGAAGGAGAGCTTAGATATCCCTTCTGTAATCCAACATGGCACCTGCACGCAGGCAAGGACTCTAGAACACCATCATCAAATAGAACTGGTTAGAGCAGATCACCGCTGTGTCTGAAAGAAACACCACGCAAACTACTTCCATATCAGACAAAACTCCCATTGACGTGTTCTGTAGTCAGCAGAATCTTCTACATTTGCTGCCACCTGTTAGATAAAACCTTGCTTTCCCTCCCTATCACACCGTAATTTTACCAACCCACTCCACACACACCAAATCTGCAACTCAGCTCTCATGTTCCCTGATCTGTTCAAGCCTATGATGGTAGCAGACTCACCCTCTCTATGCAGACGAACTCTTAAGAAATAGTTCCACAAGTGAGATTAACTGGTAGGCCGAAATGTTTGTACCCTAACACAGACAGAATTTGTGCACTTTGCTCAAAGCTTGAGAAAAACCTGCCTTATTTGCACAAGTAATTCTTAACATTTCCTATAAAAGGTATAACTTGTAGTAAGAGCTCACAGTCAGAGGACAGGGTACAGGTCAGCTACTCTTACAGCTTCAAATTTTAATTTGGATTTCTCAGAAGTCAACCTCTACAAGTGGGCAGGTATCCTTCGTATCCCAATCATCATCAATTAACTGGTGAAATATTTGACAAGGAAAAACTCAGATTCTGGAGATAAGATTTATTGTAAAAGAAACAAGTCTCCTCAATTTACCTTCTTTGTTGCCACCATACCGGTATTTCACTCCCCCAAAGTGCCACTCTGCCTCCAACTGCCTCGGCAAACAAGAACTGT
Source organism: Corvus hawaiiensis (assembly GCF_020740725.1). Taxonomy (NCBI): domain Eukaryota; kingdom Metazoa; phylum Chordata; class Aves; order Passeriformes; family Corvidae; genus Corvus; species Corvus hawaiiensis. The sequence continues at coordinate 24,178,145 of NC_063218.1, read as the reverse complement.
GGAACATTTGTCCATCCACAACTGGAATGAGAGCAGAGAAGAGTCAGAACGCACAGAATTTAACACAGATATTGATCAATATGCAGAACCAGAAAAGGCTGAAAGATCTTTAATAAAAAGTCTTTAAGAAAAAGTACAAAAATCTGAACTGATGGATGTGGCACTAACTGATTACGAATTAAGGACCTGTCTCAAGTCTGGAAAAGCTGTGTCCGTTTTGTCCTGCAAACAGCAGAGCAGCTGGCCTTGTCATTTCTTAATGAGATAAATGATACAAGGATATCTGGATAATGGTTCTTCCCCCCCAGAAGACAAGAAATTAGGTAATAAACACACAGATACACGAATCCTAATGACAGCAGATAACCTAAACAGCAACTGAGCAATGAAGACGAACTCCTAAGGCGGAGATCAATGGCCACTACAGGATCCACGGAATGTACCTTTGAAGGGTTTGACCAGAAATACTGTAACTGAGAACATGATTATTGCCGCACACAGGTCTCACATAAAAAGCAAACTTCTAACAGAATGCTTGAGGCAGACTGTGGGACAGCAAAATTTACCATGTGATGGTTAGGGAAAGGCTCAAAGGCTGGGAAAGGGGGGAATCAAGGGATCAGTGAAGTGCAAGTATGGCAAACCAGAGGGGACTATAAAAGAAGACAAGCACAAGTACGCAGGCAGCTGGTCAGCGTGCTTTTCTGTGTGAGCCTCGTGACCAATCACTGCAGTCTGTCCTATCTTCTTCTTAATCACTATTCCCAACTATTTTTGATTTGAGTACACTCCAGTAATTATCACAAGTCCAGCTAGCTGTCAAGTAAGAATCCAGAAGGTGGAAAGACCCCATGTTCTGGCCAGACTAGACAAAAGGCCCAAGCTCTGGGTGAGAGACTGGAAAGACTCAGGAATGTGAGTATGCACTCAGGTTAGTGAGCGAGAGCATGTGATGTGCTTGTGGGCTTCCATCTAGACTAGGTGGTGCACACAACAGCTCTGGGGAACACCACAGGCCAGGCAGATCCCAGAGGGGCCTACGAAGAGGGTTCAGCCTAAGCAGCAACCCTCAGGAAAAGGATCTATTCATGCTGTTTTATGTTTCTGTGGATGCTTGTAAAGCTGTGTTTGTGGCTGGCCATGGTGTTTGTATGTTCCCACATGTGCATTTCTGGAATTTGCACTCAGGTGTCACTGCTGGCTGAACTTAAAAATAGGGAAAAGCAGCTGTCTCACAAGACAACTCCTTAACAAGTGGTAGCTATTTTCAGACAAATATATACCATCAGAAACATAGAAAAGTACAAGATACAGAAGTGAAGACACACAGGAAATGGCCTGCTGACACAAAGAAGTCTAAGCATCTCTTCAAAAATCTTGAATGTTTTATCATATGAACATACCTTCCATATTCAAAGCTCCAAGAGTTGCCAGTCTTGCAGCTTTTAGTCCAAACCCCAAATAGCTGTGAACATCAAAGACAGACATTATAGTCTTAATTCCTGCACATCTGGTATGCTTTACCCATACCCCTCTTCCTAAGTCCTGGAACACCCAAACCAAATTTCCTTCCTCTGTTTCCCACAAGGCTCCCCTCTCTAAAACAGAGTTCCCTTTGCCAGAACAACCCGAAGGGCCAAAACAGTGACACAAACCCAAGAAATACAAGGGGTTGTAAAATAGGTAAATCTAAAACTGCAGAAAGTGGTTAGAACTGATGTGGTATTTATGCAAGATGATCATGAAAAGCAAAAATGCACCACCAAGGTGCATTTACAAGGGAGAAAGAAGGTATGTGCTGAGTGCATAAGGAATAGGGCAGCCACTCTTATGTAACACACACAAGACTATGTGCTCTTAGGGCAGAGTGCAGAACCTCCCACTAAAAGGGAACTGTGGCTTTATGTGAAATTCACCTGTTTGACTCCACAAGTAACTGCTACATTCATTATAAGCTAGAATGTGAACAATGTTATGGGAATGTCATCACACATTGTAGCAACACAGATTAAAATCCTGTTGACCCTTTCATTCCCACCTCTGGCCACTTACCACTTTTGTCATGTAATTTTAAATGTCTGCAAAATATTCAGAGTTAAACTAACCTCCAGCTCTCTCTCAATTTTTAGGAGATGATTTTTCAATCCCAATTATTTTAGGTGATCTAATAGACTGTATGGATGACTACAGCACTCATTGTATCAGCAAATGTAAGGACTAGGAGAGGATGACTATTAGACCAGCTCTGCTGTCAAGTAAACAGATTCTATAACTGACTGAGATGGTAATGTTCACTCCACTAAGGAAAAAGTCTCAGGCAAGTCCTCCTTCCAAATCTCTGATCATGCTTAGTTCTGACTACTGGCACAACATCTACCTTTCTGCTTGTTTCAGAATATTTGGCTTGAATCCAGTAATAAGAATTCTTCTCCTTAAATATGGACTCATAATGCTTTCTCTTCGTTTGACAGACTGCCTAATATTCCATTGTAGTGACATTAACCATAAATCTGGAATGTTTCCAGCCAACTAATGCCATGTTCCACTTCTACTGTTACATGCAGGTAAGTAGTAAAAATGTCATGATCTGTGCTGCTGGTACCAGGATGTTAGCTCAGGGGCTGCAAAAAAAGACTTTCCCCAGCAGAAATAGTAATCTTTTTCTCCTCACCTGTGGGTGTAGAGCTTGTAGGTGCTATTAAACATTTCAAATGAGGTAAGAAAATCCCCAGGGGTTTCCTTCAGAGTTTCCTAAAAGTTAAGAAAAAAATATTTTAGTTTATATTATGCAATAAAGAATCACCAATTTTAATGTAATATCACAGATATACCCATAGAGTTTACTGCACACTCATCTGATCTGCTTTGAAAACAAAGAACAGTTTTTCAATGGTGCCACTGCTGTAACATCTGCAGCTTTTAACACTGATTTATTTATATGCATCTTTGTGTTACTTCAATGTATAACAGGGAAGCACAACAGATCAGGATGAAAACATTTCCTAATTCAGGCAACCTGAATTTTTCTAGAGTACTTACATGCTACTCTACATGTACAGAGTCCCCAAAAAAATCAGCTGCACTAGAAGTGCTATGAACTTTTGCAAGTCACACTAGGCACCTAAACTGAGGTACTCAGAAGAATTAAAAATACAAAGTATAAGGCCCCATTTTCACCATGTCAAATGTCTTGCCAGTACTCAAGGAAACACTGTGACCACTCACTCCCAGTCTTAGGGCTGCTTCACCTAAATTAGCCTCTTGTCTCACCACCTCGAGTTTTCTCCCTCTCACAGTCTTCCTTCTGTGCACACCTCCATCCCACTGGTACCCTGACCTATCTTCTTGACAGACTAACTCGCACTCTTGTAAGGCTGAACCACTTTAGCGACCATTTACTGTTTCTTCATGTCCAGTCCCCAAACTCTGAATCCCAGTTTCTGTCGCTCCTCATGGCCTCATTCTCCCATCCCTTCTTGGCTCTGTGCACTTCCATCAGACACTGTTATTCTGGGCCAAGCAGCAGAATCTCCGAAAGAATTGAAGCTGCACAGTCCTGTAGTTACCATTCAAGTAAGGAGATCCAGATCTGGGTTATTTTTTCTAGAGTCCAAGCCAGAAGCCTGCTCAAAGCTGAAAGGAATGTGGCAGTACTCAGTTTGAGCTTCTCCTGACCAAATACATATCAAAATTTGTTTTGGGTCTCAAACTGATTATCACTGAAATGACAGTCACATCCTTGGCCTCATACACACAGACTCTGCCATATTTTGAGTTCTGTTTCTAAACCTTACATCACAAAAACTTTTTAAAAGGAGAGATCCTAAAAAAAATTTAGTTTGGGGAAAACAATTGTCTTTTTTCATGCCCTACTTTCACAAAAAGGAGGCAGACACCAGACAGACAATTTCATAATTATTATGATTATTTTTCAGTTGCTTTTAACTTTGCCAATAATGCCATGAAACTAAAATCAGCTCCATGCAGTTATCATTATATGTTCTCTACTTGCTTGTAATTCATATTTAATTAATGAATCTCTTACTATTACAGTATTTTCTTCAAAACTAATACAAGAGCAAACATGTGTCTGCCTCAGACTGCAGGAAGGAAAAATCCCCACTGCAAATCAAAGGGAGGCATACCCGCCAATTCTGTCAGATGGGAAAAACTCCCAAAAACATGCTGAGCTTATTTATTTGAACTTGACAACACAGGGGAGAAGCAGACATAGTACACAAGCAGGCAACATGAACTTTGACTCCACACTGCCCTACAAATTCACACCATTAGTCCTGGTCAGCAGCAAACACTCAAGGCTTTTTACTGCAAGGCTCGAAGGGGAAATTTTAATCCTAAATTGCAGCTCAGCCTATTACACAGTTCTATTTATTCTCCGAAACCCTGACATGCAACACCCTTTCCTGTTGGTCCAGTGCCCACTTCAGCAGGTGTTATCAACACAAAACAGAGGACAAACCCAGCGTATACTTGACGTTTTGCTGAACAGGATAAGGTTGTATGTCATGTTTCAACATAACACACGACTGCAGAATTAAAATATCCTGATGTGAAAGCCATGTGTTTCGTGGTCACCAAACATCCTTTGAGAAGCTCAAGTTCTATGAACAAAAAATGTTAAAGAAATTATTCCTTCAGAAAGAGCAACATGAAGGTCCAGAATGCTATAGTGCCTTTCCATTACTCATGTAATTTTCTCATGCAAACTGCAGACTTGGGTCCCAGTTCAAACCGTTTCTAAAGAGCTATAGAACTACTAAAAAATCCAGCAGAGATGTCTGAGGAACAGAGAGGGGAGTTCTCAGAAGGAATGAGAAGAAATTGATAAGAAAACAGAGAACTGACTGCGCTACTATTAAAGACATTTACCCCATACAACACTCCCGCCCTCCAAAACTTAGTGAAGATCTGTTATCAGACTGGAATGGGGAAGAAAAATAAAAGATAGAACAGCCCCTACATTTCTTCTAATATTCAAGAATACTGCCTAGAAATGTTCTACATTTGTTGAATACACAGTCATATCAATATTAATAAGGCTTTCCCAGCCTGAGTCTAGAAAACAAAAGCTGTGTCGTTTTGGTTTTACTCATTTGTTTTCTTTTTATTTCCTCGTTTTTCAGGCTCCTTTGTTTGCAAGTGCCTATCAGCCAACACTGATCTCAAAGGGAACAGAAATACAGATGTTCTGTAAACCACAGATGTTCTGCTTGTGCCACTGATGACAAAGCGATATGACAGGATGCAGCCGTGCTCAGGTCTCTCCACCAGCCTTGCAGTCCCAACCCACGCACTTTTAACCACTCCTCACCTCAAACCGCGGCAGGAATGTGATTTGGGTTGAGGCTCCTCCCAAGTCCAGAGTCCCAACAGTTTGCTGGTTCTGGCCAGACAGCTGCCCTGCAAACAATACCATGCTCAGAACAGCCCCAAGTTCACAAATGCTAAAATGCAGACACTGTGTGGATGTTCAGGCAGCCACCAGGTAATCACAGTATCACAGCAATACAGGAGCTGCCCTCTAAAGAAAAAACCTCAGAGAGAGCAGATAGGCAAACAGAAGGTATTATGGAAAGATTCATAGACTTTCTTCCTTGATTCCAATCTCTCTTCCAAAGAGACAAAAGCAGATAAATCTCTAGGTATCAAGCAAAAGATGAAAGTAAGAGACAAAGTATTTCCTGCAGAAGGCTCTCAGGGAGAGTACACAAATTTTGTAACCATCATACAGCTGTTAAAAAGCAGTGGGGGAGGAAGTGCAGTAAGCGCCAAATCATCCAGAGCAGCTTTTTTGCTTGGTCACGTATCTCCCAGAGCGCTGATTTTCTTATCACTAGATTGCATTCCCAGAAGCTCTTAGGGCCCGTAGTGCTAAGGCACCATGCCCTGCAACACCATTGTAGTGGCACAGCTCACACTGGGATGAAGAACACTGCAAGCCCTTGTTTCCCACACATCAGCAGTACCACTCTCCAATACGTTAGAGAAACCAGCTTGCCAGTGCCTCCCAGCCCTGTGTAAATTCTGGCACCTTAGTGGTTCAGATGTCTCCTTCTTACTACAGACTCTGGAACACAGTCTGCCCAAGACAATCCACTGCTTTAGCACTGGTCACAGAGTGGGGAGGAAAAGCATGGCCAAGGCAGAGGAACTTAGGGTGATCACCTCCACAGAAGAGACTCGAGTTCAAGCTTAGAGAGTAGTTACACAGAATTAACTACCTGTCAAAAAGTTCACAGTGATCCAGGCTAAAATTCCTGCGAAGAATGAAAAAAACAAAAAAAAAGTCACCACTGAATACTCCCATAATCTCCTGCCCACTGTTACCAGCCCTCCACATGTTATTTATTTACCTGGAAGTCATTACAAACTTAATCTAACCACCCCAGACTTCAGAGACTATTTCAAACTCATAATTAAATTTTATTATGCATTAGTCATTCACACAAGCCTCATGAGTTGGAATAGGTAGGACTTAGTAATATCCATGCAACTCCAGCATGCACAAATCATATCTATTATCCAAGCAACATACAAAGAAGTAATAAGATGACACAATGCACAAGCTTCCTTGGGCCCATTTTTGCAGTCCAGCATTTCAATTCCTAATCTGAAAACTGCATTCACACCACTCTGTGTTTTAATCTTGAGGTTTCTATAATTACACTATAGACAGAGCAGCAACCAGTAAAATGCAAACAGTTCCTTTGACTCCAGTGGCTTGCTTGACACTGGCATGATTCTCACCCAAACACCGGCAAACATATGACAGTAGAAGAGGTAGGGATTTTAAATAAACTTGGCAAGCTACCCTGTGCTCTACTATGCCTCATTGGTCCTGCCCCCTGTCAATACAACAGTTCTCCTGACTGTACAATTCACCCATTAATCCTAGTGACAAACTACACACTGCACCATACTTATCAAATACTTGAAGACTTTATGATACTTCTCCTTTTCTCTCGGCCCACGTGGACAGATTTTGGTCTTTAATCTTCCTCAATTTATTAGTTGTTTAAGCACTGTGATAATTCTTCTTGGTTTCCTTCAACACTTTCCAAATGGGCAATTTATCTGCCATAAGGAAGTGTTCTGAACTGAACATAACATGACAGGATGGCTCTTTTCATCAGGCATCCACACAGATGATTATTACTTGCCTATTCTCCAAGGCAGTATGTCTGGATATGTAGCCAGAATGTTAGAGTGTTTTTTTCTGCACTGCAAAATCATTGTTCATTCCAAACCTACAACATATTTTACCTTTTCTTGTATCTTACAGTACTTCCTTGCTACTTTACTAGCTGTATTTTTCCCAAGAGAGTATTTTAAAAATTATAATTTACTTATCTATTTTTGATACTTGCCAATTATCCTTCATTGTCCTCTAATAGTCACAATCCTTCCAATTTTAGATTGAAAATTGATGAGCTAATCATAACAGGTTATTTTTAATTCTGATATTGCAGAACTTACAAGGCACTTTCCATAAGCTTCCCAGCTTGCTATATATTGTCATGTAGCCTTTCAGAGGCTACACAATCTTTTTAGCACTATTTCCCAAGAGCAGGCTTCAGCTGGTCAGCCTGCATCAGCCTGAATACTTATTGTTGAGACAAGGTTTTGTTCCAAAGCATGCAAAATCTCTTTGTGTATCTGTGTTTGTAGCCTAACAGCTGACCAAGTAACAAACACCACCTTGGAAGGGCAGGATTGCATTGTTTCAAACAGGGCAAGAAACCTTTTATTTTTTTCCCCTTAGTTTAGGGACCATTTCTCTTTCCCTCTCATGTTCCTAAGATACCTCTCTTTTTCCCGTTTCTCTTTGCTTTTACCTTTTACTTCTCCTAAAACATACCTTCATGAGATCCGTCCATGATGCCAACACTGTCCTCTGGAACAAGAAATGGTGATTCCTCAAAGACTTCTTTCACCTGAGGGAAGAAATAGTGTTTAGATTTCTTGGTCTTCAAAGTCTTGTTCTGCTCTGAGGTGCTCTGAGGGTGACAAAGTTTTGTTTTACACAGCAGTAGAAAATAAGACAAGTGTGTGTAGAGACTAGGAAAGAAAGAAAAAAAGTTTTGTAGGTCTCTCTCCATGCCTTCCACCACAGCAAGACAGAGGATTTCAGGAACAGACAAGACATTCTGTGAGTTTCATGCTATCATGGGATTACAGTCTCTTTTCATAGATGACATTCTCTTAGCTAAACAAAATAGAGAACTGAATGACAAAAAAGAAAGATGAAACAGGGAGAACAATACAAGTGCATCCACAACAACTTAGTACTACCTCTGAAAGCAGAGCCTGAGCTTTCTCCTCTGACAGCAAGCGAAGTCCAGCCGTGGCTTTTAACACTACTGGGGTCTTCTTCCAGAGATGAGGTGGCACTGCATCTATGGCCATGTCCAGCAATTTTTTGACAGTTTCAGCACCCTGAAAGGAAAAATTCATTTTTCTTACACTTTCCTCCTACAGGCCATCAGAGAATAGGCCTCTCAGTTTCTCCTCAAAACTTGTGAAAACAGTATTCAATAGCAGAAGATACCCACACCCAAGATAAGTACAAAAACCATGCTAGACATCTCGTTAGAACATTAAAGAGAATGTCTGCATTGGAAGGAAAGGTTTATTCATAAATTTTAGGGAAGATAAGTACCATTGTTTGCAGAAGGTATTTTTTGGAAAGGATGGAGGGAGGTGAGGGAACCAATTACCTGACAAACCTAAATATCTTGCAGTATGATGAAACTAAATGGTGCAATTACTGACTGAGGCTACCAAGGCAAAGGGAAGTACCTGTAGATTTCCCTAAATGCAACATAAGAATTCCAACTGTGTCCATATCAAATATTGTAATTAAAATGCCAGCTGTGCAATGGTTACCACACAAGGTACAGACATCACTGCTGGCTCTCAATTATTTTCACTGCTCTAACAATTACAGTTTGGCACTAGCAATAAACATTCTCCTGTGAAATGCCTAGAAATTTCTTTTGGGGTGAGTTCTCCTCTCCTATCCAACAAATAATGTTTACTGAAATCATAGGTGATCTTATTAAAATTTTTTAAAAATCAAAAATCCATTCACTCTTCCATAAAGTGTCACACTCAAATTCCTGTAGTATGGAATCCAACTGAGCAAAATGCGAAACCTGAAACCCCCATTATGTTACCCCCCCCCCCCCCAACTTCAAGGCTGCTAAAGCACACAAGATAGCGTATCTAATCTATCATTTCTCTGGCACCTCCTTTAGTTTGTGAAAGAGCTTCCTGTCAGTGCAGGGTGGCTGGATAATGGCAGCTTACTTCAGAACTGAGAAAATTATTTGTAAATGAGACAGAGTATGCATTTACTCATATTTGGGGTAGCTGTAGGGGAAATAAACATTGATGCTGCTGGAGACAAAAATCACTTTGTCTTTGAAATTCTCAAAGGCGTATAGTCTAGTTATATAAACATTTAAGCAATTAATTAAGTCACTGTTCCACTGACGAAATATGTAGAACACCAAGCTCCTATTTCGCTGTGTAAAATTAACTCACAAAAGTAGAGGAACAGGTTTAGAGACACAGTGGTAGAACTTTTACATTTCTTCTTGACTTTTTGCGATGGCAACCAATAATACTTGAACTGCTTGGTGGAATCTAAGTGATATTAACAGCAAGACCAACTCCCAGGGAATGAAGGATAGTATTACCTTTTCAGGCTGATCAGCATATGCAGACAGACCTGGCTTCACAGACTCAAAGATTTCCCCTTCCAACTCTGGAAGGTTTTCTGCACAAACAAAACATTACATGATACAGTCAACAACTCAAATCTTTTTCTTTAAAAGAAAGGCTGCCCTCAACTCCTGTAAAGTGACTATCCTTGATTCCCCTTGCAAACAAGATTATTCCCCTCCTAAAATAAGTCTTGCTCCTTCACTTCAGGAACATATTTAGCAGAACGTTGCCCTTGTATCCACTAAGTTCACAAACAATTTACGAATAACATGTTGTTATAATTAAAATTATCTTCATTTAGCATTTGTGACCTATAGTAAGTTACAACAATGCAACATAACTGTTGCCTATTCTTAATAAAAATTCTTTCCCTTTCTGTCCCCAAGCTAATTGTGAAATATTAGTGCAGATTAAGACACACAATCAACTCCCAATTATCCTTAGGTGATTCATCCAACTCACAAAGACAGAAAAGACTTGACTGTGCTCAAGTACTTGGCTGAGAAGCCAAACAAGTTTGACCACTGCTCCCAGAGCAGCCTGGGTGTAGAAGCTATCCCTGAGTATCAGGTATTACAAGCCAGGCTGAGTCCAACAGAACTGGACCTTGTACCAGTCCTTCCAAACAATGGATGAAGTCATGCAAAGACACATCAGTACTATGTGACACATAAGTCCAAGCAACCAGCCTTTAACCTTTGCAAACCTGCTGGCTCACTGTACCCAAGCTAATTCATCCCCCTGAATCCTGTCGCATGTGCAGCCAAAACCGGGCACCTCTGCACCATGTGAGCAGCAGATACACTGGAGTGTGGTGCATCTGAACACAGCTCTCCTGGAAATGGCTCAGACCTTCAGTACTTAATAACGCTCTAATTTACTGATTTTAGTTTGCTACAACATGTGACAAACATATGCAGAATTCAAGTATCTCTTGTGAAAATTTAAGCTAACATGCAACCTGACAAAAATAGCATAAGTATCTTTTCATCTCAGTGAGATATTCCTTTTAAACAGTTGCAGAGATGAAAATGTTTGAAAATTCAGAACTCTCCAGTATACCCAGAATTGTATCTCAGACTCAAAAGACCTACAGAAAAGATATTTACACAGCAAAACACCAAGACAAATGGACAATAAACACCTGCAGGAGGACCATTTGAAAGACAAACTGTAGAAATCTTCAGCTCCCCTCAAATGCTGAGCTGGCAAAAAACAAAACTGTTTTGAGAAGTTGAAACCTAAGTCAATGTACATGGGGGTCTTACCTGGGCTCTTCTGCACAAAGGTGTAAATATGAATACGGGTTCCAGTGCTTCCTGCATCAAACATGATGCCATAAAAAGTATTTGCTTTGGCATTTATAGGGCACACATTAGGTGGAAAGAAATCCTGAAACCACATTACCCTGTTTGAATGTGAAAGAACAAAAGGCAAAGAGGAAAATGCCAATGCTATAAGGATGGGAAGTCTAGAAGATGCCATCTTGCCAGGACCCTTTGAGGCTGTCAAGCATGTATCAGCAATCACAGAGCTGCAGAAGGTCCTGAAGAGAGAAAAAAAAAGCAGGAATGGAAATTACCAAGAGCTCTCTCCTTTAAAACTCTGTCAAAAAAAGAAAATAAATAAATAATTCTGTACACATATATTCTCCCTTTAGGTGCTTTTCAACACTCCAACCAAAAAGAGTTGTTTTATTGCACTTAGTGCTACAACTACATCTAACTGATTTGTTCTTTCAGAGTAAAGGTTTCTCCATTTCCCAAGCACAGAAGAGACAAAGTGGTTTGCTTTCCAGTATTTCTAGTTTTGACTTTTAGACTATTTCCTTCTCTTATCTGTCCTGCAGATTTTCAACACTCAGAGTCCCCAGAACCTCCCAAAAGCCCAAATATTATCTGAAAAGAAGCATCGCCAGAGGGGAACTCTGGGCAGAACCACTTTACTCTAACATTTACACACTTGAGATGCTGTGGCAGAACACAAGTGTTATTCAGAGTCACAAACAAAGAGAATTTCATCTCAGGCTAAGAACAGCTGCTGGGAGAGATTAGCACACAGAGAGAATGAAGGCATATCCTTCCAGCACCATCTCCATCTCCGAGAAAAGCTTGTGCTGCTCAAGAGGGGCTGAACTGAAGTGCACCTGGGCTCTGCCTCTCAGTATTTTTTCATATTTTATTTTTATGTATTTTTGGTTTGGTTTTTATTTTTAGAATTACAAACAACAACAACAAAAAAACCTGCTAGCAAAACCCACACATCCTCACAAACCTAAAGCAGTTGCCCTGAACACTCAGGTTGCTTACACAGCTTCTAACACTTTCCCAGGCCAAAGGCCCAAAGCTGTGTTACACAGTATTGGACATCAAGATACAACTGCATCTCCCCTTTAAGACCCATCTCTTTGCATGTATTTTTTCCTAAGAAATGCTAATAAAAGACGTGGGGACAAAAATTATGGGGTGCCCAGGCAAAAAGGAGGAGAAAATATAGGCATCTTTAACAGCAGAAAAGAGCATGTGGCCAGATGTCCCACCATACGCAGTATTGCCTGCACCAACCTACACACAGAACACTCAGCATACAGAAGGTGCAAACAGCTCTTTATCACTTTCCAGACACATGGTAACACATCCCTCCACCCACAGCACTGAATGTTCTACTTTATATGGCTGTTCATCAGCTCTGCCCAAGACCCTCACCCACAGCTTGCTCTTACATTTGACTGTCTTTTAGCAATCTGCCCAGCTCCACCATGTTCATTCTCTTGAAATATTTACTTCCTGTCTCTATCCTACATTTATTCATTCCTAAACCCTCTCCTTTCTATGTGAGCCTGCTACAGCCTCTATTTCCACACACCTTTCTCCCACACCCAAAGAGCTCACTTATACTCCACTACCTTTTATCCCAGATTCAGCCCTTGTAAGACACTTACTATTTCCATCCTTCACCTTTGTCCCTAGTGAGATTAACTTTTACCCATTCTCAGCAAAAAATGTCACATTCCTTGGGCATCTAACTCACTCCAGCATTCTGCTATGTCTAGGCCCAACAAAGTGCACAGCCCACTGCAGATGGGTAACCTCACCTGTCTGCTGTGACCTTTATTTTTATCCTCCTGTTCCACACAAATGCAGAGAGATGCAGGCAGAAAGAAACACAGACTCCTGATCCTCTCTGCTTTAGAAGCACACTCTTGAAAAGAACTGACCACAATTCCACTGGCAGACAACAGCCCTGGCCACTGTCTGTGACAGATCAACTCCAATTGCAGTAATTTCTAAAGTATCCACATTTTATGTTGAAAGGAGTAAATACCTGGTTCTGTAACAAAGCCCTCTCCTGAAGAGAGTTGATGAGAAGTGCCCAGCAGTTTGGCAGTTTTGTAGCTATGGATTTGTACTAAGATGCAGCTGGCATTACCCAGGTTTGCTTCATCACAGCAAGGAGGGCTACTGAAAATCCAAACAGCTGCACTGTTTTTACAGAACATAAGGAGGAAGGGGGGAGGGGGGGCATTAGTGAGAGCCACCTTCCAGCAGGTTCGAAGAGGTGTTCTTATTCTCACGCAATGTAAGGATTTTGTTTGATGAACTATCACAAATACAACCCAAGCACCTGCCTTAAGAACAAACTCCAGAGTCCTATTACAAACAGCACATGTGACACTTATGTAAGCCTCAGAATCTCAGATGATCCGAAAATATCTGAGCAACTGCCATCATTAACTCATACTTTTCTTGCCAGACCTACAAGAACCTTTGCCTCCCATGAAACTCCCTCACAAAGTTTCTCTTCTCTATCCTTTTCAGATATCCACCACTATTTCACACTTTCTGTTTTTTACATTTCCCCTGACTTTTTTTCTTTCCACTTTTATACTTCTAAGGACAAATAAAACCCCAACGAAACAATAAACTCACAACCAATCACCTTGGAATTTTATTTTTCTTCTCCCTCGTTAAGAACGAAAAAAGCACACTGAACCTCTTCAATGAATGGTGAAGTCCATTCAATCAAGTACACTAGCAAAACAATGTCCACAAGAAGAATGAAAATAGATGAGAGCAAGAAATCAGAGACAAGTGAGAGAAATCAGCAGAGCATAACAGAAATGGCAATAGAAAAAGAATTTGGAAAGACAGAAGCAAAAAGAAAAAAAAGTACGGAAAAAAATTTAGGGTAGAGATAGACAAGAGATAAGTTACTGAGAAGGAAAAACATTTTCAAAACACTTCCTCTCAAACAATTTAAAAGTCCTAGCTGGTATCAGAATACAAGAGGGTGGAGAAAATGAACAACAAACAGAAAAGAGAAAGCAGGTAATTGTAACTCGAGCACAAGCTCATTAATGCAATCAAGCAGTTCAGCAAGGTAAAACTTACAGATCCCCATCAGTAGGCTCAGTTACTGTCTTTCAAAATGAGCAGCAATAATCAGCATTGATTATGAACATGGTAGGCACACACCTGAAGCAGGATGGAAGCAACAGCTGTTCCACTCCAGAGGTTCCTAATGAAAACCACCTTCAGAGCACCACGGCAAGAGACACTGTCTGCACTTCTTCACCTTTGCTGTCAGCTAAAAGGAGTGGACTATGTATCAGGCAAGTTATAAGGTCATGAAGGCACACCGAACATCAATTGAGTTGCTTTATTCAAATTTGAGCTTATCATTGCTCAATACAAGCAGTGAAACATGCTCATACAACCACGCAGGATGAATTTCACGAAGTTGAAAGTTAACTGAGTTCAAGTTAGTAAAACATTTACACAAATGCTACAGGTGACCTCAACATCCCTGAGGCCTGAGCCAGCTAAACAGGACAGAACACTCATTTCCCAACACAGAGGAACACATGCAGATGTCATCTGTATACAGCAGATTTTATGTACTAAATGAAAAAGCTGCACTACCTCCAATATAAAAATTTGGGAGCTACACAAACCCTATGACCCAAAAGTACTGGGATGTTGCATAGAGACTTCCAAGACTGAAAGCATGAATAGGAAGAAAAAAAACCCCAACACACCACAACCAAACTCTCCTTAAACAACAGAAGTAAAACAATACCATAATAACAATTAACCTTAAGACAGCAAAACACAACCTTACTTGGAGTTCACCATACACAGAAACACTGGTATCTCTGTTTTCAAGACAAGAAATATTCAATACTTGACTATTTCTGACAAAATAACATGCAAAACACTAACCACACAACAGAAGCATCTCCCTGTAAAAGGGAATGTGGTCTGAGGGGAGGGAAAAGCAGTTTACCTAAGATACACAAGAATTTCCATTCTGTTTCCTAACATAATATTGGGAAATATTTGGGGATACACAAAAATATTCAAAACTAATTATAAATAGTAATGATACATAAAGAGATAAGCAAATATTTTAGGAAACAAGCAAAATTACATAATTACATAAATTAATATTGTTCTTCCATGCTGAAGCACACCAAAAATCATTCAGAATGGAAAGTCCCCTGTGCTAAAAGAGTAACAAAATCTATTTTCCAGATGAGCAGCTCTTGTGGTCACAAGATCCATCTCCCAGATGAGAGCTTTAACACTTAACACTCATGGCTAAGTAAGTACTTTTCAACCTTTCTTTTTTTTCCAGAAAAAAAAAAAGTTATTACACTTTTTCTGGACTTATTTTTATCTATTGAAAAAAATAGCTTTCTTGGATTGTTGTGACAAAAATTTAAGCTTCTTAAAAGTACACTGTTTAGAGGACACAATAGAAGGAATAACTGAATTCAATGGCAGAATTTCCCAGTATTTACATAAAAATAATGGCACAGTATTCTTTGCGCACATACATTTTCAGTAAAATTCTGACTCTAGAGCTTTAAACCGCAGGGACAAAAAGTAGAACCAACTCACAAACATGCGTTATCAGAAGTTTTAATCTTTCTTCCCCCGTACTGAGGCTCCAAATACACACTATTTATTTATTCACATTTCTGGCCAAGTGGGTTTTCAATTCTACTCTTTAATTAGACCAAGGCATCTTTTCCAGGAGACGGCTGCACTTCCTTCCTGCGGTGCGGGCACCCCTTCAGAGCCGCGAAGGCGCACACCTGGGGGGGATCTAACGGCACCTTTTCCTGGGACAACTGGTATTCCTGGAAAACCGACCTTGGGTGCGCACAGCTTTGGGGCGCTGAGGGCTTTGCTTCCATGCCAGGATGGGACGGCTCCGGTGCTGACTCCCGCAGCCGCTCCCCGGGAATGCCCTGGAGACGGCGCCTCAGGGCCCCGCTCGACCCCGCCGCCGCTGGGGCTGTCGGCTCTGTCCCTGCCGCACATCCCGGCGCCAGCGCGTCCTGCCTTGCTCCATTTCCCACAGCTGCGAGCTAAACCCTCGCCCTGAACGCGCCTAAAAACCTTCCCTACCTTCCTTTCCTCTCCCCCGGCAAAAGCCTCCGGTCCTCCCTGTGCCCCGCCGGCGGCGGGGAGCGCGGCCCGGGACTCCGCGGCTCTTCCCGGAGTCGGCACCGGTGGCGCTCGGCAGGAACACCCGCAGAAACGCCCGTCCCTCCTCACCGGCCGGCCCGCGCTGTCACTTGACCGGGACGGAGCGTCCTCCCGCCCGCTCCCAGGAGTAACGGAGACGCCGGCGCAGCTTTCGCGTGTCTCCCGCCGCCTGCCCGGCCTCGCACCCAGCGGAGCGCCCTCCCGGGGCGCCGGGAGCGAGGACGGCTCGGGGGGGCTCACCCAGCCCGGGAGCGGCGGGACGGCGGCCGCCCCGCGCGCGCTCCCGATCCCGGCGCCGTTGGCACCGGGCGGGGGGGGGGAGCGGCGGGCGCGCGGTGTCCATGGCAGCGCGCGGACGCTGCCGCGCCCCTCCCCCCGCCCCCGCCGGCTGCGCGCGCTCACCGGCCGCTCGCGGCGCCGCATCCCGCCGGCCTCGCGTGCCGCGTCACAGCTCGCCCACGTGACGCGCCGCCCGTCGCGGGAGTTGCGCGTGGCGGGCGCGCGCCGTGCGGCCTCCGCGGGAACGGGCGTCTCTCCCGCCGGGCCCCGACACCGCTCCCGGCGCGCAGCCATCGGCGGCACGGCTCCCGATGGCGGGGCCGGCGCTGTCGCCGCCGGCGGGCGTGGGCGGGACGGCACGAGCTCCCCCCTGGCACGAGCCCGTCCCGCCGGGGCCGTGTGGGGCGGCAGCGCCCCCCGCGGGCGGGAAGGCGCGTGGCGGGCCGGGCTGCCGGGACGAACGCTCGTGCCCTCCCTGCCTGCCGCCCGCGCCCTCCCGCGGGAATTCGGCGGCCGGTGTTGGTGCCTCGACCCCTTCGCGAGGGACAGCTGAACACCGAGCGAGCCCGGCGGAGAGGCGCGGCAGTGGCCGGGGTCTTCAGCACGTGACAGCACGGAGAGGCTGAAGCGCTTGTTCAGCTCGAAAAAAGGGAAAGCTGGTAGGGAATCTGCTGGGTTTGGCTGCATAGAGAAAACGGAGCCAAACTCTACTCGGAACACAATGAAAAAGGAGCCCTATGCTGTGGCTCCCATTTGCTCTATCACAAATTCTTTCATTTCACCCCTATTCCTACTCTTCGAAATCTAAGTACCAAGCAAACCCCTTTTACAGTTAGAAAAAAACCCTGAAAATGGAAGTGAAAGTTCAATTACTTTAGCATCGTATTTATTGAATAAAAAGATACAAAGCTCTGATCCCCAGGACATTGATGAGGTCAGTTGGTAGGAGACTATTTTCTTGCTTATGTCCCAGTGCTTGCTTTCAGCTTATCTAGTGTAAAAGATCTTACTTGGGCATTTTTCCAGCTGGCGTATTTTCTTTCTTTCATATTTTCCAGCTGGCGTATCTAT
Source organism: Corvus hawaiiensis (assembly GCF_020740725.1). Classification (NCBI taxonomy): domain Eukaryota; kingdom Metazoa; phylum Chordata; class Aves; order Passeriformes; family Corvidae; genus Corvus; species Corvus hawaiiensis. Next base: position 24,160,548 of record NC_063218.1, on the reverse strand, counting down.
CTGTTATTTTTTCTCCTTTTCTGAACTTCCTCAGCACTGCACCACCATCTGTAACCAGACATCTGCAGTATAAAGTGGAAACACTGGAAATGGCCCTACGGCACGTGACCAGAAAATCTGTGAGAGAAACTGTGAAAACACAGCGCCAACCAAGTATGATGGAGATCGAAAAACTGCAGCAACTACTAGAAATGAAGGATTGAGAGATGCACTGAGTAAAGAACGTAGCCCAGAATATCTTAAATGACGGGATTGAGGTGGAAAGGTTCTATATAGATGCTCTGTAACATGTGAATCTGGAGATCATATCCAGTAGAAAGCATTAAAAGGAAAAAGGCCCAAACTGTCTGTAACAGAAAAACTGTGGAGGCATGTGCAGGGAAAGAAAAATTTCTTCAAACCAACACATTGAAAAGCAACATAAATAGCACAAATAATGTGCACAGAGACCTAGAGGAAGCAAATAAATGCTATTGGTATGGAAACATTGAAAACTAGTCGCTATCTTCCTAGATAGACACCTAAAAAATCCTTTGCCTGATAATATTTTTTGGATTTGGAATACTTATGGAGACTTCTCGAGTGAGAACAACTGTATGAGTTGCAGTATCCTATAAATTAGTAATGACTTTGTGGGCACCTAATTTCAACGAGATTATAACTTTTGGGTCATTATTTCTATGGATTAAACTAAAGGTAAACTCAAAAGAGTTCTTTGCATATTCTGCCATGTCCTATGGAATTTGATAGAGAACTTCCAGTATAGATGTGCTTCTGTAGTTTTATTTTAATAATTATTATTGCTTCTTTTTTATTTTATAGGCTTTGCTTTTTCTGGCATTGCTCTTTCACTTTTTACTCATTCCACTGAGCTAACACTGTTTTACATATACAGAATCCATGAGTGATATGTCTTTGAAATTTTCTTCTAATACACTGATCTTTTCCATGTTTTTCAGGAGAAAATAAAAAAAACATTTTGAAAAACTGGATATCAGTAAGTTGACATGGGAACAAAAAGAATGTGTTCTGCAATTGCTTTTTTTCCAAATGAATGGCACAAATCCATGGTAATCTTTTATTTCTTCAGTAGGTGGATGCTGAACAAGGCTGGTTACTCCAGGCCAGGGGATTCCAATAAGTTCTGAATCTAACAAAAGAATCTAGCTGTGGCTTGGTGTGAGGTACTTTAAGTTTTTGAAAAAGTTGATATACTATATACTGATTTTGTACATGCACTAGACTATACTGCTAGATCTTTGTGTACTGTGTCAGAAGAAAAACCTGTGGAAGTAAATTTTGGCATTGCTAAGGTCAAGAGTATAAGTCAGGAGAATTAACTTTGCTCAGTGCAGTGGGATTTATTTTGTTCAGTCATTAATGGATCTCTATCCATCTTTACCAAACGAGTAAATAATGTCTGTTGTGACAATAGCACTCCCCATGCATATTTCCTTATAGTAAGAGTATTGTAAAGCAAACTTCCCAGTATTAGAAAGTACAAATAGCCACAGCCAGATTATGAAAAGTTTACTTACTCTATGGTTCATTGCTCTCTGCATAAGAAATGTGGGAGCATGACTTTAGAGATATCTAAAATATAGCTTACACTGGAAATTCAAAGTTCAAGCAGAATTAAGTAGATTATAAGCTGTGAACTGGGACATAAGATCTATAATAGTGTATCTATATGCACATGAATGTTTGTGTGACAAGAGTGAGGAATTTTTTATTTATTTTAAAATCTGTTGTTGTGTTGATCTTTCAGCAGCAGGCATTTAGACTCAGTTTTCATGGGAAAAAAAAAGTCTCATGACCCCCTAAAGCCTTCTCTTATTGAAAAGCAGCTTTATATTTTCTGGAGGATGCTCTTGTGAAAGTCCATTGTCATACAGGGAGACACATTTTCAGCTAGCCACAGTGAGTTTTGATTAAAAAGGCAAAATCTATGCAGCTGATGTTGCGTTCAGTATAGAATCAGGGAGGGTGGACCATGATGAAGACTCATATGCCTGATTTTCAGATACCAACTCAGATACAACTTTATTGCTAATTATAACACTCCAAGGCAAGCAATGTCAGCTTACCCTGGAGGAATACACAGGGTGGGGTTCTGGCATGCACGGCTTGTCAGATGTGAGGCAGTCAAGCACACAAGCCAAAATGTAATACTCAGACATCAAATTACCAGATAAAGTTCATAAGCAGGAGCCCTGGAGGCATTTATACATAAAGATATAGAAAGATGTGAGACACTTCCTTTGGAAAGGTAGGCTGCCACTTTCCAAAATGGAAGTGGAAGTGGATTGGAGCCTTTTTTTGACACAGACAGAAAAAAAACCCCTAGGAGTGGAAGTCACAGGGCCAAATTGTTAGAGGTGGTTAAGCCATTTTAAAACAATTTTTGGTCTTAAGAGTATTAAATAGCTTTTAGAATCTACATTTCAGTGCCTTCTAGGCAAGAAACTATTTTTAATAGTATTCAAAGGGTTGACTATGAAATTGTATTTTAATAGTCTAAAGAAATTTATTATGAGATACTTTAGATTATACTTTTGTGTAACATAGAAGATACATTATTTAGCTTATTTTTATGTCAAATATTAAATAATAAAGGAGAATAAGCAGATGAGTGGAAAGCAGTAACAGCAGTGAGATGAGGCAGGTAAATCACAATCAAATAGCATCTGCAGCTTGATATAAAAAGGTAGTTCATTATTAAAAAAGGAATGTACAAGATTTGTATTTCTAGTACAATTATTTAAAACTATTCACGTAAAAATGTTGTTGGAAATATGGATAATTAGAAAAGATGTTTGCACAAAAAGATCATGCAGGTGTCTAAAATATATCTGGAGAAAGTGCAGGGGTAGTCCTGCAATTCTTCAGGGATCAGGTAACCTTGATAATAGACTGCTTTTGTTACAGGAGAGGATGGATTTTAGAATTTCTAAAGGAAAGATATAATGGGTTTTAATAGGACAACAGAAAAGTCAGAATAGCAATACTGATTAGGGAGAAAATTAAGGCATTTTGAAAGTAAATTACTGTAGACAGTATTAGAGGCTGTTAATTAGTATTTCTTTCCTAGGTGCTTGAGTGAATGCCAATGTCTTAATGGTAATTTACCTAGAATATTTTACCTTTGCAACACAGAAAATACTTCTCCCAACCTAATATTTATTACACAGCAGGCCACATTATCGGATTCATCATCTTCTGCAGTGATCCTTCCACATATTCAGATGTTAACACCATAGGGCAAATACGGCAGCTGTACACTTCCCATGAACAGCAGCCAGCAATTAGCAACTCATCTGCACTATTTATTTTGAAAGTTAGCTTCTGACTAAGGCTGTGAGTTCGAGATCCCCTGTCTGTTGCACTGCTGCTTTGACTGTGTGTTTGAAATCCATCTGAAATATACTTATTTTTCTCCTTCTTAAAGAACTTATTCTTGCCCAAGCCAGGACCTTGCAAGACCCTGTAAAAAACACTAGGATTTGGACTAGTGGTTAGAACCCTGTGTATAAAGAGTTGGTACAACTTGGTGAAGATATATTTTCATTTTGTAATAAAACCATTCACGTGAAGCTGAAGAGATTCTGTGATCAACTTATGTGTACATGGAAACAGAAACAAGGCATTCCTTGAAATGCTGTGTGAGGAAATCGATACAGACATCCCTGAAATACTGAAAAAGGAAGATGTATACGTGGGTTACAAGAGTTGCAGACTCTTGTAACCCCTCCCTGTGAAGAGGGGAATAAAATCAACATCACACCTACATAAGGTCTTGCCAAGGAACAGTCATAGTCTGCAGAAATATATTAGAATGTTTTTAATTCACAATCAAATTGCAAGGTGAGAATTTCCCTCTAGTGTATAAGATGAAAAAACAAGATACAAACATTAGTGAATGCACAGCAATTGCACTAATACAGAGCTGTCAGGTACAAGGCATCTTTACCAGAAGGCAGGATACGAAGTGTTCACATTCAGATTGTTTAATTAGAACAAGTAATGGTTACAATCATTAGAAGAATATTATTTTCCATGAGTGCTTGAGTGAGATCCCTGCAGATCCTTCATGGCTGCATCATCTTTCAAGAACCAGAAATAAAAATATAGGTTCTCCAGCTCCAAATGCACAGATTCCTAAAACCAGGGTATATATACTAAGCCTTACTCTTCTTTAGCAATAGGAACTTGCAGTCCCAAGAGTACATGACTGTGTTTCAGCAAATGTGACAAGGAGTCAATCAATCAACATAAGAAATACAGCTACAATCAGGAAAGGAAAACAACAGACAAGGCCTGGCTACTTTGTGATTAAAAAATGTTTCTTTCTTCCTACTGACCTCTACTTGCACTTCATTTTATTCAGACCTACATGATGCTGTGACACAAAGATACATATACATGGTTATGTTTCTGCTTCCCCAGTTTCATAATGTTACAGGACGTGTAGGCTTGTATCTGTTAGCACAGTGAAAAGGCACCAAACAACTTTCAGGTATAATGGAATTGCTGACAAGCTTGAGCATACAAGCCACAGACAGAACAGGAACAGAAGTTTTCAAGCTGTCAGAGGCACAGTGAAGGTCACTGTACCATACAGAAATTTCTTTCATCCTCAGACAAGCAATCAAATATGCCTTCCTGAAAAACCTGTACAAAGCTATTTCCCAGTGTTTTGGAAACTGCTCGACAGGTGAAAGACTGACAACTTGCTGTCTTCATCATATGTAAAGTCACTTCTATGAGACACCCAAGGTGTCCCAGTTATGTCACTCAAAATGACTACACATCTTTGAGTAAGGTGAATTCAGAATCTTAATATGCAAGATAAAGAGGTAAATAAACCTGCTACAAGATGTAGCCAGGAGTGAGTCACTAAGGCTAAAGATACTGAAGTGAAAACCAGAGTAATGTTCAAGTTCATAGGGTCTGGAAAGAAACACAAATTAGAGCCAATCTCACTGGCTGCCCTTTCAGTTAGATAAGGCTGTTTAGCCTGTGATAGGTTGTAGGGAAAAATTAGTTCAGCTAGCCAAAAGAACACTGATAGAAACAGAAAATCCAGACTGTGAGTCACATGAGCCTGCCTGATCTGCACAGAAATCCTTGAGACAAAGGAGCTTTCTATTCATTCCCAACTAAAGGGTGATAGTCAGGACAAAGCTGGAAAGTGCAGCATAGAAGGGCACCAGGAACAGCATCTGCAAAGGCTGATTTAGTTTCCCATAGTTGGCATAATCACAGCAGGCTTGGCAATGGTGGCATCTTCCTCTTTCCATTGAGAAATGATCGTTTTCAGCTGTGTATAGAACTGCACTCCCTGGAGGAAAGCAGAGATCCACAGATAAGATATTTGGCCTCAGGTTTACGCTAGTGGTATATCAAACAGTTTCTGCTTTATCTACACAGGATTGAGTTTTCTTCTGTGGAAACAATTCTTGTCAGCCTGTTCTTTTTACCAGTTCCACAAAGATTCTGATTCTGTGAGAAAGCTTGCTAGTTATTGCTCTCTTCTCAAATCTCCTAAAAAGAGTTGCATTTTTATACTGAAGGGAAAAAGAATGAGGACTTGGCTATCTATGATTGTGACATGCATCTAGTTTTCAGTTTCCTGGTTGTAATGACATCCTCACTAATGAGGTCTAATGACCGTCTCCCCATTGCCATTTATAACATGATTTATCACAATTCAACCCAATAGAGTACTCTAATCAGAAAGTTACCTGTTTGCCATAGAAATTGGTGTCCCCTCTGAAAGAAGCACGAGAGCCAGTGAAAGAGAACATGGGCAGAGGTACTGGGATTGGAACATTGACACCCACCTACACCAAAGGAAAGCCACCATATTAGTCACAAGAAGTAGCAGATTGCACAGCACTCTCCAAAAGCTTCTGATTTTGTTTCCTTATATCTGAGGCTGGGTACTGCTGGCTGAGAGGGCAGTGATTACAGCTGAATGGTTACCCACTGTAAATGGTGAAGGCTAAAAGCAACAATTCTAGCTGGAACATACCTGCCCCACATCTACTAAGTGAGAATACTTCCGAGCTGTGGCTCCATTGGTGGTGAAGATTGCAGTTCCATTCCCATAGGGGTTATTGTTCACCATCTCAATGGCATCATCCAAAGTGTCTGCTTCCAGCACCACTAGGACAGGCCCAAAGATTTCCTCCTTATAGCAAGTCATGTTTGGCTGCCAATACAAACAGCAGAAAAAGCAGCTTGTATAAAGGATATCATAAAAATATCCTAGTAAATAGGATGTAAGAAACACACATGCTATTAGTACTCATGATATTCCTAGGATTATTGATCATACTGCATCGCCACAGGCCATCCTTCAGGCCTGCTTACCTCTTCACCATTTCCCAAGCCCTGTCCTCTATCTAGTCCACTAAAGCAGGCACCACTTTTCATCTCCAGAGTGCTTTCTGCTTTTACTGCCTGCATTACAATGAGTACTTCATTGATACTGTGCAAGGGAAGGCTGAGCCATTTATGGCCTTTCTACCTGGTGCTCATTGATTACTGACTGATTTGGCTAACCCATTTTTCAGCTGACCCTGCAATATACACTAACAAGCACTGGTTTTGGTCATCTTACCTTGACTTTGGCAAGGATCGTTGGCCCAACAAAATTGCCATTTTCATAACCCTTCACTTTGACATTACGTCCATCCAGGAGAAGGCTGGCACCTTCTTTTACTCCTTTCTCAATCAGATTGCAAACCCGTTCCTTAGCTTGGGGACTGATTAGAGGCCCAAGATCTGCTCCAGGCTGGTCTCCTGTGAAGAGGGAGAGACACCAAGTTTTTAACTCTTGACAGCTTCCTCTTCATAGACATCTGGGAGATAACTGCACTGGCAGGAAAAATCTGAAAATCCTGATGTTTCTGAGACACAGAACAAAGATTTGAGACATTGATGAACAGGAATAATAGCCTGCAGCTTTCATAATCAACAAATAAGAGGAGTCATAAGCATAATTTTAGATCACCAGGAAGCCAAAATTCAACAACAGATTCTTCTCAGGAAGGAAGCTTTTCCCCTTTGCAGCACTTTATTGAATAGAAACAAAAGATAATTCCCCTAGAATTAATAACAGTCTAGCTTTTCCAAAGTACTTGTTTCCATTTTTCTTTTTTTATTGTATGCTTACTGCAAACTGGAAGGATCTTAAAATGAAGTTGCTATATAAATGGCAGATTTGAGTTAAACACAGGATATAACCTCAAATCTCCAGTTAAAACAAGACTGATCCTGTAAACATTGCATCACAGTCCCACCAGCAAGCTGAAAACATATTCCTACCTCTGCGTCTAGGGCTGGGTTTCCCAATCCAGACAATCTGCTAGGTCCAACCCCTACACATTAAACCTATGGTGCCAATAGCTCCAAGGGTCACAACACAGTATGGCAGATAAGCTGACCTAGAAAGCTGTGGTTGCACAGAAGTGAAGTACCTTGTAAAAATGATCACAGTCTGTACCTGCATTTACACGTAGATTTTTGGCTCTGTCCACAAGCTCTGGCAGCCATTTCTGAGCTTCTCCCACTAGAATTGCTGTAGACAGGGCCATGCAGCGTTGGCCAGCTGCTCCAAAAGCAGCTCCAACCAGCTGGTTCAAGGTGTTCTCTTTATTGGCATCAGGCATCACCACACCATGGTTCTTGGCTCCCTGAAATACAACACACACAGTCTCCCATTATTAACCACCCCAGACTGCTTCTTCTCTAGCCCTCTGGCAGTGACTTCTTATAGTAGCTATGACTGTTACCAACAGGCTGGCAAGAGAGCAGCCTTATCACTTAACTGTCAGCAGCAAAGTCAGCTTCTGCTGCTGAATGGCATGGTCTCTCTTAACATTCACAGGCAACAGAGGCAGTCTATGTGCTGAAGTGTGCTCCATTCAGAGACATTACCATGTTGGCCTGGACTCTCTTGCCATTCCGGGATCCTCTCTCATAGATGTACTCGCCAGCCTGATTAGATCCCACAAAGCTGATTGCTCTGATATCCGGATGGTCACAAATGAAATTCACAGCTTCGAATAGGAAATAATACATTATAAATGTGGTGCACAACTGCTTCCTTCTGTTCCCATCCCCACAGCACTAAATCTCTGTATCTTTCTTCTTATCAAAATTCTTGCCTCTGTTCTGCCTCTGTACATCTGAGTTCCCTGAAAGCCTGTCTGTGCATCTCTTCACTCACTTCTTAGCACACATACTCCTGCCCTGTCTCCATAGTCCTGGCTCTCTGACATCTCTTCATGCTTTGGGTATCTCCCAGGGTGTCTGAGCAATGCCAAAGTGAAGTTACTGTTCTCTATTTGTATCATCATGTCCTGAAGCTACTCGTGTGCTGTAAAAAATAGCAAGTTAGGAGCCAGAAAACTGGCATCCATTGTACATTCAGTGAGGCACTTAATTCTTGTTTAGGCTTCCTTGCGAAACCAAGATGATTTATCTACTTATTTCAGTTGCAGTTTAGGTTGCTAAATAGAGTTTGAGCACTTCCATGCCTTGGGAACTCTGACCCCAAGCCCCAAAATTTTGTCCACCATATCTCCTGAAAGATCTGGTGCAAGGTGTCAAGAGAATCTCCCACTCACCTTTCAGCTTCATCAATAGAGCTGAAGCATCTGTCCAAACCTATCTAACAGCAGCAGTCTCAGACTCTCCAAATGGTACCTCCCACTGAGCACACACCACAACACATGCACTCATCATCTCCCAGGAGGGGTTGTTATTACCTTCATGTTGTCCATGGATAATATTCAGGGTTCCATGGGGGGCACCAGCATCCTGAAACAGCTTGGCAAGGAACATTAGTGCTCCTGGTACACGCTCAGATGGTTTCATCAAGAAGGTGTTTCCACAAACCATAGCCATGGGGAACATCCAAAGAGGAATCATGGCTGGGAAGTTGAACGGTGCAATTCCAGCACACACGCCCAGAGGCAGGCGGTAGGTGTAAGTGTCCATGTCTTTAGTGATGGAGGGCATGGTCTCTCCAAGGATGAGGGATGTCACACTGCAAGCATGTTCAACCACCTCTGCGGCAGAAAGGGCAATACGCTGCTGGATGATCCGTTAACAATTAGTCCCCAAACTCTCTTTTCACTGCTGCCTTGACCCACCTCTTTCTTCCAGCCTCTTCTCCCACAACTTAAAACTCACTGTGCTCCAGAAAATCCCTTTGCTCTGCCAAGCATTGTGAGCAAATTATGAATGGATTCTCTCTTGACCACACTATACATCACTGTGATAAGAGCACAGACACAACAGCCCCAGTACAAAATGCACAGGTATAGTATTATTGTACCTCCTGGGACTCAACTTCAGACAGAGGGGAGAAGTCCTTATTCCTTTTTAGTAATTTGTAGTCACTCCTAGAAAAACAACTAACAACTCTAACAACTTGGAAGTGATTTAATGATACTCTATCTAAGGAAATTCTTCAGCTTAGAGTTACAATTGATGCTTTTCTTTGAGTAGGGGGCTATAAAGGGAGCAACATGTACAGAGCAATCAGTTGCTCAGGAGACCTCATCCCTTCCTGTGGGTTCTCAAACCCTCTTTTTTAACAGGAGGAGCCAGTAGCTTACGGAGGCCTCGAAACACATCTCCCTCAGCATCAGCCAGGGTCTTCCCTTGCTCAAAGGTGATGAGTTTGGAAATTTCTTTCTGAAAATGGAAAACACAGGGTTTATGAATGTTAGAAAAGTGCCCACCCATGAAATAGAGTGCAAGGATAAGACAGAATTAACAGGGAGTTGAACATCACAGTGAATAGACTGGACAGAACCCAGAAAAGCCTATACTGACTGATTTGCTCCTTGTAGACAAGAAGCCAATAACCCACACAGGTGACATTTTAGAAGAAATCATCCTAGGATTGGCTTGTACTCTTAATGCTTTCAGGTATGACACCACATACACACCAAAAAAGCAATCAAGCAAACCCAAAAACATAGTAACATACTTGTTTTCATCAACTTGCACATGTTCTATCAAGGCTCAAAGTTCCTTTTGCGGTCTCTTGGTAAAGTGACAAATTCAGAATAATATTCCCTAAGAAGCGCTGCCTCTCTGTTACCATTTGATGGGAAGTGTTTTGCTGCACCTCTCGACACTGTCTCAGTTGGCTCCTCGATCATGGCAATGTCTCATCAAGAACTCTGTCAACCCCAAGTCTCTTAATTTAGTTCCTAAAGTCAGCTGCAATGCAATCAGCCACAGCCATTCACACGCAGCCATGGTGTCTCACCAGATTGTCTTTGATGAGTTGTTGATAACGCAGAAAGATTTGCTGGCGACTCAAAACAGATGTTTCTGACCAGTTCCAAAAAGCCTTTTTGCAAGAAGCCACAGCTGCCTCCATCTCACTGGCTGTGGCTTTCGGTACACGGCCAACCACCTCATTTGTGGCCTGAAAGAAAAAACAAATTGCATCAAAACTCAACTTTTCCCATCTGTCCCCACCAACCATTCAAGAGTCCTTTCACAGCACACACCTAATATTCTTGTTCTACAAGGAGTTGTACTTCTGAGGGCAGAGCACAAAGGAGACACCTTCCTTGATGGCACACAAAAGGCCTGAGCTACAACTGGAGTAGTTCTGAAAACCTGCACTCCAAATATCTCAAATTAGGCACTCAGAAAACTGCAAATGCAGTACCTATTTCCAAGCTGAAGTAACTTGTCTACCTTGAAACTTCTAGAGAGTATAAGGCAAAAGTTTCTGTGGGCTGTGGTCTTTTCCCTCTCCATCGTCTTGGTTCATCTGGCTGTCCCTCTTGCACATTAAATGAAGCAATATTCCTTTGGGAAAAGCAGTACATGAGTGTGCAATTGGCATTGATGTTAGCTTACCTATACCCCTAGGCCAAAGTATTATATTTACAAGCAACCTTAGTTCTACAGTATTTTAACTTCAAGCTTGTTGCCAGTTTAACATCCTTCTAATGTTGTCTTAAAAATTAAATCTGCTTTGACAAGACAAAAATTAAAGATATATCACTAAGAGAAAAACTATTCAAAACAAGAGGAAGAAAATTAAACTAGAACACGGGTTGCTATGTAGAGACCAAATGAGCTTCATGAACATGGCTTGCTGCTCTGATCATTTCCACAAAGCAAATGAAAATAGAGCTTTACAGAGAAGATTTAGAAAATGTTGTTTAAATGCTTACTAGGGAGGTCAGGAGGGTCAGACTTCTGAGTGCAACCTCATTTCCATTTGTCTTTGGTGGAGTACATAGACAAGTACAAGTGCTACTAATCTACGATATTTTGCACTGCATAGCATCCAACTTCTGACTTCTCTGTGATTATTTTGGACCACAGATAGAAGCTCTCTGAAAGGAGAGGAGCTTCAGCTGTCAGAGTTTTTCACCTTTGTACTCTGAGAGTAATATCAGTCTCTATCAGGATTTCACATTCAGCTGGCATCAAATCACACCCAGTTCATTTCATATACAGGGTGAAAGACACCCTTCAGAAATTTGACATACTCATCACAGAGCCTTTCTTTGAGAAAAAAAAAAAAGTAACCAGAGTTTAAGCTTCCTTTCTGGAGATCAAAGATTTCCTATATGAGGGAGGTAAAGGAGATAGTAACTTTTCTGAGACTGACATTTCATGGGAAAAGGAAGCTGAGAAGCTGTAGTCTACCTTAAGATCCAAGTCTAAACCTTTCTCAAGCAACATATGTACACTTCCCTTCTGCCACATCCCTGAAGAGAGGCACGGACCTTTGTGGCACAGTGATCACTATTTATATAAACTGAGACCATTTCACTTACCGGATTGTGGATATCAATCCATTCAGTAGTTTTGGACTCAATAAACTTCCCATCAATGAAGAGTTTGGTTGTTGGCTGTGGAGGTCAAAACACTGGACAGTGAGTTATTTTTGTTTCAATGTTCCTAAATACCAGTGTGCCTTCATCATTTACTGCTATGTGAACCATTAGAGAGTCTAGATCTAGTCTTCACGGCAAGACCTAGTTAACTGCTCTCTGCCCCATTTTTCCCTCACTTTACACCAAAATAGCCAAAATTCATTCTAAAAGCAGTTGTAGAAAAAATACATTCCTATGCTTGTGTTCAGAGTTATTTCAATCTATTTAATCAAAACCTGAAAAACTGCCACTCTTAAATGTTCAGAAGAAACAGTTAATAATTCACCTAGTGGGAATTCTGTGAACCCAGTGCAGATTGTGCCACTGTCCTATGTGCCTCCTTCCCATCAAGCCACTAAGCAGGTTCATCTTTCCAGTTCAAGCAGAAAATTGGACTTTCCCCACCCCCCTGCTTGGTCTTGCAACTAAGAGCAAGGAACCTGCATCTGTGGAGTTCACCATGACTGTCCTGGCTGGCAGCATACAGTCACAATCAAACAAAACCTTCCCACTCAGATGCAGAGGAGGGACGAGGAAAGTTTGGAATATGGGGTTCAGGCAAACATTGAACAGAACAGAAAGCAGAGGTAGAAGCTATCATTAGCACTAGATAGGCAACAAAACTGTACCATGCAGGAAAACAGATTGTGACTGTATAATATAAATTAAGAAACTAGAAAAGAGGAATTGACATTGGGAGGTAAGGAGAGAACTAGGAGCAATCAAGAACCAGTTAATCATGACACATGACTTGGGGAGAACAGGTAGGAGAAAGGGGAAATAGATCTGTTGTATGAATAACAGAATGGGACAGATCAATAGAACTGGGATATAAACCCAAATATATTGGAAAACTGAAGAAATTATGATGTGGAATTATGAAAGGGAGATGAGGACTTGGATGCTATCCAAGGTGTAATGAAGGGAAAGAGATCAGAGGAAGAATTAGGAATATAAATGGTATTGGGTAGACAAGTAATGACAGTGAAAAGTGGATGAAAATGAAAAAAAATGAACAGCAATGTTAGTTGGAACAAACTGAGAAAGCTTGGAGATGAGAAAGCTAGGACAAGAACTGTAAAATAAGTCTGTTAATGGACAAGCAAGACCTACTGATTTGGAAAGCAACACTAGGAGAGAATTAAAAAGTTGCAGATGATTATGTAGCTGGAATCACACTTGGGGAAGCGAGGCAGAAATCTGTGCCTACGAAAACACAATCTCCTCTAGAACCCGGAAGGAAGCACAGGAAATCTGAGTCCCTTGACTGAGTTCCTTGACTGTCAGAAAAGCTGCTGGTCTAAAGAATGACAAACTCCTACGGCTATCAATCACTCCATTAGCCCCAGTGCCGCGTATCTGCAATGGAGCTACAAGCTCCAGTGCTTTCTTACCCACATGGACTTCGGCACAATGGAGTTCATGTTTTTTTCAAATTGCTTCAAAAGGGTATCTCAAAAATTGCACATGCAACAAAAAATATTTTAAGCAAGCCAGGAAATGCTGAATTAAGATTAACTACACTTTTTCCCCAAGATCGCCACCTTTTTTTCTGTAGAGAATGCACCTGCTGTGAAAACATGGACGGTAGTAAAGCAGACTCTTTGTGGAATCCTGCTTTGGAGTTTGGAGAATGTGCAGCCATGGACAGCGGAGGAAAAAAGGCAGTACAGCAACTAAAGCTGTTCGATATTGTCCGAAGGAAACCAGATCCTCTCTCTGTCGCAAACAGATGCCATGAGGCCAGTCCGGAGCCACCAGGAGTAACGCGAGGTGACTCCCTGACCGGCCACACCGCGAGCTGCGGCAGGAGCTGCCCGGGCTCAGCTCCGGAGTCTGACAAATCGGACATGGAACTATTTTCCGTCCCTCCCGTCGAACACGGGGGCAGTGCCGATGTTTGTTCCACCGGACCCACCGGGGTTCCAGCCGAGCCGGCGGGAACGGCTTTAGCAGAGCAGACCCGAGGGAAGTGTCGGGCGGGCAGCGGCGGCAGCGCCCGGGGCTCTCCCGCGCCTCCCTCCCCCGCCCACCGGCTCCGCTCCGCGGGACGGGCACTCACCACCGAGGAAGAGAAGGACGCGGCGACTGACGTGATCCAAGGGGCTGTCCGCGGCAGCTGGACGGGGGGGAAGCACAGACCACCTCAGGGCGGGTCAGGCGGCACCTCCCCCCGACCCCCCTTCGGCCGCTCCCCGCCCGGGACCGGCCTCCCCGCGGGGTCCCGGGGCCAGGTGAGCCGCGACCCCCCTATTCCCCCCGAGCCGCGGGAGCCGCCGCGGGCCAGGGGCGGCCGCCTCACCCTGAGCGCCACGCGGCGCCGCCCGCCCCACGCTCCGCGCACCGCCGCCGCCGCCGCCGCCATCCCGGCCGAGGGTCGCTGCTCCGCGGCCCCCGACGGCGCCCCCCGCCCCGCCCCACCTCAGGCCCCGCCCCCGCGCGGCTCGCGGCCAATCGCCGCCAGCAACCGCTCCGGCCACGCCCGCTTCTGCCCCCGCCCCCCGTGCCGGGCCGCGGATTGGCGCAGAGAGCCCAGCCGCCCTCCGAGCGCCACCGCCCGGCCCGGCCCGGCCCCGCCCGGCGGCGGCCGCGGGAGAGGCTCGTGGGGCTCGGGGGCGGGGTTTGTGTTTCCGCTCGCTCTCGGCAGCGGCGGCGAAGGCGCGGGGAGTCACGTGAGGCTTGTGCGATGGCGGCTCCCGCGGACGGTGAGGCGGGAGGGCCGGGAGGCACTGCCGCTCCCCCGCGCCGCTCCCCCGCCCTCCTCCCCTCACCCCCTCTTTGTTGCAGGCGCCGACCTGGAGGCCTCGCTGCTGAGCTTCGAGAAGCTGGACCGCGCCTCCCCGGACCTGTGGCCCGAGCAGCGTAAGTCCGGCGGGCCCTCGGCCCCGAGTCTGACACCTCGGGGTGGGGTGGGGTGGGGAGAGCTCGGGCCGGGTCCACCGGGGGCAGCTGCACCGGCTAGGCCGGGCCCGCCGGGGCCGGGCGGGGTGGCGGTGCTGCCCGCAGAAGCGCGAAGCCCCCTCCAACCTCCGCTTTCTCTTCCCAGTGCCCGGGGTTGCCGAGTTCGCCGCCTCCTTCAAAAGCGTGAGTGAGCGTTGCTTTGCCTTTCGCGTTTCCGCCTTCCGTGTGATGGTAGACCTGCGGGTTCTCTTGCGGGCTTTACATCTTCGTTCTATGAACCGTATCTCAGTTATAACTCCAGTATATACTACAATAAACCTTTTGGTTTTAATGTGTCTTTTATATATGTGTTTCTTTTTTATACCTTATGCAGTTTACTGTGAATGAGAATTATACTTTGGAAGAAATAAAAGGTTTTGAACTTCAGAAAATCCTATTTTTCATACTGATTTTTGGCTTGTGGATGGTAGTATGCTGTTTTTAACTCTAAAATGTCCAGGAAAAAACAAGATTAAACATGAAAGTATCTTAATGGAGCACACTCATGTTTTTGCTGTCAGTGTAACTTGATTTCAATACAGATTGTACTTCATTATACAATTCTAAAAATAGGCTTTTCTGAATATGAACTTTTTATTTTTTTTTATAACAGCCCATTACAAGTTCTCCTCCCAAGTGGATGGCTGAATTAGAAAATGATGATATTGATATGTTGAAGGGTGAGTATGAGTATTGCGGGCATGAATTGAGGTTGCCAAAGCAGATGGGAATTCAGTACTTACTTAAGAGGCTTAAAACACTTGTTCTTTAAATGTTCTGGTGGTGGCCCTGTGGCCTGAGATCTCTAGCCATCATATCTGCAGAATCTCCAACTCAGAAGTCTCTTTATCTTGTTAATGATAGACATTTTCATTAAACCGGTTATTGCCAAGAGCCTATCCAGGTGTCAGTGGCAGGCTGATTTTTCAAAACAAGCAGTGTAACATTGTATATATTTCAGTCACCTCAGTTAGCCATTTTTATCACTGTATTAGTATAGGGAGTGTCTCCTGTGTTTTGAGAAGTAGCATGAATTTTTTGGAGGAGCTCGGCTGATCAGTTGGTGAGTACCTTAGACTTGTTGATTGACTTGTTCAAAGATGCTCTATGTGGGTGTCTTCCGTCACAGATCCAGGAGCTCTAATGCAATGGTGAGGCTGTATAGGCAAGTTACAGAAGGATTAGCTAGCATGTCCACTTTTTGTATGTTGCAGCTGTTAGTTTGCAGTAAACATCCTTCAGCATGCTCTGCCTCTCATGAATTCCACATGGTGATGTGTGATTGTGTCACAGTGATGTCACAGTTACAAAGTGAAAGTGAGATGGATTAACTCTGACTTGCTGCAAGAAATGTGCTTAACCTTAGATTATTAATGTAAAATAAGTCCATTCCCTTGCATACTTTTTAATAGCTTGTTCATGTTGCAATGTGAACTTAAAAGAACTTCCAAAGTATGGGTCAAATTACTCTTTGCAATGATGGCAAATTAAAGCATGAACTGGAGTCATGGCTGTCTTTCTCCTTATGTTAAAATTAGGAGTGGAGTCAGCTTGAATTTGAACATACGCTGTTCACTGAAATAGATCCTGACAGAAGTATGGCTTGAAAGTCCTCTGTGAAGTACTAAACAGGTGAACTGTCGCTGGAGGACTACAGACAGTGTTAAAATTCACCTTCTTCTCTCTTTTTAAGAGCTGGGGAGCCTCACTACAGCTAACCTGATGGAAAAAGTTCGTGGCCTGCAGAACCTGGCTTATCAGCTGGGACTGGATGAATGTAAGTGCTGTACACAGATGTGACTAACTACACTGCAAATCTTTCCACTAAAGCATGTGCTTGTGCATTTGTAGCTGGAAAAGTGTGTTGGCAGATTTGGCAAGTGTTTGACAGTTGGTGACCTCCTGCACCAAGATGAGAGAACGAGCTTACATCTCCAACTTACAGCCTACCTGCGTGGGGGAAGCATGTATGCCAGTCTGGTGTTGCACAGTGGCAACAGGCTTCTGTTCCTGAGTTTAATGTTGTCTTACGTAAATCAGGTTACTTTGCTTAATTTCCCACTCAGATACTAAACCTGTTTCTCAGAATACTTGTGGCAGTACTTCTCTCAAATTTCATGCACTGCTGCCACAGTGAAACTTGCACTTGTGTATAGGATTCTCCTGTCACTTTGTGTTCATACTGTTTTCTGCTTCTGTAGCTGTTACTTTTTCTACACTCAGTTGTGGCGGGAGGTGATGTCATTGAGCCATAAAGTTGACCTTCATCCCAATTGCAAACAGCCAACTCTTACTGTGGTTTTTTGAAGAAAGAGTTCCTTTCATTGTGTCCTTTAGGACTCTCTTGTTAACAGGTTGATCCAGCTTTGAGGATTTCAAAAGTATTGTGGAGTTGTTTTTAATGCTACCCATACATACCAACACATTTATTTTTTTTCTGTTTAGTTTTGCTTGAACAGAGACCTTGGTTGCAATTACTCTTGGGCTACACAAAGCACCAAAAATTTTAAGTCTTTCAACCTTCCTTTCAGTGGATAACACAGTAATAAAGCTTTAGAGTCTTTCTGACTGCAAACTTAGGATAGCCTAATGCATTCTTAATAACAAGTCATTACGCTTGTTTTAACATACCAAGTTAATTTTACTTTCAGTGCTAACATCTCTTAAGACTGTGTAAAGCATTTGGTGGAGTAAAAGTTAAAGTATAACAGTGTAAAACTGAGTCAAATGCAAAGATTGGCTGATGATTGGCTTTCTTAGTCAAGTTGTCAGCTCTGATGTCAGATCATGTTGTTCTGCTAAATGGACTTTAAGCAGAGCCTGAGTTGCAGTAAAGCTAGGGAGGTGTTTGTTTCCTTATTGCACGTGCAATAATTGTTGCATCTGTTTCCATTTATTTTTACTGAGAACAAGTGCATATGTAAAGAAGACAAAGTGAGGGAAAATTGAAATATGTGAGGCTCAACAGTTATAACTTAAGTCTTGAATTTTCAAGCTTTATGAAAGGTTTCCATACTTGTAACTTCTTGTCACTGAAGACAGTTTTTCTTTACACTGTAATCCATTGAATACTTTTTGTGTCATAATATACATTTATCTTTGGAAAATTTTTACCAAAAATTAGTCACAGAATTTGAACAGAAGCTGCTCAGGACTGTTTTTCCCAATACTGTCTTTAGGTTATTTTCTCTTACCGACTTGGATAAGTGAGAGAACAAGAAAAAAAATCAAAAGATCTGTTGGTTAAAGTTAAGGGAACTGTGGATTTGTCTTGGAGGTATTGGATGTGGTTATATCTTTGTGTATTGAAGTTTAGTAGTCCCCTCTTGACTTGGCTGGTTAATTGAAACTGGCTGTCAAAAGCAGGACGAAACCCGCTGCTGATCAGTCTCCTCTAGATGGCAGCATGAGGCTTCCCACTGAAGTCTTGCTGCTTTTCGTTTCATAAAACTCTTGACATTTCAGTCATGGTTTGAAGCTGTTCTTGCCAAGATTGTTTTTTGTGATGTATTTTCTCTTCAGAATGTGCACTGTCTTTTTTTATTTAGAGATAAAAATTGGATAGATATAGATATTTATTATGTATTAGATAGATATAGATATTTATTATGTATTTTCAGGTGTTTCATCGGTGCTGAATATGAAAGATAATTCTGCTTCATTGTATTAGCAACTTACTTTTCCTTACAACTCTTCTAGATCCCACCTAAAATCCTTTATATTTTCAAAGACTTTCATTTTCATCCAAGTTATTAATAAAATGCTGTGCAGGACCAGGGTGATTCCTGCAGCACTCCATGAAAAATGTATCTATTGAGTGACACTGCAATCATGTTGTGAGATGTGTTATTGCTATACCCTGTTCACAACATACTTTACGTCAATTTTGTATTAGAATTCATTAGGCAAAGTGCTGTGGGACTGGGTACCTTTTGAAAAGTTTATTTATTGAGGTACTATTGCAACAATAGCATTGAAATCTGAATAATTGATTTGACATGATGTAGTTTGATAAATTAATAATTGCTGGATTATATGCCTTGTTTCTTGAATTCATATGAACTCTCTTAGTATTTTGTCTATGTAAGTGAGCTTTCTTGACAAGTTTGGAAGAGGTGTATTGAATGTTTTGTCCATCTTCCTGGGACATCTGGATGGCTTTCATTTAGGAACAACTGAATACTGTTATCTGAATTCCACATTTTTATTATCTACAATTCCAGCTGTCCCTAACTTTTTGGCCATGGATTTCTCAGTTCCTCTTTTGGTTGTGCGCTTTTCACAGATTTCCTTTCTCTACAACTAACTTCCTCCCCTCTTTTTCCCATAGGGTTACCTTTACTTTCTGTAACCCTGGCTAGTTTGTTGACTGCCCATGCTTCTCTGAATCAATTTAGTTTGTCAACTTATAATTTAGCTTTTCTTTCCAGCTTGTTCTTCCTGGCATGCTAGTAGGTGGATTCTTGCTCAGAATATTCCTTGAAGAATATTCTTTCCCTCCTTGGCACAGAATTCACATCAAAGGATGACTTTCCTTGAATGAAACAGGATTTTTGTAGCATGAATTTTTTTTAATGTGTTTTTTTTTGTTTGTTTGGGGTTTTTTTGGGTTTTTTTAGTTTTTACTTTCCTCTTAAAGGATAGACTATCCTTTGGTCTCTTTTGTGTGTTTATTCTTTGCTAAAAGGTGATTCTGGAGTTCTCTAGAAACTTCCAGGATCAGGACCTTGTTTCAATAAAGTCTTTTAAAAATAAATTATTTTTCAGCACTTCTCAGGTTTCATCTTGTGTTTCCTTGCCTGCTTTTTAAGCTCTGTAAAATTCTACCTCATCCTTTTGCTTGTAGCTGCTTTCCTCTTTTTGCTTTGGTTCTTAGAATCACAGAAACATTTAGGCTGGAAAAGACCTCCAAGATCATGAAGTCCAACCTTGTTGCATTAGAGCTTCTATTTTCCTTCTGTTAATGAATTATTTTATTGGTTAGAATAATTGAAACCATTTTTAGTTTTGAAAGTCCTGCTTTGTGTCAATTTTACTCTTCCCGTTAACGTGGGTGTTTTAAGGGAGGAGGAGTTGGGCTCAATGAATACAGTGACTTCTAGTTGTTCATGTAGTTAGGGTGACTTTGGGAGGCATAGTAGCTCTTCTGAATGTGAGCTGCAGCCACTCAGTGAGTCTCATTTCTGAGTTTGGGGGAAAAAAAGTATAAAAGCCTTGTTATGAGCTTTCTTCCTCCCCTTTGTGTCCCTTAATTTTTCCACTTGCAAGCTTTGCTTGGAGTGGAGTAGTGAGCACTGCAGAGTGAGCAGACCCCAGTGAATGTGGCAAGCAAGAGGGAAATAGTTCTTTTTTGGGAACTCAGTCACAGACCCTGACTCAGTGTTTGTGGCCCACAAAGCAGCAAGTTTCAAAACACTTAATGTAAATAACTGCAAATTTAGATGTTGAAAGCATCTAAACATAAATTTACATCTAGATGTGAATTTAATGTAAAAAACTGCAAGCTCTGTTTTTGCACTGTATGACCCATTGCACCTTTTGGAGCCTCTGAGTCAAAGCTGACTTTAGAAGAATGTTGAAGTCTTGGTTTCATGAACTGGGAGCTCTGAGAAGTCCATGCATTTAAAGATATACCCTGTCATCCTTTGGGATATATGCATACAGAGAGATGAATCTGAGAAGTACATATACAGAAAAAAATGTTTTTCTTATAAAAAACTAAAAGTTTAGTTTTTTCCAAACTTCCAAAAAAACCCCTTATGTATAAAAGTAACCGATATGTAGGGTGGGAAAATGGGAAAAGCACTAAGTTGCTGAAGGAATGTGGTTGTCCAGGGACTTTGAAGGCCCTGCTATTGTTTCCCTGCAAATCTCTGATATTTTTTTAGATAACACCTGCTATACTTGTTCAGAAGTCCTGAAATGTAAATATTTATAGCTGGTATCACAGCCATGTTTATGAAATCTCACTGATGCCAGAGAGGTTATCTGGCTACTATGGTATCACAGTACAGCTTCAGTGATACTGTCAGTGCAAGACTTCCTGCAAAGTCTGTTATTTTTAAGCCCCAATATCTTTGTGAAGGTAATGGTGCCTTGGTGTTGTGTGTGCTTTAAATATTAGAAAATGTGAGATAACTGACCAAACAGATATTAATATAATTTATAATTTCCCTGTCAGTAATTTTTGCTAGTCTAATCTCTTGTGTTCGATTAAATTTTTATTTGGAGTTAAAGCTAGTTTGTGATTTCTTGCTGTAAAATTAGGAATGACTGTATTATCCAATGTCAAATCCTCATACTCTTTCAGGAGCAATGAGACAGTTCCCAAACATGCTCAACCAAGTCTCCTTATTTTTAGTTTCCCATGGTTTTGTGCATTCTGGCTTTCACTAGGTTCTAGCAACTTTGCTCCTATTTTCTTTGTAACGCTGATTTATTTTCCATATATGTTCAAGCAAATTAAGTACCAAGGGTGCAGTGGAAGAGCTGTTTAATCAAGGGCCCACAGATTAGACCTGGATGACCTGGGAGATTGCAGGTGAACAGCAAAAGGTTGGTCATCTTGTAGCACCAGACTGATAGAGGAAAAGCCAGCCCAGGTTTAGTCAGTGAGTGATGGTTTTCTTTCCTGTGAAGAATAAGTAAATGGCTAGGGTTTTTTGGTCTGGAGAGAAACAGCTGATGTAGTATGTGAAAAAGATCTGTAAAACATTAATGCAGAGGAAGTGTGAATGGGGAATGACTCTTCACTGTTTCTTACAGTGCAGGAGCCAGAGAGAATGAAAGAGACATGAAGAGATGCTTGTGTTGTGCATTAAAGTCAGAACACACCACCACTGGAGCTTGTGGGCATGGAATTTCTCACTATCTCAATAATGAGATAAATTATTGGAAGATAAATCCTTCAAGGGTGTCTGACTGCTGAGAAGTCCCCAGTGGCTTGGATACCTTGGGGATGCAGAAAGCAGAGAGAGAGATTACTATGCAGGTATAGCTATTACACTCTTCTATAAGTGTTTGCCATTGGCATGTGAGTCAGGGTGGTGGGTTGGAAAGACCTTTCATTTGACAATGGATATTTTTGTTTATTTATTTTAGTAATAGGCTAAACTGCCTGGTAGTTAAGCAACCACTACCAGAAGTCACTGAGGGGTCCCTGTAATGGACGGACTCTTCCAGAGGCAGCAAGAGATGGATGGGCACATGAATGAGGAACAACTACCTTGCTCCCAAGTTAAACTGTCCTTGGTTGTGAATTGTAGTCCTCAGCAGCCTCTGAGATTTCTGGAAAATCATAAAGGAGTCCTTCTGAACTCCAAGCTATGTACAGATCACTACTTTTCCTTAGATTGGTAGTCTTCAGTTTTTCATTTCTCATTTCAGATAAATGCTGTCTGTTGTGATCTCTTGCTTGCAAGTTCAGCTTTTTTTGGAAGTTTGGAGGGGCAGAGCAGTTCATCAGGATTTAACTGTAGCATATTTTGAACATACACCCTTAGTTCTGCCAGTGATCCTTGCACGCTACTCTTGTGATTGAGTTTTGGGTGGTGTTTATTTTTTTTACCTCATTTAGATGCTGATCATAGGTAGGATATGCTTAAATTGGGCTCCATCCTTGGTGGACTGAATTTATCTATTAAACTACAAGACAGGGCATGACAGTTGCTACACTTGAACTTTGTGTATACAAAGTTGCTGAATTAGAATTAAAATGAGGAAAGGAAGGAAGATAATGTATCATTTTACTGAAACTTCTTTTTCCTTTAGCGGAATGGATTGTCTTTCCTAGGAGTGTTTCCACGTAGCATGAACATGCAGCCTTTTTAGGCTCCATGCAAAACACCTGGCCTTTATACCCCAACAGGCTTCTATCAATGATGTAATTGATCAGATAAAAATATCCTCTGATCATAACCACTTTTTCTTTAGTCCTGGCAACACAAAGGCTTTTTAAGCTCAGAAGCCTTACTTTACATTTGTGAACATGGCCTCACTTCTGCATTACAGTTGCCTGGTGCTCTTTCTGGTGTGGATGTACAGTTGTTTCCAACAAAATGTTTCAGGTTTTTACATTTGTAGGAAACCAACATATGAACAGACGTGTAAGTAAAGGGTACTTTAATATGTCTCATGACATCTTCTGAAATCTCTTGTTGGTCCATTTTAGTAAAAGCTGTATGTCCACTCTCTGTAGTCTGGAGAGTTGCGTGGAAAAGTGAATTGGACTGTTATAGTTTCTTACTAGTCAAAATGAGGTTTTGGAACTGTGTAGAAGAGCAGACTCTTTCTTTAACATGAACTCTTTCCCTGTTCCCTTGGAGAAATAAGACTATCTAAAGTGTGGTGAAGCTGGAGAACTGCCTTTCGGAGAGACAAGAAGGAAATAAAGTGAAAGAGTAGCATGTGATTTGGATCTATATCCCACAGCAGTCTCAGTGCCAGTTATTAGAAAGATACAGCAGTGTTCTTACCATCTTGACTGTTGACAAAAGAGTGAGGAGGATGCTCACTTTTTCTTTGTTAAAAGCTGGCAGCTCCAGAAGTCTTGTGCTTCTAGCACTTGTGTGCCTGTATTAATCTGAAACACGATGGAAGAAGATATGTTTTGGATTGCCTACATTGTTCTGAATATGTTGGACTTGGAAGAGAGCAATGTCTGCCAGGTCTAGTGCTTGTTATGTTCTTAAACAAAATACACTGTTTGCTTGCAAGGTGAACTGTACTGCATAAGAGGAAGCAGTTTGAGGTGTGTGCACTTCAGTTATTTCTGCTCTGCTTAGAATTTTCTTTGTAGCAACTATTTTTTTTTCTTGGTTAGTTTTCTACATTCCCTGCCTTGCTGAGTGAATCTTCATCGTGTTTCAGTTTTGCTTGAAAGCATATTTCTCACTTATTTTGTTATTTAGTACTGTGTTTGGCAAGGACTTTATGTGAAATAGTATACTTCATGTGCTTCAAAGCTCAAAGGCAGAGTTTTATAGCTGGACAACAAAATTATGCTCTTTGGACACTGGGTTTCTGTAACACAGTTAGCTTGAGGAGTTACTTAGCAGAGTTAGTAGACTTCTCCCAGAGAATGTGTCACATTTTGGATGGTTCATTTTTGGGTTAGGAGATGATCACAGAGAATTCAGGAGCTCACAATCAGCTGAAATGGTTGGTTTAGTTTTTCACAGTAGGAAAAATATGGAGGCTGTTTTCAGTTTACATTCATAGTGGTTCTTGGTCCTTATTTGATTGTTTCAGAGAGGTGAAAAGAACACTTAAATTGTCTGTTAAGATGTTTATATTGCCCTGTCACCACAATATCCAAGATGCTATGATTTCCATGTGAAACCTTGACCTTTCTCCTGATTCTTTTTACACTCTCCTCCCACACTGTAGATCTACCACTTCATTTTAATGCACAATGCTGTGGTAAGAGATACTCTGCATCTGCAGGGGGATAAGGAAATCACCTTTCCTTATACTGTTCACTGGCTGGCTTATTTACAGGCAGGATTTTTCTGGGGCACCTCCTGTTGGAAGAGCAAGACATCAGAATGCCAGCTTGAAATTGCCATTCGTACATGATCTGTGAATTGGCTAATTCTGACATGTAGGTAGTTAAGAAATGATTACAGTCAGAGGAGTCATGACCTCAACTTTTCATCATCTCTATTGGCTTGTGCCCCAGTTTGGAAGTGAAGGAGGCATAGGAAGTTTTAATTGTACCTGTGTGATTTATCCTCAGTCAGCTCTTTAATTTCTTCTGGCTGTCTGAGGTTTCCGACACGCTGTAAATTTCTCCAACTTTTTCATTATCTGCAATTTCTTTATGACTCATGAATCGGAGTGGAGAGAGAGTGTGGATTTACAGCAGAGATAAACATGTCCATAAAGTCTGTATCTGTGTCAGTAATTGTACTGCTGTCAGTGACTGTCCTGTTTTACAGGTCTCTCTTGGGAGAGGAACACGCTTTGCTACCAGTGTCAGAGAAGTGTTCACTTTGATTTGCATTAACGTGCCAGGAGATTAGGTTGCAATGGTGAGGATGGAAATTGAGTTTGGACCATGGCTGCTATTGTTTTTTTAAATAAATGGGTGTGTAGTTGAGTTGCCCTCTGTCTGCAGAAAAGAAGAAAAAAAGGAGACAGGTTCAGGTTGTTCTTAAATATAAAATCAGGGAGAGACAGTATACTGATGATATCAGATGTGATTCTACCCATATGCATAAATTGTGCATTCTTACCATAAAACAAATGCTGTGTCTAGGTAACTGTCATATATGGAAAAAAATACTGCATGGATCCTTAGGGTGTTCTCTGTCTGCTGGTAAAGTAGAATGAATATTTCTTTAAGTTTCAAGAAATTTCTGCTTCTATGCCTTCTTGCCCCTCCCTTACTCCTAGGAAAAGATGCTATTGCGGACATTGATGGTGAGTACTAATGCATCATCATAGTCTCCACGCACTGATGATTCTGATTGCTGCAGAAGGAGGTGTATACTCTTGAAGTTTGAGAAAAGGAAAAAAAGTCCCTAAAACTCTCCTCAGTGTGTTAGAAGTTCAAACTTCTACAATTTCTCTGTGCTTCTATTTTCTGTTTGATGCCTGTTGTAGATACGCGTCTATGTGGAATCTTCTTTTGTTAGGTTCTACAGTTTGGGTTGGATTTTTTGGCTGTGACTTAATAATTTTTTTCACAGTAAGGCAATTATTTTACCCCAGAATTATTTTCAAATATCCAAACTGACTGTAAAACCCCAAATTTCCATTATGTCAGGTATGCATTGAGACTCTCAAATGCAGTTGATTGTATTTTTCTAATTCTGATGGACACCTCTTACCAAAGGGAGATAGATTATCATCAACAATATAAACTCTGTGTGTAGATAGCTTTAAAAGGTGGTTAGGTGTAGAAGTGTTAGAAATGCTAAAATGACACCTGCCATTGCGTGGTTAATTCCGGAGCCTGAAGCTGGAAGTAAAATGGGGAGTTTTTCCAGTGGTAGACAGTGTCCCATCTAGCTCTGATAACTGAGTTGCCAAAGCTAGATATATAAGGATCACATGCTAAGTGGTCAAAAGCTGGCAGATAACTGCTGTTGAAGTGAGTGATGCTCAATGGAAAAGCAAACTTCTAAATAAAAGCTGTGTTGATGAGATGCTTTTTACCTGATCTTTACTGAAATGTCTTTTTTCCTTTTCTCTCATCCTCCTCCTCACCTCTTCTACATGCCCATACCTAGTTTGCAAATCTGATTTTGTTAAAACAAAGGTTACCTCTGAAAGGTACTTCAGCTAGGATGTATTACTTGCTTTATTGAAACAAGACAAAAACAACACCCCACACCAAAAAGAAACCCAGGACAACAAATACCAATAGACAACAAGAACAACAAAATAAAAACACCAAAACAATGCCCCCCTCCCCTCCCCCGCCAACATTTCTTATATGCTGGTATTCATTTCCAAGAATGTCTCTTCTGAAAGTCCCCTTAGTCTCCTATAGTTTGTTCAATAGTAGGAAGAAATTCTGCAATGCTTTGATCCTTTCTAGAAAAGACTTTCTGAATTTATGTTGATAGAGTGAAGGTTGATCTAGATACTTCCTGTTGTTAAGAAAAGGGAGCTTTTTCAGTGTTAGTGGGGAAAAACAGAAAGACATCTGATTAATCTGAAAACTAACTGACCAAACAGCTCTGAAGACTGTGAAATCATTCATCTGATCCATCACCGTTAACTTCTGCAGGATTTTTGGTATGCTACTCAAAGCACCAGTTTGTGCTTTGTGAAGACATCTGGAATATTAGCAGTGGTCAGTCAAGCAGTGGAACACATTGTGCAGTCACTGGTTCTGCATTCTCTGTTCTTGAAGGTTTTCCAGACCTGATTCAATAAAGCCTTAAACAGCATGATCTGACCTCATGATTGACCCTACTTTGACCAGGAGACCTCCTGAGCCCTTGTAACCCTGATCATCCAGTGACTCCATGTTTCTGTGATCTAAGATCCTTTCTAGAACTAGAAATGCATTCAAAGTCTGCATTTCCCACAGCGCCAAACAGTTCAGCTTATGAGCTTTAGGCAGGTGCAACTCTCTGATCTGCCTCTATGGGAGCAGCTGATTAGGAGCAAGAAACCTAAGAATTCCTGTATCACAGTGATAGCTTTTTGACTTTGGGGGGATGATGAATGGACTTTCAGATACTTCCATTGATAGAGGTGATTACAAGTCTGTGCAGTGTGGGCTGCAGAGTCCATTTTTGAGCATAGGGAGATACAGTCCATTCAGTACAATTCTTTAGGCAGAGGAGGAGAATGGTCCTCAGCATACACAGAGGTTCTTGCGGGTCTTGGCTGAAATGAACAGTGAAACCGTGTTCATCTGTCTAGACAAGTAAGAGGGTCAATGGGGCTTGACTGAAGAGCTTTTAGCCACAAAAGTAAAGGAATGGGCTGTCACATTAAAGCATTTCTACCTGCTGTATGCTTGGCACAGAAAGAAACATGACTACAAACAAAATGTTCTTACATTATACTGTCAGAGGCCTATTTTTTGCTACTCTCATTCTGACAGGATAACTTGTAGACTACTGTCAGTGGAGGAATTGAGGATGGGGAAAAGTTTGATCAAGCATAAGGTTATGTGCATTTTTTCATTATCTTTTAAAAACACAGAAGTGCTAAACAAATCTCAGGAGTCATTCTAGCAGGGACTCTCGAACTTTACAACTGGTCTGTATTTATTGTTTAAAAATCTTTTGCAGTCTGTGCCTTTATTCAATTAAAACTTTCCATTTCTTCTGTGTTACTAGAACATTTACTCTGTATTTATAGATATTGGAAAGATTATCTCTGTACCATCTCTGTCTGAAATGTTTTCCTGTAAGTTTTGGCTACTGGCAGGAGTGAAGAGAGAATTTTCTTCTACGGTGGGGGTTGCTGGACCTATTTGCAGAGCAGCTGCTGATCCTAGTGAAAAATCTCACTAGAGTGTGACTTTGAAGACTTGGTTCAGTTTCTGGCACTACCCCTCTTCTGCTTGGTTGGTTTATTTGCCTTCTTACATGGCCCTTCCTATTGCCCCATGGAGTTCATGTTAGCTTTGTTTTGCAAGGCACTGGAAAAATCATGTATTTTGAAAAAAAGCATATGAAGCATTTATTTAAGTATCCTTTACTGTGTGGTGCTGTTTGTTGTTTCCCCCTGCTTGCTGCTATTATATGCCACAGGAAGGTATCATTAGAATACTGTGTCAGTCATCAGAAGTAAAATGAGAATATAATGATAAAACAGATCCTAGCATCAAGTGGTCTTCAGACTGGGGCTCAAGCAGGGTAACTAAGAAAAGTGAGGCTATTCTCAGCCATTTGCAGACATTATATATATGAAAGGATTTCTATTTGCAAGCAGCATAAAGGTTAGAAATTATTAGTCTGTATCCATTCTAACGCCAGAGATTATTTACCTGGTTCGTTTGCTATGTTGCTTTTCAGTTTTCTCCATTTTGGATCCAGTGATAATGCATACAAAGCTATGTGAAAATTTGCCAAGCATTTTGTCACTTTATTGAATGCTTTCAGTTGTTCTGAGCATGAAGTCTTCTGTAAGATCAATAATGAACTTGCCACCGTACCTCTTGCATCTGCAGTAAATGCAACTTTGAACATCCTGTCTGTATAATGTTGCTAGACCGAGTCTGATAGTATCCATCTCTTATTGCCTCATTAACTTGTGAGCATTAGAACAAGATAAAAATGCCCTAAAGCCTCTTATCTGATGATTGTTGTAACCTTCTGAGTGCCATTAGTTTAAGTTTGCAATCAAATGCTTCCCCTGAGTATAAGGAGCACTGATTAAACCTGAAGTGTCCCCAGAGGCTTTTACAGCTGTCATGGGGGCGGTGGCTGCCCTGTCCAAAAGGAAAAGGGGGGCTGGAGGTCCCGGTGGGGGGGGCCACTCTGCAGACATCCACGTGGCTGCCCCAGCTGTTCTGCTTTGCCTAATGAATCGTTTTACAAGGAGAGGCTGGATATTGTCATCACAAGCTGCCTTCCCCAGGGACTGAAGCCAGCCTGATAATGACTAATGTTGGTGATAGTAATTGAAGTGTGATGGCTCTCCAGGGACTTTCACACACGCAGAGCTGTCAGGCACTTGTGGCTGGTACAGTCCCATGAATACCTCAGAAATGCTTTTTAATTGCTTGACTTTCATTAACTAGTTCCTGTACGTATCCTGCAGAAATATACATTTTAAGGAGATAGAGAAAAGGAGCCAAGGACTCTGCTATGATCCTTGGTGTACACATGTAGTTACTGTCCTGGCATGTTTCCAGTGAGGATGGCTGGGTGTTCTTGTTCCCCTTAGTCTTGGTGTGGACCTGCTCGGTGTCTGCACAGGCACGTACAACAGATTACACCTGAATGTACCTTTTCTGTTATGTCTAAGCCTTGTCTTCTTGATGCACAAAGATTGTACTTGATTCTAAAAGGAGACAATAACTCTATTTAAGAATATCAAAGGATTGCTGCTGTTAATAATGTAGAAGCAATGACAGCTATTTGCATTTTGTTAGGCATTGAAAACTGAATATAAGATAGAATAAAAATCTTGTAAAAACATACCATATCCATGTGTCCCAATATGACTGGAGTTTATGGGCATGAGATTTTGGGAGTTTAGGGCAGAGGAGTAACCAATTTATGTAAAACAGAGTGATTTTTGTTCTGAATATATTCTCACTTAGAAGTGCATCGTTGAATATAGCAGTGGGCCTGAGATAAAAATAGCCCCAATGGGGTACTGTACTCTGGACTTCCAGGATCCTAACATGAATTTGTCGGGGTGCTGAGATATTTTAAATTGTCTCTGTCTCTACAGGAAGGTTTTGCTGTGGCTTTTTGAGTTCTAGCTGGAGATCAAAAAAGGATGCTTGGTGCTGTTGCCAGCAGAGTAGACATACTACCTCTTCTCATCATATTCATTGCAAGTTTGTTCTTCACCTCCCCCCTCCAGCGAAGTGTTGGCTCTTAGAAATTTATTTTGGTAATAAAACATTACTTTATACTTGCCCATGAAAGCATGTTTGAAGGCTGTGTGTGGATTCTTTAAAGTGTCCAAGAGATTGTTGTTCCCTAAGCACGCTGCAAACCCGTATCATAATGAAGTCTGATGAATTAACATGCAGAAAGTTCAGCTCATAACTTTAAGTGGTTAACTTAGACTCTTAAAATGTGGACCCAAACCTGTGGTTCGTGTGCTGTAATTTAGTTGCCAGTCCCGAAATTATATGTTTCGATGGGTTTTGGTTCTGAGAAAATGGGTGAGTTTATTCTTGCTATTTTTGGTCGCAATGAGGAGATAATAATAAAGTTGTGCTTACTGCTTTTCACAGTTATAAGTCTTGACAGTAAAACTGAAGGATATAGTTTAGTTATTTTCTTGTAATTTATCTTATGACTTGTACTGTAATTGAGGAGGTGGGAATAGGAAACTCCATGCTGTGTAAGTAGAGATTTTCAGTTTGTAATTTAATTTTACTGATTGGTTGCTACAGCACAAGCACAAGAGTGGAGGTAATTGAAAGACCTCTAATAACTGATTAAGTAGATTCCATTTATGTGTTGTTTTGAGCACTGTTTTAGTGAAAGCTTGTAAACTTTATTATAATAAGTTCAGTAGAATATATTTTCTGTGTAGAAATTATTTTACATTGATAGGGCATTTTCATATGGAGAGCTTTTTGTGCTCTGAGGCATATATCCACATATTGTTTAAACTTCAAAAAGTGACAATTATTTTGGTGTTACTATGCACTGTTACATAAAATTTTGCTTTTTAGGTATTTGGTGATGTTTTACAAACATATGTATTATAAATAAGTATCTCTAAGTCTTTGCACAACTCCCCCCAAATGTATTATTACATTTTAAAGCTTTCCAAGTTTACTGGCAATTCAATAAATATTAGCTCCCATGTTCTTCAAATTAAAATGTGACTTCTGTTTTCTCACTGTGGAGTTTGATCTGTTCTACTGAACCAGGTGAAATCTTGTTTGGTCAGTAGCTGGGGGGGAATATGAAGAGTCCGGGTGTTGCATTAAGCAGCACTGGTGCCCTTCTCCTGGAGGGCTGCTGAACTGTTATCCCTTGGTAGCTCTAGAGGGCTCTCTGCTGTTGGAAATGTCACATTTCTAATGACTTATGTGACAAAGGTCTTAATAACCTGTTGGTCGTTAAGGAACTCATAACACTTTTTTTCAAATGCTAGCCTCATTGTCATCAGCAAAATATAGCATATGCAGTTAGAATCTAATTTTCTCCAGTGTCAATTAAAGGGTCTCATTTTTATTCTGAACTGTGTTATACTCTGCCTGTAAATGCCTGTCACTTAAGTTACAGCACTTAAGTAGTGTAGGAAGTAATTTTTGTGTGTGCAGTTTGTGACATTCCTTGTTAAATCGGTAAAAGTATGATGTTGCTGGCACTGACTGTGCAAGAAAGAGAGAAGATCATCATCCCAGGCTTTATTGTAATCATGCAGTTTGTTACTGTAGTAGCCTTAAAAGTAAATGGGCATTGTTTCAGGAGAATTGGAAATAAATGTGTAAGATGCAGGACAAGATGGGACAGGATGAAAGTATGAAGAGTAATTTTCAGCAGAGTAATAGGTAGATGTTTGTCATCAAGTTCTATTAAGTGGCATTAGAAAGGAAGGAGCACCTATATAATACTTCTGCTTTTTATTTTAAAACCCTTTGGGTGTTATACAGGGATATGAATTCCAGTTCTGCTTGGTAGGTGCGCAGTGGTGTGCTGGGTTTGACTGGGTATCTATATCAGACTTGGTTGCATTAAAATGGACTTTAAACAGGTTAGTTTGAAAATCAGTCAAGCAGTTAAAGATTGTAATATTGTGTAATAGTAAATTCTATTATCTTACAGTTTTGTAGGGTTTTTTTCCATATATGTGCCAGTGCTACGTTGCTTTCACTCAGTTGTGTTTCAAAAGCAATGAAAACTAGAAATAACCAGAAGTAACATCTGTGAAAACTACAAGACTAGAAGTAGCATCTGTTTAGACTAGAAATAACTGCAACATGATTGCAGCTTCCATTTTCCAGCACTTTTGGACATCATGGGTTAGATGTCTATTATGGACAGTGCTGCAGTGTTCTGTATGATAAGGACCTTACATATTGAGGGAGTGAAAATAACATGGAGTTTGATGCTCATTGAGCTTCCCAGTGAAAACATGCATCATGAGTGTGCTATTTTACGTGCTCTGTGGTGAGTTCTATCTTGTGTATTCTGGAAAGCTCTCGTTTGAAATTACCTTTGTGAATTTACTGCTGAAGGGGGAGAAGGTGAAGTATGGATAGACTCAGGAAAGGAAGAGGTTGTTTTATTTTCATTGGTAGCATTTGCAGTTCCCCAAGCAATGAGGGCTGCAGAAACTGGCTGTTGAGAGCCACAACTTGATTAGACGTTTGGGTCTGTTGTAAAATCCTGTAGTGTCTGTCTCTTGTGTCATCGTGAAAATCCTCCTTATGCAGTGGAGGAAAGGTATTGAGAAATCTTTCTTGTAAATTCTGGGTCTTTTTCCTTCTTCTAGGAACTACATTTCATAGTAGGAAAAATACGCTGAATCACCCTTATCTGCGGAAAACACAAACTAATTACAGTTAAGCTATTGATTACTTTTTCAGGCAGCAAAAAAATGCTTCTTCCAGGATTCGTTTCCCCATGCTATCCTTGACTTCAAACACCGGCAACATACAAGTTCTGGTTCTGGATGAATTCAAATGCTCAGTCCTCCTAGCATTTTGGATGTATTTATTGCATGTACTACATCTTTTCATGTCTAACCACGGTAATTTGAGAGGAAATAATATATTTTGTATTTAGGGTTATGGGTTGTATTATTTCAGTTGAAGTGGGGATTTTATATCAGTTTTAATGCACTACTGCATTTTTTGTGTAATGGAACCTTAAACAAATTAATGTAACTATGGAGCTTGTACTTGTAAAATCACAGGATACAGGTGTAGCCAGTTTTAAACTACATAAGATTTTGGAATGTTTTTTGAAATATATTTCCAAGTAATTGTGATTGAACTGAAATAATTTTTGTGAGATACAGTATTGTGGAGTGGCATCTGCATGCTCTTTATTTATGCTTGTTACTTTTGAATACTTTTGTAGTTAATAATCAGATCAGAATACTGAAGTCACTAAACAAAATGTCTCATAACAGTATCTCAGAATTAGTGTTAACAGAAATGCTCCCAGTATGTTTGAACATACCTCCGTCTATATTTCATATAACACTGTATATTGTTAAATCCTGTCAGTTTTGAGATCTAAAGATATTAGAAAAAAATTAGGCAAAAATATCCTTTTGGCTACTGCATCTGTGTGAGGGACATCCTCCTCATTCGGAGCATTTGAAAATACAATCGCTATATTTACTGTGTTTACCTATATTTACTTCCCTGTAGAGCTGTTCAGGAAAGTCACCAAAGGCAGAGGGGGACACATTGAAATGTACTTGGTACAAATTTGTATTGAGAAGAAAAAGGAAATAAACATTTTCTATAGTCTTCCATTCCTAGTTGTTTTCTGATTAAGTAACTAAGGTGGGTAAAATTCAGGTACACATGAGTTTTGGAGATCACTACACAGCTGACAGGGATAAAAAGAGTTTTTCACCAGTGGTAACCTTGAACCTTTAGAGGCCTGTGTTTATAAACTTTATGTTACATGAAGCTGTATTCTAACTGCCTTAAGGTGTATCCAGTGCACCTGTAAGTCTTTTCACTTCAGGGTCTGCTTTTTACTTAGTACTCCGCATCTCTTTTTAAAACAATAGAGAAGTGATCTTTTTTATTGTTTTTAGCCATTTTCACTTTTTGGTAATCAGCAGCATCACTGACCTTCTGTATCTGAGTTTGAATGTACAGTAGTGGCATTCCATTTTAAAATCAGTTTAGTTGAAATTATTATAGCAGAAATAATGTAAAGGTTGTAACTGTCTGCAGTTTTCAAAAAGCTGAACTTTATGTGTAGATGTGTATATTAATGTTACCTGGCAGTTGTTTTCAGCACTGTTCTGAATGTTTTATTCAAACTTTTAAAAATGCTTCTTTTTTTCTTTATTATTTTGACCTAGTTTTGTTGCATTGATGGCTGTTTAGTGAACTTTTTCCAGCCATTCCACACACTGATAGTAATAGGACAGTAATTCTCTAGTGGATGGCAATGCCCACTCTCTGAAGAGCTAGCTTGTGAATCCATGTCTGAGGTTCTGGTCTAAATCTCTTGGTCATGCTGGGGTCACCACAGTGTGTTTACCAGGCTAAAGTTGCAAAGTCCTCAGTGTCCAGGTTGCCTGGTGCTTCCCTGTTAGAATTCAGTGTGCCAGACCCATGGCACCCCTGTCTTTCATGAATGGAATTCAAAAAGACACTTAGATTTCCATAAATAAATTAGGAATTCAGTGGCTTCTTCTGGCTAATCAGGGCAGGCTGATAAACCTTGCTAGCTGTTTAATAAATGAATTGTGACTGATTACCTATTAATATGGACGCCTCAGGAATTCACCCTGGGGGAAGCAGAGCAGTGAAATAGAGAGGGGCATGGCCCCCTGGGAAATCAGGGCTTCATGTTTGCAGCTTAAATATCTCTGTGAAGTATCAATAAGGAGGTAATTGAATTTTGAACACAAACATGAGCGCCGGATGGATGAAGGAGAGGGGGGCCCTGATCATCTCTTCATGCCCCTTCATACTCCCCTCCCCTTCCCCTTAGAGACCACTCTAGTGAAGATAGATGCTAAATCCATTAAATAAAGATTAGACTGTGTCGTGGTAGAAAATGGCAGCTTAGCTAGATCCCTGGGCAAATTGGGACCTTTAGCAGTACAGAAAATTAAAATATACATTTTTAACAAGTGTGCTTTCGACACAGTAATAATGACTCTGTGGCTTGTGGGGTTTGCTCACCTTTCAGATCTGCTTTTGTTTGGTTATATCACTTGCTCTTGTTTTGAAACCAGCCTGCTTGGTCTCTCTGAAGCAGAGAAGACTTAGGGGAAGAAAGGTTATTTTCCCACCTTGCTTTCTGTCTTTGGCACTTTTTATTGGCTCTTATGCTTGTTATAATATAGAAGATCAGTACTCTTGTATTTGAATATGCAAATAATTAACTTTGGCTCCAACACGCTCAGTCACATGTTCTGAAAAGTAGTTGTCAATAGTCTAGAGGAAGCATGTAGATGTAAATGTGATCAAACTTTTTATAAATGGTTTTTATTTTCTAAGAACATGGCTTTGTTTTTTATTTTCTCCAGATCAATTTTTCTGAATGCTACTCTTATGGAAAAGATTAGTATAGGGGTGTACATTGTAAAAGATCAATATTTTTTTTGTTACACAGTGAATTGTAGAAGCACAGCCGAAGTGGCATTCAAGGGGTGACAGTCTTTCTTTATAATACTGTGCTAGACATAGAACACAACCGGGCTTTCTTCACAGTCCCACATGCTCTACTGTCTGTTGCAGCAAGTCAACAGATCCTCCTGGGTTTTGCAGGCAGAATCTCATCTGTCTGTACAAGTACAGGACCAATTGCCATACTGGAGAGACTACTCCTGTTTTTCCAAGATGATCATTCTACAGAACAAAATCCAAAATTTTTTCTGTTTAATGATTTGGAGCAAAAAATGAGCCTAAGCCAATGTTTTCCTAGAGATAACTGCTGTTCCTTCCATTTAGAATTCTTTTTCTTTACTCTAGATAGTTTTGAGAATGGAAAGAAAAAAAAAAGGTTTTATGCTTTGCTGAAATACAGTGGACTGAGACAATAGTAACATGGGGGCTTCTGTCTGTTCTTCCACAACATCTCCCTGATAATACCACTTCCCTTTTTTCAGACTCCTCTCAAATATTAGCAGTTGTGCCCAGAAAACCCTTGATGCTGCATCCTCAGCTTTAACTGCTGAGAAGTGAACCCAGCATCTTCATTTTTTTGTTAAGAAGAAAAGTAAATGTTATTAAGTATAAGAAAGTATTAACATACACAGGTCATTCTGGAGGCAGCAGTGAACGTACTGGGAATGTTTTGGCTTCCATTAACTTAGAGCTGCATCAGACATGGTTTTCTATTTGTTTTCCAAACTATCATCTGCTTCCACATCCTAGCAGTTTACTCTCTTGTTTTTTGTGACAGGATTTTGCATTGGGAACATCTGTTTCTTTCATCCAGCCATGCTTCTAGGAAGAAAAAACTTTCTAAGCTGCCTTAGCCTCAAAGATTCTCGTTTGTGGTGTTGACACCAAATTGAAAATGAGCAGGTACCACCTCCTAGCTAAATTGCAGTAATTGATTGTGTATGTGTTGGAGCCTGTCTCAACTGAAGAAGCCAGGTCTCAAGCCTCCCTTGGTAAGGGGAGATTACACCATTGGGATTACCTTTGGCCAAGCATGTTGATCATGGGCCTTCTTCATTCTTGTGCCTTCCTGGCCTTTGTTCTCTTCGCAAGGGGACAGTTCCTTTCCTGAACCCCACCCCTCTCTCTCCAGTTCTCAGTCTGCTCTTTGTAACACGTCTAGTTTCTTTTAACCTTAGCTGGCCTCTTTCAAAAAAGTCACCTATACCTTGACAGCCTGTGTCCTTTTTTTCTTATGCTACAGGCATTCCTTAGGCTTATTGTATTACCTGTCCCTCTGCCTGTTTTGGAGATTTTTCTGCTCTCTTCTTCGTGCTTGTACACTTAGACTGATTTTCTAGCTCAGGAGTCTTCCTTTGTAGATCCCAAATTTAAAAGGAGACTCTTGCTAATTTGTGCTGTAACATCTTCTGAAGGCAGGCATGTGCCAGGAACTTCACAAGCTTATGGCTTTCCATATTAAGGCACTTAGTGATGCAACATTTTAATTAAATTAACCAGAATTCCTAAATTGTAGATAGACAGATTTTCCAGATCATCTCAATATGAGCTTTTAGAGTGATCAACACTCTGCTGGTGTTTAATCCATCAGACTGCCATATGGAGTGTTGAAGAGTAGAATATCTGTTTATTAACAATTGTTTTTTCACGTCAGCATGTACGATTTTTGTATTTGAGGACCTAGGAGTGCAATCTGTTCCTGCATCTCTTACATGAGTTATATCAGCCTCATGCCAGACCTCATTTCATGCCAATCCCTCTTTTTTTACTGAATTTAGGTGAGCAGTAGGCTGTCTAAATGGCGTAATAGAGCAAGGGGGTCATTCTATCACAGTCTTCAGAAGTTCTTTGATTACACTCTCACAAGGGGAATGTGCTCAGATGTCCTTTATGAGGAATTGCAGATATCCGTAGTGTCAGTGATTTCTGTGAACAGTTGAAACATGTTTAATGAAGCTTTGCAATTTGATTGACCATAATGTAAGTCATAATTCACAAAAGTCAGAAAATTGTTCAAGATCAAGCCAACATTTTATTCACCCTGAATTAATAAATACCTATTCTTAAATCCTAGGATATCTGGTGTTAGACTTCTCTAGGAATAGAATTTACCTGTCTCTTTAGAGTAGTTGTCTGTTCCATTTTATTGTGAAATACAAGTCTGTTTCTACTCGTTTAGCTGAGTGAATG
Organism: Corvus hawaiiensis; assembly: GCF_020740725.1. Taxonomy (NCBI): domain Eukaryota; kingdom Metazoa; phylum Chordata; class Aves; order Passeriformes; family Corvidae; genus Corvus; species Corvus hawaiiensis. Next base: position 24,123,048 of record NC_063218.1, on the reverse strand, counting down.
CTTTCCATTGTTGGTCTTTCCAATGGGAAAAATACTCTTCAGGGAAGAGGAGAAAACCTTCTTGTGTTGTGACTTTTTCATTGCTCTCTTCAGAAAGAAGTATTAGCCCTCCTAGAATGAGAGATGAGATTGGTGCAGTACAGGAATATGTTTTGCAGCACAGGCATCAGGCTCTTCTCATCAAATCTATTTTAAGATATTTTTCACTGTCAGAACCCCCTGAATTCTCAGCTGGAGTAAAATGCAGTCATTTTTGCAAACTCAAACATGTTCATAAAGCTTATTTGCTTTCTTAGATGCATTAACAGAGTGGGGAATAAGATGTGCTTATTAAGACAACTTCAAATTTGATACTTGTTTAGGTAAGGTACAAAGAGGAGGGAGCTGTTGGTATGAGTTGATGGTGATAGATGGAAAACAGTGGGAGTTTGCCTTTATTAGAGCTGTCTGTCTTACCCAGCAGATGGCATTGAAAATGTACCTGCTGCCCTCTCTTCTTGCTAAGCACTGCCTTAAATGAAATCCAAAATCCTTCAAGCTGGACTCTTCCCTTTGGTGCATAGCTGCAGATCACTTCCTGATGAGGAATTTGGAGTGCCCCCTGCCTGCTGGATAAAACAAAAGACCTGCTGCTGGATTCCCAGAGGGCACAAGTTCTTCAAGCCAGTGGCAACATCTGTCCCAGCTAAGGGCACATCTTAGGCTGGTGACTGTAGGAGTTTATAGGCCCTTTACATGTGTGCCAATGAGAGGAGGAGAAATGGTGAATGTTGATGATTTTTAGAGTGGGTATCACATAGTTTCCAATTAAATGATGAGGAAAGTGGGATGTAGATCTGTTGTAATGATTCAAATTGTAAGTGGTTATGGCAGTGAAACTGAGAAGTGAAAAATGTTTACTATGAATGAAGAGAACATCAGTTCTGTAACACTTTGTTTCCTGTCTATTCAGTACTCTTTTATCTTTATTCTCTTTTCAGTAAATAATTCTGATAATATAATTTTGTGCAAACACTACAGTGCTCATGCAAGGTAGTGGTTTAATACTCCTAAGAAGCCAGATAATTTGAAAAAAATTATAAAATTTATGTACATGAAACACAGCTATCTTGTAGAGCTAGTGTGAATGCATGTGTCAGACTATGTAGCATGGCTTTGTTTGTCTCATATCATTTGTATTTTGTTCTATATTGTGACTGTAAGTTAGTAACATACCTATTTCAGAGTATTTAGAGCACAGTGGGAGCTAATGAACGTTGCTACCTTTCTAGAACCTATGGGATTAAAAATGCTTCCTTGCAGCCCCTTCATTTCCCTTATATCTGAGGGACCTGAGTACTTGTTGAAACTGGAGTTTTTTACTCCTCCTCCAGTGCCAAACAGATTGTCTGTGATCTCTCTTTCGATGACTGCTGCTCTATTGCTCATTTAACCTTGTGACCAAGTATAATGTTTGACTCTCCAGTAAGTCCAGGCATCCAAGCCATAATCTAAATCTTCTTCCATTTTTTGATATAACACCTCTGGAATAAAACCTTTCCTATCTATCCACACAGCGCTTATCCAAGTTCTTATAATATTATCCCTTTCTCAGAATCTTTTACTCTGATCTTACCAAATCCTGTTCCACTCACAAAGATGAGCTCCTTATTTTGATTGTGATCAAGATCTCCATACATTTCTACATACACTTCAGTATGGTATCAGACCATTTCTCCATTTCTCTTTATGTTTTTTCTTTGTTGCTCTGATGTTCTGTATGTTGTGGGTTTTTACATGACTTTTGTGTTTCTGAATGAAAACCTTGCTGTTTGGCAGAATTTTCTTGAGAAATCTGTCTGAACTTGCTGGAGAATTTAGTCAAAGTAATTGGGTTTTGTGCACAGTTGATGAATGTGGCAGCACCTCAAACCTCCTGAGCTCCTGGGATCATCCAAAACAGCCAGGTCCAGAATAGCCAGGTCCCCAGTATGGTGAAGCTGAGCAGATTGTTCTTCTCCTCTAGATCTTCAGGCTTGAGTGTATCTCCAAGTCACAGCAAATTATTATCCTATCTCCCACCTCTTCTGCTTGAATTTAATAATTGTTTATGCTTTACAACCTATGTTTCTGCGTAAGGTCTAATAATCTTCTCCCAGGAAGGAAATAAGTCTCATTCTCTATTTTGTAACTTTGGATACCCTGTCAGGCAGTATTTTGGTAGGAATAATTTTGAGATAGTGTGAAATACACTATTCACTACTAGAGAGCTTCTTATAAATCAAGAGTTTTCTTAATGAGAATGTGAGGGGGGGGGGGGGGAGAAGAGGATCTCTTTGATTTTGAAAGGTTGTGCAGTTGTTATTTTACATCTCTGCAATTGAAAAGATAAATTGAAAATTCCAATTGACTCCCAACCCTGAAAAGAATGAGCAGGGAGAAAATCAGAAAACAAGTAATGGAAGCCGGTCAGATTAAAATTAGCAAAAGAAATGCTTTTTGCAAAATGAGTAATTTGATGTGGAACTTTCTGCCAGACTGGGATTATTTTTTTTTAAACCAAGTACTTAGCAACAATTGAAAGGGAATCAGGCAATTAAATGGATGATAACATTTTTAGTTAGAGCAGAATAAAATCTAAAATGAAGTAGGAAATATCAGCCGTTTCAGGATATAAAACAAGTACTTAGGAAAAGGAGGAATCTTTCAGTAATAATTATTCCATATGTCTTCATAATGTGGCTTCCTAATTTATCTTTTCCTGTGATGCTTCTGATCTTGGGTGCAGTCAGACAGGATACCTGACTGGGTAGATTACTGATCCGCCCTGCTCTATCAATTCCTGTGCTCATTTACAGTTTTTATGACCACAGAGCAGACAGATTCTAGTTTAATAGGAAATAACATTCCTACAATTTTTTTAGCAACTAGTCATAGATCCTACTTATAGATAGGATTTTGTATACAAGATTTTAGTCAGTGATACAGAAATGTAAATTCTGAGCATGCTCTGAGTTACACCTCTAGAGAGAACACCATTATTAAACCTTTTTGAGGGTGTCCCTGGTGGCAGCTCCGTAGAGCAGGTGGCCTGCATGGCACAAGCATACAGGGAGTCAGGAGCCTGTGTCTTATCAGACCATATAATCTAAAAATCACTCAGCCTGTTTAGGTCTCCTGGGGAGATGATGACGATGACACAGGACTCTTATGCTAAAAACTAATTGTTGACCTGCAGAGGACGTCATTCAACACAAATCCCAACAGAAAAGGGCTGGGTGATGGATGTTTCTGGGTAGCAGGCCAAGCTCTCATTTGGTTTGCAACAGATATTTCTCTGGGTTGCCTCAAGATTTTCATGTCTAATACCTGGCTTACCTGAAAATAGAGAGCAAATTAATTAAAAAAAAAGAAAAGCTTACAATTTATGTTTACTAACGTATGTATATAAGCCTGAAAGGAGCAAACAGTTCCTCCCCTGTCTCAGAGCATAAAATGCCCTCACTCTTCACTATGGTGCTTGGGTTTCCTGGAACATTAAGCTAAGCAGTGGGTAGGTGGAAGGTTAAAGGCAAGGAAACAGTGTTGAAAAGGAATACAGTAAGTAGAATATGGGAAAGGGATGTGGGAATGCATATCCATCTGTTGATTGAAACATGGCCAGTAGATCCAGGGAAGTGACGCATCTGCATCTGCAACGCCACATCCAGTGGTGTCCTCCATGCCCCAGCATGAAGAAGACATTGGTAAACTGGAGTGACTTCAGTGGAGAGCCACCAAGATGATCAGGGGCTGGAACACTTGCCCTGTGAACAGAGGCCAATGGAATGGGGCTCATTTAGCATGGAGAAGAGGTGACCACAGGGACCTGATAGCTGCCTGCTAGAACATGCAGGGAGGTTGAGAAGATGGAGTCAGTCTGTGCATGGTGCCGCATGGTGGGAGGACAAGAGACAATAATCGTAAATTGAAGCAAGAATGTTTCTGACTGGAATCAAAAGAAAACTTTTCCAGCATGGAACAGTCAAGTATTGGAAGGGTTGTCGAGAGAGGTTGTGCAGTCTGCATCTATGGATGTTTTTATGACTTGACTGGAGAAAGCCCTGAGCAGCCTGTCTGTTCTGAACAGAACATTAACTGGAGACCTGCCAAGGTTCTATCAAGTCAGAATGAATCTCTGATTCTGTGCAATTTTCCTCATATGATATTGTACTGTACACCTTATTCTGTCTGTTCTCTTCTGGTAGATTAAATTTTCTTCACTAACCACTTTTTCCTTGTATTCTCCTTTTACTACTTCTGCTCTTCTGTACCTTTCTAACTCTAAATAGTTCTGATAGTTCCATTGCCACTGGACTATGGAGTCTTCAGACTTCTCCTGACTTCCAGAATTTCTTCAGTACCCCTCAACCCTCAGAGCAGCATTCCTACTCACCAAATCCATGGAGAGTCTGCATGGCCATCGCTGCCTTCTGTTTTCCTTTCTGAGCTGTCTTGTAGATGGTTTGCCATCTGCTTTGCTGCAGTGCCTGTGTTCTTTCTTCTAGTAATGGATGAAGAATTCTTCTGTTCTCATTAAAAGATAGTGGTGTCGCTGCATTCAGCTTTCATAAGAGAAGCACCTAATGGTAGACATGGCCTCTGACCAGTGGTATGCATGGACTGTAAATAAACATGAAGAGATTTTTGGAAGCAAAAGAGTACCAAAGCTTACTGGGCTACTCTCAGTAAACCTTCTGGAGCAAAAAAAAAAAAAAAGGGGGGGGGTTTGTTTGTTTTGGCTTTATTGCTGGGTTTCAGAAAACTGGAGTTTCTTCTGGCCTCTACTCTCAGGACATATCTTCAGACTCCGATACCCTCCATATTTCTTGTATTCTTAATATCTTCTTTAAAACTCATCAATATTAGAAGTGTGAAGGTCTTTATGAAAAATGTTCTCACATTTCCCTGTGGGTCTGGGAGGGTGTATTTTTGGGTGTATCTTTTACATCTGTTTTTACAGCTGAGCCTTGCCCAGTTGCCTTTAATCTCGTTAGCAGCTAAATTGTATTAATTGTAGCAGAACCTGCATTGTTTATACTTTAATACCTATTCCAAACGGCCTTGAGTGGCATTGCAATTTTGTTATCAAGTAGGTCAGATTAACACTAGTCATAGATTCTCTGAGTAACTACAGTTTTTTCCTATTCATTCGAACTTGACTCTACCAGCATTTGGATGCTGTAAAAACTGTAACATTACTAAATCAGTGCATTTTCTCAGATGTCTTGTGAACAACTTGGAGTTGGTAAAGATGGTTTTGAATTTCCCAAATTTTCTTCTGGTCTCTCAGATACTCCTCAGCTCAGGGTATTGCTGCCAGAAGAGTTTTGTAGTGGGCAGCACACCTGAAACGTACGAAGTTATAATTTAAAATGCTGGAATAAAGCAAGCAGTGAATATACTAGGAAGGATGAGGATAGGGATAAGGGTAATTGTTACATAAAGTACCTTTGATACACATGGAGGAAAGAATAAAATTATGGAGGCAGTTGTGAAGGTTTTCTTCTGCAGCCCACAAACTGCATATTGCTGCTCTTCCATAATTCTGTCTTAACAAAGCCTGAGACTTTGACCTTGGAACACTGAGATTTCAGTCATTTGCATATATTTGGCCATACAGACCTTGTCTGATTTTTGGAAATTTTGGAAGTCTTCTATGTAATTTAATGTATTGTATCATACTAATTGCAAAAGGAATCTTGGTTTAATTCATGTGTAAATCAAATAATATTTTTCAGTCAAAACCCATGAATCTTCTTTTCATAGAGGCCTACAATACTGATAATTCATTGTTGTGTCAAGGGCTGCAGTCATCTAAATGGAAAGATGTTTCAATAAGAAATCTTGGGATTAGAAAACATTTTAAAGATTTAGTCTGCTTTTTAAAGTAAAGACATACTTCTGGACAAATAAATACAGACTACCATATTATGAGCTTCTTCCATCTAGATATCTCTTTCCATTAAGTTTGTTGACAGAAGTTAAATTTAAAAATTCAGTTCTTCTTCACAGTTCAGGCCATTAGCTAACCTATTGACAAAGGCTAGTTTCTGCCTTTTGGAGGTCAAGGAAGCTGTACTGCTCTTCATCCAGCGCTGCAAGCCTCCCCGTAAACAAGCCTTGATGTCTTCGGATTGGATTTGTGTGCCCTGGCTTGCATAACCATACAGCTTGTATCCCAGTGTTATTAGCCAAAAGGAATATAGGGACTTACATAATCATTACACGATTATTTTTCAGTAACTGTACTGTAAATATGTAATTCTCTCTGCTCCTAATAACTCTTAATCCCTTTGTTTCTATTGGCTCCTGGGCTCAGATTTGGCCGTGGCCTCCATGCCCTGGCCACTGATAAAACTTGAAAAAATTGTTACTTTCAGGGTTCACCTGCTTTGCTCCCAGCAGTAAATATGCGCTCCCCAGCGCAGGCAGGGGCACTGCATCTGGGTGCAGTGTGTTGTGGTAGTGTGGGCAGCACTTCTGCCCCTGTGCCTTCTGAGAAGGGTCCATTCACCTCCAGAATGCTTTCATACCTGGCTGTATGTGTATGTTCAGCGCTGACCTCTTTGCTGAGCTTCTTTGTGTGTTTTATGCCCGGGAGTTATTGAAGAAACAGTTTTGATCTCATTTCTCCATGGTGTTTGGTAAAGAAGATTCTTCCTTGAGATACTGTGGTGAGAAAATCTAAATTATCAAGAACTCTTGATCCACTGCAGGTGTTGGAAGCCAGAAAGATTATTTTTCTTTTGGTACAAGCAAGTAGAAAAAGGCCCTTTAGAGTGCTTCTTGTAAAAACATCACCCTATTGTGCTGTTTGGCTGCAACATCTGTGGGATTTGGTGGTCAGAGCTCTCCCGAGTTGTAGCTCTTCCAGTGATAACTTATGCTAGTAAAGTACCTTTCAGGTATATTTGAAAATATCCTCAACTTTGATGCAAAATTGCTTTTCTTACTGCTTTTAATATTAGAAGTATAACTCAATTTTTTTTATTTCAGCCTTATGAGATACTTGAACATAATTTTTCTGTGTTTAATTAGCTTCCTGAGTCAGTGCCTGGTTTTAGGTCTTGACATTTTTGGCGTGTGAAATTTTCTTGTGTATTTGACCTTGGCTTTATTCCAGAATAAATATTTTAAGCTGCTAGTTGTGTGTAGTTTTTTTTGTCTTTGGTCTGAGATTAGGGGGCAGACATAAGGAGCACTGAGAGAAGTGAACTGTATAAACCACAATTAGAATTGCAGTGCACAGGTGTCTGTAGATCTTACACAATTGCCAAGCTTATTTGTTTCTCAAATGATAGGGGCTTTGGGAGCGTATTTTGGAGAATAAAGGGAGCAGAAGGCCTTCCGTTTGTATGTTAGGGTTGTGGGTTTGGTTGTTTGGGGTTTTTTGGTTTTCTTTTTTTTTGAAATCCTGCTTTAAATTCTTCCAGACTTGATACATTTGATATCTTTACAGAACCAGCATATTGAATGGTTGAAAGTGATCTACTGTGGCTGGAGATGCAGTTTGTAACTGCCTTCAGAGAGGAATCAGCATTGAAGAATAAAAATTTCTTGCGTAATAGCTTTTCTTTGAGCATCAAATTAGGTCTTGTGGTTCAAAAATCTGAATGCCAGCATTGAAAATAAGAAGACTTGTAATAATATTAAAAGAGAATGACTTTAGCATCAAGGTTATGGGTGAGTTCTGCTGCAGGGCCTTGAGGATCTTTTTGGGAAAAGAGGCATCTTAAATCTCTATGCTAGTCATGCAAAATATTATTGCAATGAAAAAATAGTGAAGCGAATAAACAGCAGCTCACAGTACAGGATGCTTGATGCATCAGGAGTTTTTTTAGTTCTGTATTTCTGTATGCTCCACTCACTGTGTTGGAGCTGTATTCTTGGGATGTGAGGTTCCATTAAAAAATAAATAATAATCGCAGCCCCCGCTCCCCCCACGTACACTCATTTTCTGTAATATGGTAATGATATCACCGTAGCAGTAATTACGGGTCATCTTCATTTCTTTCATCTCTGCTGGTTCTGATGGCTTCATTCCTTTGACGGAGAAGATTTGGCTCTGGGTGCTGTGATTATTTTGTTAAGCATTATTCGAATAGACAGGAGTGAGAGAAATTAATCAATCCAAATGCAATTAGCATCATGTTTAACCCAGTGATGGACGTCTCAAGGTGAAACAGCCAGGGGAGTTTCAGACATTATTATTCAATCCAGTGGCTCTTATCTAAATTATAATCAAGAGGTTTTTATTGGCTTTGCAGAGAGAAGATGTAACTCTTTCCCTGCTTTGGGGGTCAAAGGGATCAGATCTTTGGCCCTACAGGATATTGGCTGCAGGCAGCTACTAGAATTGGGAGGTACTGTAAGAGTTTACTGTAATATGGGGGTCACTCAGGGCAAAATACCTGCACATCCTAATATCTGTGGCCTGGGATATAAGTTTAGCAGCTCCCTAGTCATTGGCAGGGTCGTCTTTGCACCTTGCTTTGAGCCTTTTCATTGACTGACTTTGCCCATCTGTACGTGAATGAATACTGTTGGGAGTTTTGGCATTCGAAGCTCTGTGAACATCACAGTTTGCAACGGAATGCAAACAGAATGGTAACCTCCTTGCAAGGTAGGGAAATCTGGTTAGGAGAACAAGGTAAACTATTCTGCAGAGAAGGAATCTAATTTTTCTTAGAGCAGATATAATTTTATTATTTATTGATAGCAACAATAACATTTTTGAGGATTTATTAATCTGAAGCAGATCTGCTATCACTGCTGGATAATCCTGAATGATCTCTGAGATCTCTTACAGGCATAAGATAAACCATGACTACTATGTGTGGAGAAACCAAGGTGGAAAGAGGTCACGTAAGGATTTAATAATTCAGGAAAGCGTTAGGTATTTGATTACAATTCTTAAGGCTCTAGCCTTAAGACACTCACTAAACTGTTTCAGTGGTTTAAAACTTTATCAGTCTCAGCTATTTACCACTTCTCTATCAGAGAGGACTGTTCTTATAGTACACTGGGAGGAGCAGTCCTTGTGCCTCACCTGCTCCAACTCACAGCCTGGCTTTGTGCAAGCTTTCACCTTCTCTGGCATTTCAAAACAAGCCATGCCAGACGGTAAAGTACAGCTGACATAAAGTGCACATTCTGCTGTCTCATTCACCAAGGGAAGGATGGTGATGTTTTGTACCAAGGGGGTGTTATTATTTAAAAATGCTGCAGCAAGACTTGACAGAGCTCATCTTTCAGAGCCTGAATTCTAGCACAGTTGCTGACTCCTTTAGCATACATCTTGTGCTGGTTTTGGCTGGGGTAGAGTTAATTTTCTTCACAGTGGCTGGTATGGGGCTGTGTTTTGGATTTGTGCTGAACACAGGTTGATAACAGGGATGTTTTTGTTATTGCTGAGCAGGGCTTACACAGAGCCAAGGCCTTTTTCTGCTTTCCGTACTGCCACACTGGCATGAGGTATATGCTGGGAGGAGACACAGCTGGGACAGGTGACTCAAACTGACCAAAGGGATATTCCAGACCCTGTGACATCATGCTCAGTGTAGAAAGTCGGAGGAAAAAGGAGGAGGGGAGGATGTTCAGAGTGATGGTGTTTGTCTTCCCAACTCACCATTATGTGTGATGGGACCCTGCTCTCCTGGAGATGGCCGAACACCTGCCTGCCCATGGGGAGCAGTGAATCAATTCCTTGTTTTGCTTTGCTTTCTCTGTTAAACTGTCTTTATGTCAACCCACAAGTTTCCCAGCTTTTACCGTTCTGATTCTCTCCCCAGTTCTGCTGGTGAGGGAGTGAGTGAATGGCTGCATGGGGCTTGGTTGCTGGCTGGGATGAAAGCACAACAGTCTGTACTGAGGCTGTAACCCCATCTGTAAGGTGGGAATTAAACCACTGTATGTTTGAAGAATGTTGTAAAGCTTGATAAACTCTGCAAGTGCTTTGATATTGATTAGTGAGAGATGCCATGGTAATGCAAGCTTATTCCACCTGGAGGTTTATGCTGATTCTGTCATCTTACCTGAGGAATGTGTTTCATGAGTGTTAGGTGATTGCAGTAGTCTTCAGTGTCAGTGTAACTGTTCCTGAGGCACAGCTTGGAGTCTCTGCATGTGCCAGTTGTGCCTCCAGTGAAGGTGACTGACCTTGTTTTCACTAGCCACTGCTCTCCTGAGATGGTTGTTCAGCTCTCGCTGAAATTGGGCATGGGGTAGCATTCACTGGTAAGTATTCGTCAAAGGCCAACAGTCATCAAGTAGCAGCTCATTTGACACTTACATTAGGAAGTACACAGCAGATAGCAGAGTAATTGGAGCTCTTTCTGTGAAGAAAGAGGAGTGAGCTGGTGCCAGGTATTGATAGGATTTTGGGGGTCTGGTTTGAGATAGATCTGCATGGCCCAGTTTCTCTTTCTCTGACAGAAGTTCAGATTATGTTGTCTGGGTAATAATATTCTCCTGGTCTTGTCTGTCATATGCCTCTTTTTTCTTTGAGGGCTGTTCAGTAATATTGTCAATCTTAAATAGTTTTGCTGATTTTAAATTATGTTTTTGCCTTCAACCCTCATCCCCTGACTTATTTTTTTATTTTTTGTCTGCATGCAATATAAGTTGAGCCCAACTAAAAGATGTGACTTTGCAATTGGCTTTCATAAATTCAGTCACTCCCACAGTTGCTCACAGGCAAATTCCTCTAGGCCTTTTTTATGCCCTGCCAACTAAGAAAAAGAATCATTGTGTCTTCTTATCTTAACATTGTATCTTAGCACATAAGAAATCATTTCTGATGCAACAGACTTGTGATAAAAGGTTAAAAACCAGAGAAGTGTTCTGCTGTCTTTCTGTAATTCATATTCTTTGCCCTAAAATGGCAATTTCCATTGACAGTGCTTCAGAAATAAACCTTTCCAGTTTTGTTTTCTGTGTAGTCCAAGGACACAGCTGTAGTTTGAGAGTGCATGATTAGTACTTTAAAAGAATCCTTCCATGCTGAAAAACAAGTTCTTTAGTTACCATAAATATAACTGAATGGGAGGAATAACTGATAAGCTAACAAAGTATAACAGTGCCTAAGATAACCTTTTTGTAGGCAAGAATGTGGCATTCAAAATGTGACACTGCAAGACATTTCAGAGCTAAAAACATTAATTGTATTTCTGGGTTTTATTAGTAGCAAGAGCTTTAGATTTCAGCAAAGCTATATTTTCAGGTCAGAGAAGGATCACAGTCAAATTTTTCCCATAAGTTGTACATCTGGGAGAGAAGCTAAGAAGTGCTTCTCAAGCAAGTGACTTTGTATTAAAGTATCTATAATTTGAAGATACTTGCAAGCTTTGTTTTGAGATTTTTAGATAAGCCTAGAAGTAGTAAGCAGTGAAGATATAATGTTCATGATGAATGTGTGATAAATACAGTTTGTCACATATATCTTATCCCCAAGTGTGTCGTGGATATATTTAAGTGTATGTTGTGTTTAAAAAGTGTGCACGTATGTGTGTTGCTTAGGGATTCTCCTGGATGAAAGTTGCTTATGTAAGTATAAATCACTGTTTTCCTTGCTGATTTTAAAGCAGTAAATCCTTCCATTATTTCCTGGCTATCCAGACCTTATGACACAGTGTGTCCTGTGCTGCCGTATGTGTGAGAAGGCTTTTTATGGGGAGCAATCAGGCTGGACCCCAATCTCCAGTGCAGTGGTTTTTTCTAATTAAATTGTCACTGGAAGGAATATCCGGAACAGCAGTTTTCATTTTCAATCGAGGAAAAAACATTATGAGTCTTTGTCATTTGATTAAAAGTTACTTAACCTTTAAATTGCTACAGATGTAAAGATAGCTCTGAGTTTCCAATGTAATCGCCTCCAAGTTAAAATCAGGAAAATCTTTGTGTAATGAAACCCATATGTCATAGTGAAAGGATGCAAAGCACTGGCAGAGTGGGCTGCTCTAGCAGGAGATTCTGCACCCAATCTTGTTAACCAGGACTGCTTTTGGTAATCCCTCATCTCCTCACTTGTAGGAAATCAATCTGTACTACTGAATCTTTTCAACCAGCAACTACAAAATTTACTGCAGAGAGGCAGCTTGGGGACAATTGTAGTAAAAACGGAGCCTGAGGCAACAAGGCTAAATGTGGGATTGAGGGATTGAAGTTCTAAAGAGGAGATTATATTAAACCTTATTCTGCTCCCCTATTGAGTAGAAATGTCTCCTCCTCTTTTCAGCCCCAGCCTTTCCTACCCAGTACCTGTTCTTGAGATCTGCTTGTCAGATCTTGCCAGGCAGCAAACTTAATTCCTACAGTACAGCATTCTCTGTTAATTATAATAGCCTGATACCATTTTTCAATACATTTATCTGAAAGGGTTTATTCAAGCACTACTTCCAGTGCAAGCAGTGCTGATATCATCTTAAAGTGTTTTTTTCTGTGGAGTTCAGTGTCTTCCTCCTCCCTAGTAGGTGAGGTTAATTTGTACCCAAGCTATTGCGATGGTATCCATTGTTGATTTTTCTATTGTAATAGATGCACAGCATAGGCAAGGTTGTAAATTGTGACTTGTCATGCAGATTCATGTTTCTGTTTCGTGCTGCGCAGCCTCTGTAGTGTGTGTTTGCTGGTACAATGAAACCTGTGCTCAAACCTTCTCTTCCCTTGAAGTCCATGGTTTAAACAACCATTGTAAAGAAAAAATCCCTGAGGTTTTCACTATAGTTTTGTCCAACCTTTTAATTAAAAAAATCTACCTCTGTCTACTATTCAAATGGCTTCTGCTGGTCCCTTGGGTAGTTGCTTAAAGCTGGTTTTACCATCTCTCTTAGCCTTCAATCGTATTTGGAATGTGGGTGATGGTTTCTTCATTCACGAGCTCTTCCCTCACTCCAACAAGCTCCATAAGACCCCAGTGGAAATGATATTCCTATTATTAAGAATTCATTTCTCAGCAGCAATACTGAGCAGAGAAGTCAGTTTAATATTAGAGCCTTTTACTGTGCAAAATCCATCAAATCATACTCCAGTGCAGATTAAAGAGAAACAAAGGTGAAGGAATAGCCAAGATGTTTGAACACAGTACCATGTAATAAAAATTTGGCCTGTGTTTACCAGGAATACACTGAACTGTGGTTCTTGGGCAGATAAGGGAAGCAGCTGAAGCAGGGGAGACAAGATTGTTAATGTTGTGGAAACTTGCCCTCAGTTTGGCTGTGATTTTTCTGCCAAATGAGGATGTTTCTTCCCGGCCATTTTCATACATATACAAAGATATAAGATCCTTTTTCTTTCTCAGTTTGGCATCATATCTTTAAAGATAAAGCCCTGGTGCAAGCCTGAGTCTGTGAGGAGACGAGGAATACAGAATAGCAGAAGGCTGTCTCCTGCTCCTAATGGGATTTTGTAGCAGCATGTGCGAGTTTGTTTCAGAAGTCAGAAATGAACAGATGTTGGTATAAATTACCTCTGTGTCTGATGTCTTGCAAATTAAAAGCGCGGTTGGCATCACTAAACAATTTCACCAGGTTGGGGGGGGAGCGGGTGGTGATTATTGTAGCAGGTCGGTAAGAATCTTTAAGCTGCAGCAGAACAGGATAGCAAGGATAAAGGAATGAAGAATAAAATGAGAGGTCTGTGAATTAATCAGAAATGTTAACATCTCCGATGACAAGTGAACAGGCAGGCACGTGCTCTGGAGCAACCTCCAACCCACAGTAATTTCACTCAGCGCACAGAAGGAGTCTATGCTCTGCCTGATTTATAGGGTGCAGCCCTCTTTGGGGGAACAGAATTGACATGCATTCGTATATCTCCTGTATGGGACTTGCACTCTGGAAAACTTTCCACTTTATCAACTACAGTTCAGCTTTGTGCTTCTCTCAGTTAAGAGTGTTTTAAAACCATGCACTATTGTGGCAGCAAGGCAGGGAGGTGTCAAAGAACTCAGTGCTAAGAATCTATTCCAAGCTGAAATTTTAAAAATCTTTCAGCTTTATTTAGTCATGTTCTTTGTGCATAACAACTTAGTTCCTGGCAAAATAGCAATTCACTCTGTTCTTCTGCAGTACCCTCTATCCCTGTGTCACTTCAGCAGCAGTTAAAACATACAAGTTATCTTGGGGCTGGGGAGGTAGAGGTACAAATGAGTACTTTTGTGATAATTCATGCTGTGAATCAGAAGCAGGATCCCAGGTGATATAACTCACAGCTGGAGGCATGAGGCAAATAGTGCAGTGATCTGCTTGAACCTGCAGCCAGTCTGAAGCATGTTCCACTCAGGACAATGGACTTTGCAGCCTACAAGTATCAGTATGTAACAGGTTACATACTTTTACATACAATTAATTGTTTTGCAATTTTACACCTCATGATAAAATTTTGTGTAAACAAATTAGAATGTAATAATTTAAAGAAGAGGCTTTAAAAGACACAAATTCTGACTTTTATGTAAACAATAACAAAATGTCTTTATCTGAGTGCACACTGAGTATTGTAAGCTGAACATTTTTATTATATTTTAGTCCTGTTCTGACAGATAATCAATAATGTCAAAAGAAAACTCAACATCAACAACAAACCCATCTCCAGTTTTTATGCTAATTTTGATTTCTGATGTTTGTCTCAGTAGGAAGTCAGGAATTGAATGGATAAAACAGAAAATTAATTCCTATCTCCTTCTAGACTGTCTTGGAGGCTAGGTGTGGGAAACATGCATGCTTTCAGCATTCCTGTGAATAAAACCCTCCATGTTTTGATGCCTGCCAGTCCAGCACAAAGCTTACACCTTTATTCAAAGGAATTGGAGGGGCACCATTGGGAAGATTGTCTTTCTCCAAGCCTCAGTTGCTAATGGTGGTGTCTTTGATGCATTGTATTGTTATTGCAAGGCACAAATAGTATTAGGGCTGCTCTGCCAGCTTGTGAGCTTATGGATTCTCAAGTCAGAAATGTCTCATGCAGAAAAGTGGCTGTGTAAACCCTGCTGTAGTACAGCTACCAGAGATTGATGGTACCAAGAGTGAGAGAGAGACATATAAGCCTTGCCTTGCCTTGCCGTATTAAACATCAAAGGACTGACAATGCAGAGAGAAAGAGAAGACCAAAGCTCTATAAACTTTACTTAATTACCCTATCCATAGATGAACTGCATTGAAGGAGTATAAACCCCATTATATTACAGCATCCAGGGACTGACACTGCTGCGAGAGAGAAAATGCTGCCTAATTTCTGTTGAAGACCACATCATCCAGGGACCAATAATCTTGAAACGGAGAAAAAAAGAATTCCAGAATCTCTGACAGATTATAACATACAGGAACAATTGTGCTGAGATAGAGTGATGGAGATTTGGATTTCACCATTCAGAGACAGATAGTACAGAGAAAAGGAGGTGCTGCAAGAGCATAATGCAGTAGGAATAGAAAGCATAGATTGTATGTAATGAGACAGCCTGTGGGAATTACTGCTGAGTTTAGAAGATTCCAGACCCTGCCTGCATTTGTAGGATGTCAGGAATTCAAGCTGAAATGCAGTTTTATTTACTTTCCACTTTAATAGATAAAAAATAATTCTTAGTTTTGGTACAAGCACAAATCTAAAGGAATTTCTTTTCCTATGGTTAAATTATGTTATACAGTTATACAAATTATACAGTTGTTTGAGTTTCTTGGCTTTTTAAAAAAATACTGATTTCTTTTTCCTCCGTTGTGATTTCAGCTAGAGAAATGACTCGAGGGAAATTCCTGAACATCCTAGAGAAACCCAAAAAGTAGCTGCATCTAGCGTTTGGATGAAAATACCCCAACCAGGTCATTTTATGTACTGCGGATCCAGATGAAGCCCAGAACATCTAAGAAGAACAAAGCTCTTGCTCTAGACCTTCAGAAGCAAACATCTCCTTTTGCTTCCACAGCTCATCTCTTTATGGGGAAAAACGTACGATATGCACAGGTCACAAGGACTGCAGTTGGTTGCATTGGAATTCAGACTTCATCTGACCATAGGATGTCCAACAGGAGGACTTGACCCTGACATGCTGTGACACAGTTACCTGTTTCAACCAGCAGTTCAAAGTGAAGTCAGTGTCCTTATTCAGCTGCTCTCAGGGGCAGCCTGTTTGAGGTACACAGCAGATCTGACACTGGCCAGTGTCCATCACGAGGCCTTGACCCTTTTGTGTGTCTTTTGTCTTAGATGCATTGATTTCCTGTGTGCAACTCCTGTGCTGAAGGATTTGAGCACAGTTTGGGGTGTGGATTGACCAAGAGCGCCAGTTCAGCAGGAGCATGTGCTTTTAGTGTAGAAGCCAAGTGCAGTCTCTGCATTAGATTCCAGCTGCTCACTGCCTTCAGAGAAGCACGTCTGGTACTCTGAGGAAGACCTCCAGACCTTTGGTATGCCAGGAGCTTCATTTCACTGCTAAGTGGTTCTCTAAGTGAAATTGAAACTAACAGACCACAGGGAGTAAGGCATGTTACTGTGTCCTCAAGGAAGATGTCCTCACAGAAGCTTTGGCCAGTACACAAAGAAACAGCTTTGTCAGCCCTCTGCAATTCTTTGCTTCTTTGCAGAGCTAGAAACTGGAAAGAGTTATAAAGTTGAAAGATGGTAATGTTTTCAGTTATCACTCCAAGAAGTGGCAACAGGATTGTCAGCCACATTGTGAGGATGGTCTGCCTATACAGGATCTCAACATTTCTAGAAATAATGTTTTGTGGTATTTTTAATTGCTTATAAACCAACACTTCCAAATTTTCTTCTCCTACAAAACCAGAATTTTTAAGAGAAAATTCTGTGAGCTGCTCCCTTTCAGCTTCAGCACACTGTTCTTACAGTTTAATGCCTTTTTCTTCTGTTCATACACTTCTACATATTCAGCCCTTGGAAGAAGTATAGAGCATGTTCAGACTTTTTGTTTTATGCAAGAGAATAATGTTTTTCATTCCATCCTCTTTCCTTTTCCTAGAAAACAACATTTTAAGCATTAGTAAGTATGTTCTTTTTTAGGGTACCACATAATGTTGAAACATTAGATGAAGAGCATAGGGGGTTTTCTATTTAGAAATGTTATTTTTACCTTGCAGGCTTTTCAAAACTTGTCATTTCTCAGGCTGTAGTCACATATGAGAGGAGAAATTATTTGGAAATAGTACATGTAACAGGCTCTCCTGACAGCACTGCATTTTTCTGGCTTTGCAGAGAGAGGAGACTCTTTTTGGGTGCATGTGCAATAAGGAGGGGGAGATTTTTTTAATCAAATAGACTTCTGACAATTTTTACTAAATTGTTGGTGACCCTTTGGTTTGCAGTCTGTGGCTTTGGTTATTGCCAGCCAGAATTAGGCTTGTTTTGGACAGCTCCTGTTAACTAAGTAGTTAAACCCCATATCCTGAAAAAGACCCTGCACAAATTTAGGAATATCAGGAGCCTGATTTAAAACTTAACAGAGTTATTTGTGTCCTTCACAGTTTATGCAGGACTGAGCTTAACAGGAACTCCGTCCCTTGAGAAAGAATTAAGACAGATGAATGAGAAGAGAAGCTGAAAGTGGTAGTTCAGGAACAGAAAAAAACCCGATGGTGCAAACTGATGTTGATGCAGCTTTAAGCATTGAATTATACATTTGAAATGCAAATTTAAGTTTGTATACTATATATGTAATATATGTACACGTATGTGACAAAATGGGATACTTCATCTGCACCACCAGGGTGAGTTTGTGCATTTTATAGAGGTTTCTTGGTCCAACACATTAAGGAATTGAGATCTGAAAGGAGGATATAGGAAAATATATGAAAGCCTGTCCTGGAAGTGTATGTGTATTTTCTGATATCTGCAGAATTTTGAACTCTAGGTAGTTTTTAGTAACATATATATGTTAAAAAAAAAAAAAAAAAAGAAGAAAAATCTCCTTTTATCATACACAGTACTTACCTTCTACAAGGCAGCCATTAACATATGCTTCAGAATTGTGGTATTTTTTGGTTTTGTACTTACCATCTGTAGAGATGAGTCAGTGATGTTATTTTTTTATTGGCAATATTTATATGTATTTTTGTGTGTTAGCCAGAGAATTTTTTTCTGTCTGTTATTGCTTTTGGGTTTAATAAAATGCAAATGAAAACCTCAGAGGTTTGCCTGGGTTTCCAAAATAGCCCTCTGAGATGCTAAAGCTTTTGCTTGGCCACTTAGGCAATATTATTTCTCAGGCTCTTCTTCGCTTATCTGCATGCCACCACCTCAGGGTTTGGCCTGTGGATGTTCCATTCCCATCAGTAAATAAATATTTGTCAATATCCAAATGCTGCTAAGGGTTTTCATACCCTTTTGAACTCTATTTTTTCTTTCAATGCTATCCTTCCTGACATCCATGCAGTTATCTATACAGGAAAATCCAAGTGACTTTTTGTTACTGATGGGAATGAAGAGTGTAAAAAAATCAAGATTTGGTAATATTAATCAAGCTGATGCGCTGTTTTATAAAGTGTTTTCATTGGTATATTAGATGTTACTATGAGTTTCTTGGAAGTAAACTCAATATTTATTTGGTTCCTTTTAAATGCCAGTGTTACGTACATTCAGTTATAAAGGCCATTCATTTCAGTCTTGGACTATCAAATGCTTTGCTATCTAATCCAACTGAGAAGAAATTTTTGTTTGTTTTGTTAATTATTATCAAAATAAAAGTCTATGTGCGCTGGCAATTGAATAACGTTATTCCATTTAACTCAGAGTTTTGCCATTACAAAATTACAATTTTGTAACAGTCTTGTAACTCACAGTTCTCAACTTTGCTTCATATTTCCCTCAACAAGACACCTAGAAATGACAGATTAGTGAAAACTGACTAATCCATCTTGGAGGTAGTGTTTGAACCTTATTCTGGTTTTACTGATTTTTATGTTATGTAAAAATGTTAGGTGCTATCACAAGTCAAATCACAAGCCCGTCTTATCTGTAGTCTTCTCTTTGCTTATAAACAGTTGTAGAAGGATAGGGAAGGATATAAACAAAAGGCTTACACAGGGATTTTGTGTTAGGGTAACTTACATAGCATCTAGCAATCTGTTTTATTTGAATCTGGTCCACAGTAGACCCTACCCTCCATAAATTTTTTTTAGTCCCAATTTGTGTGTTCTTCTGACCTGAAAAATGCCCCAGGACAGTGAGTTCCATAATTCAGTTATACAAAGAAAGGTTAAAAATAATAATAAAAAAAAAAGTTAGAGAGGGAAGTTGATTTAAATCTGCTTACCTGATAATTCCATTTTGAACCTTTCATTTCTTTTATTGTAAGGAACAGTTGTTTGAATTTTTTCTTCTTTACTGTCTGTGCACTACTCATGATTTTTCAGCTTCTACTATGGTTTTTGTTCCATGGTTATGTTCACCTTCCTTGTGTTCACAATGTTCAGTTGTCTGTCTTCTATGCCAGCCTGAGTAAACAACAATTTTTCCAAGTCACAATGACAGTGATGCCAACCATTCCATGCTGATGAATGGACACCTGGCAATTCCATCATCAGCCTATGCAGTATGTGAAAAAGGTAAATTTCATCTTGGTCACATCATCTGAAATCCTGGATTCCTGGCCTCCCACAAGTTCAGTAACTTCTCATAAACATTTCTGTAGTACTTCTAAACTAATAGAAATTTTTAGATACATGCAATCAAAAGAAAAAGAAAACTTGCAAATTACTGTTGCAGAAAGTCCACAGTAATGCATACACTCCCCTAGAACCAGCAGTCATTCAAAAACACCAGAGATACAATCTCAAGAGAAGCACTTCAAACATCCTCACATTTGAGTTTCTCCTAAGTAAGAACCTCAAGCAACAAGGATACTTGTAGTAGGGAAATGTGTCACATCTTTGAGTGAACTATCTGAAAACTGCATGCAAACTTGATACAGCATGAAAATAATCCTCACTTCTTAGTGTTGTACTCCCATCTTCATATGCCAGTCTGTACTGACACTTTTGAAGAAGTCATTAAATAATCCTTAGTAGAAGATGATAATTCATTGAAAGACAATTTTCTAGAAGGTTGTCTCTGTATCTTCAGCCCAAAATTTTATAGTTGGACAGAAACTTCCCATGGAGCAACAACTCTGAGCAGATAAAAACAATTAGAAGAACAGATGCAAATGTTGTAAACACATTTCTGTTATCACTATAGCAAAACCTTCCCACCACAGAATACCAAAACCCACATCTACTCCTATGTGCACATCCCAGCATATACATCATCCAGGGTGCCAGATACATCCAGAGGGTATTGCATGTGTGATGCCAAATATGCATTGGCCTGATAAGAGATGCACCTCGATATTTTTAGAAGGCAAGAAAAGAGAAAAAAAAAATCTAAAAAGAGAGACAATGAAAATCAGGGATAAGGAAATGAAGAAGACTGGATCCTTTTGGTTTTACATAATGCTATGATTCTTGGAACACATTATTTCTGCAAGCCAATCTTTACATCGCTGTTTTGAGTTTCTTTCAGGAAATGTGAATGTGAAATGCAATATCCTGAATTCAAATAATTGTGGCCAATCATAAAGTCCACAGAAAGACAGCTAAAAGGTTAAGTAGCCAGAGATCCAGACTGATCCAGTTGCTATAGAGTGTAATCCACATTCAGCATAGAGTATGTGCAACAATGCCAGTTTTATTTAGAGATTGTGCTAGTTTTTCAGCATGGCAGGATCCCTTCACATTTTGACTTCATCATCCACTGAAACTGTCAGTTTTTAGACTTGACCTTTTCCATCGTGTCTCTTTGAGGAGGATGACTGACTCCAGGCAGCTGATGAGTGTACAGAATAGGCGTTTTCTTGTTGGGTTTGTGTGGTTGACCTCTGCCCTGCCTGCTGATTCCTATAGTACAGATCAGTGACCAGTGAAGCCCGAATGCTCCCTGCCTGTCTCTGTTATAGACACCTCAGTAAGGAACAGAAAAGAGGAAGAGGGCTGAGCTTGAAAGCCCTTACTTAATTGCTAGTAGAAAAAATGGGTAATAAGAATGACCTTGCACCTTATTTATTGACCAGATCTCTGTGAGGACAAAGTACTTGCCTTGGTTCTGTATCACTTGAAAGGCTGGCTCTGTGGCCCATAGCTGGTGAGTAGGCATAATAATATAGGGTAATTAAATTTTGTGCTTGTAGACACTTACATGCAAGGGAGGTTTTCCCTTTCAAAAATACCAGGCACCATTTTCTTCATAATCACAGAATTTTAAGCTAATTTTGAAGCAGCAGAAATTTGCCATTTGCTATCTTCCACTTACTACGATAGGCCTAAATGCGGCAGGCTGCTTATGAAAAGGCAGGAAGAGAACTCACCAGCTACATGAGAATGAGGGGCAAGAGACCAGCAGAGTGACCCAAGTGGGCACAGATGCTCTGGCTGCCTGGTTCTGTGGCCTTCAGTTTGTTTTCCTCTCTCTGTATTAAAGTAACTTGTTAGTTATAGCTAATTTTAATTTATTTTTATATAAATATATAGATATGTATGTATATTGATTATCCCAAATTACCTTTCAGGGAAAGCAATGGCACCTTTCTTTCTCTTGTACACTGCATGGATCAGTTTGTCATCCTGTCTCAGGATTTTCCCCCTGCTTTGAGCACTGAAGCCAAATAGCACTTGTAAAAACGGGAGAAATTGCTTCTGTTGAGGCCCGTTGTGGGAGGAATCAAGGTGAGCCCTGATTTGCCGAAGGGATCAGTTTGTAATCAGCTGCACAGGAGTCAAATGGATCTGCAGGCCACGAGTATCCTTAACAGGATCAGCTGTGATATTTTGCTCAATATGAGCTTGTATTCAAAAATTAGGGAAAATGTTTTGCTGAAAAATATTTGGTTGATGGTTTATGCAGAAAGTGTCAGGTTGGAAATTAGAGGGACTATGTGTCTTTCTTTGCCTTGTTTTGATAAGAGAGCTTGAGCTGCAGTCTCCTACCCACCTCACAACTCATGTTTTTAATAATTTTGTGAGAATCTTAGGAAACCTGTCCTGTGAGACCCAGCACGTGTTCCCTTACACGAGAACTGCAATGGTCTTGTTTACACACATGCTCCTTCCCAGCCCGAACTCTGGGGCCGACCCATGGCAGGGCCTCGCTGGAGAAAAGCACATGCCAGGTGCAGTACTTCTCTAAGGGCAGCCCCCAGCAAGCCTTAGCAGAGACTCGAGCCAAATCTTTGCAGTCAGATGTTTGGTTTTGATGGTGCATTTCTGCGTGGAAGCGCAAGTACCTGTGTACCACTGGACATGACAGAGGATAAGACTGGAGTTTAGAGAGCTGAACTCAGGTTTCCACCATGCAGGTGGACAGTGGAGATGGAGAAAGGATGGAGAAGGCCCATGTTCCTAGCAGCATGTGGCTGATGCCCAGCCACCGGCCCCATGCTACATAGCTGAGCCCCAGTGCCTGGATTGCTTTTCTGGCTGTTTCTCCCTGTCCCCCTTCTCCTGCCGGTGCCCGAGAGGCGGCTCCCTGTCCGTCTGTGGCGCAGGGAGTGCTGGCTGCCGCTTGTTAGAAGAATTCCCCCAAGTCAGACCTATGGTACGAGCCGTGTGAAGCGGAAGACAATTAGGGGCTTATTAGTGTCCTGGGGAGACGTGTAACTTGTGTTGCTGGGACTTACCAAAACAGCGAGAGTCTTACCGGCAAGCTCCAGCCGAGAAAAGACTGAGGGATTGTCTCACCTAATTACAGGGAATGGGCCTCTTTGTGTTTGTGATTCGGTACGGTTGTCCGATCGCTTTTCTCTGGCTGCTGGCTCAGGCCGAGCTGGAAGTGTGCTAATTAGAAGAGAAATGGACGTAGTGATCCTGTCAGCTCTCGTTACCGGCGTGGACAAAGCCGAATATTATTCTGAGGCAGTGTT
Organism: Corvus hawaiiensis; assembly: GCF_020740725.1. NCBI lineage: Eukaryota > Metazoa > Chordata > Aves > Passeriformes > Corvidae > Corvus > Corvus hawaiiensis. Next base: position 24,100,133 of record NC_063218.1, on the reverse strand, counting down.
TTGTGAGTGTCCCCCTTCCAGCTCTCATTAAGGGCAAGGTTGGTGGACGGAGAGGGGACTTGACCACATGGGTTGGCTAATGGAGCACAGTTACCGTTACTGTGCTAATTAACGGGCTCAGGAGGCAAATGTTTCTCCAACCAGCAGTCCCAACAGCTGCACCTGGTGCTTCCAAAACCCAACCATCTCACTGGGCAAGCCAGGCAAACACTGTGTGTACAAGCAGAAAGCAGGTTACATATGATGCATCCATCAGCCATCCAAAGGTGCAGAAGAACCAGTAAAATGGTCAACACAGAGATGGAAAGAACATAGTGCTGCAGTAGCAGCACGTCAAGCTCCAGCAATCCCTTCTCCCCAGTGACTCTTCACATAGAGGACAATGTGTCAGCTTCTGCCCCTGGAAAGTGGATAGCAAAGAGAGAGCTAGGAATTGCCAGGACCTCCAGGTGCCATCAAGAAATAAACTTCCTGTGAATTGTTGTGATCATCACAGCTCTTTGCGTGGCCAGGAAGAAGAAAGCTGGAAAGATGAGGTGACATGGAGATGAATCAGACTATCCCTCTCTATGTTGATGATGGGATGCTTATGGTCTGAGGTGAAAAGCAAGATGTACATACATACCAGGATGATTGTTCTGCTCCAAAAGGCAGGTAGGAACATTGAAATGATGCACAAAGGTTAAGGTAGGTGAAGATGATGACCAAAGGAGCCATAGAAAATGCTAAAACCAAAATGTGTACTTTTGTGCCATTAGCCTGAAACTACAGTAAGAGTAAAGAGAGTGACAGCAGAGTGACCTACTACAGAGGGAGTAGAGAGAGACAGAAGACAAAGCAGGAGCCAGAGCAGGTCTGTCGTGTCACAGCAGCTGAGATGGCCTCAGCAGAAGGGAAGACTAGTGTGTGCTGAGGAGGCTCAGTGGAAGTAAGTAGTTTTATTAACTTGTCACACAGACTTTCATTTAAAAATATATGTAGCTGTTTTGTAAACAGAGTAACTTGTACAAGTTAATTGCTGGTTGATGTTTCCAAAGTTAGGGGAATGTATTAGTGATTAAGTCTGATTTGGATGTTACGATCATTCTAAAGGTCCTTTGTATCTTTGGGCTAAATGTAGTAAAACATATAACCATGTCTTAAAGCTTTTAATTTGCTTCCTCTCTTTTAACAGCGTACTCATTGCATGCACTCATGCATGCTTGGGTACTGTTTTCAGACATACTTTATCAAGGGTTAAAGTTGCAAGAGGTTCCCTCTCTAGTTTCTTGGGTTGTCCCTGGTGGTGAACCTGTTTCAGCAGGAGGGTTTGTGTCCTCCCAAGTCTCCAGCAACAGTCTCCTGTCATCTTGGATGGAGATGAACTCTGCCCTGTGCTTGTGCCTCCTTATTTTTTCTGTCTCCAATAGCTGTGAACCAAACAAGGATCCTTTTGCCATGGCAGCATGTACAGTATGTCCAAGCCCTGCACTCCTTCAGAGCTGTAAAAGCCTTTCCCTTTTAACTGGGGTTCATTTCCCACTGGCTGCTGTGATGGCTTGAATCTTAGGAGTCTTGATCTTAGGAGCCTGATCTCCAAAGAGGGCTTGAGAAGTATCTTCTCTGCAAAGAGGTTTATTCTAGAAGGAGGAGATGTATAATCCTCTTACTAAAACCCAGAGAGGAAAGGAGAAAATCTTTATTGCTCCTGCCTTACCTGAGTGAGCTGGCAGCTTTTATGCTGCCTCACGAATAGAAAGAGGCAGAGAGAAATGTCTGAACACAAACTCTACCTGAGCTGAGGCTCAGTGAAACCCACATCTGCACTGCTTTCCAGTGCCACAGCAGAACAATTTCTGAAAAGGAAAAACTACTGCCTGTTACGCTGTGTGGCCACTTGTCTTACAGACCCTTCAGTCTTGCTCTAAGGAGGAGTCACAAATCACTGGCAGAAAACTAATGACCATCACACCCACCTCCATTTTTGTGCTCTGGAAGCTCAGGAGTTGAGTGGCCTCCCTGTGTAAGGGTTGGTGACACTTCCCATGTCAGGCCTTCCTCAAGAGATTGGGCCTTACTGGCAGACACCAGGAGAAAAGACACACTGCTGGTTTTGCCAATTTATTTCTTTGCCCAAGGAAATATTGGTGTCCCTGCTTGTTACACCTCTATTTGACTGGCCTGCCATCTTGCTGTATTAATAATAGCATGTCAAATTTCTGACCTCCAAATGCAGATAAGGATCATCTGAGCATAAAAAAAGTGTTGGTTTTGTGTCCTTGTGAGGATGCCATTCTGATAAACATCCATCATACAGACTAGCAGTACTCAAGAACAATGTGAAGACAGGTGAAAATATGCAGATGGAGGGAAAGGATGCAATGGCTTCTTGTGGCCTTCACTGAGCTCTCCTGGCATTCATGTAACACTCACTAGTTGTACAGTACCTGGCCCATGGGCTGGAGTGGTGTTTGGAGGACATCTCTTCAGCAGTTTGAGTTATCAAGTGCACTACCAAAGTCATTTAATTCATGGTGACCTCACCAAATATCAAAACTATTGTGCTGTGCATCATGGGAACACACAGTGAAGGTCTCTGTCCTCACGTGGTTGTAAGCAGATGAAACAGTAAAAGAGTGGAAGGAGAAAAGGAGACATCAAGATGTAAAGAGGCTTGTTAGAGGTTATCCAGCACAGTTCAAAGCCTGTAACTTCTTAGCCACAGTCGAGTGGCCCTTCCACTACTTCCCATCTGCTTTGTTGTTTCATTAAATAGATGTGGGTTTTAAAGTAAGGAAATAAATAGAAATGCAAATGCCTAAGCAACCAAAAGGCATAAGAAATTTAAATAACAATAAATTACAGTGCAATACCAGACATTTTAATCTCCATTTTAAAGACCTGTAAGAACTATTATATGAATTTAATTTTTAAGTGACTTTATGTAGTGTTAAAGATTTGAGAATTTAAAACTAGAACACTAAAAATGAAGGTTTCTCACAGTGCTGTTAGCTGCACTGTGCACAGTGTGCACATGTATTTAGGAGAAAGCTTTGAGCATTACAGAGATCCTACTAATAATTGTAACATCTTCACTGATGTAGAACATTCTGACCTTGCCGAGCCTTTTACATTTATGCGCAGAGGGTGTAAGTGCTACATTGCAGATTTCATGTAATTCCACACTTGCTCAGTCCAAATGTTTGCCAACAGACCAGGATAGGAAAAATGTAATTTTCCTAATTTTGCCATGTTGAAAATCTTACTATTGCTCTGATGATCTGTGAGTCTGATCCTGCTTTAACACAGAACATTATTAAAATGATCACTGCAGTTCTCTAGGGAGCTTAAAACTGTTTTCTCTAGCAAAAGAGAGATCATTTCTGTTATTCATTTCAATACTTTGGAGAGGGAGGAATTTGCTGCAATAAATATTAGTGTACCCCATTTGTGTATGCATCTGGGTAAGGTTTACAGGAGTTTTACTAACAAGTATCAAAATAGTATTAGCAAGGTTTTTTTGGTGGGAGAAAACTGTGGAAATAAAGTGATATGGAAGACTGAAAGAAAAATACAGGTAAGTGAGAAGAATCAAGGACTTAGAAATAGGAACTTAGAGGACAGGAGACCAAGATAGGTAAAGAAGTACATTTTGAAAAACAGCAAGGCATGGGCAAGAGGCTGGAGCAAATGCAAAGGAGGGGAGGAGGCAGACTGTTATAAATGCAGTATAAGAAGAGAAATAGTGAAAAAATCGAAACATGAGGGAAGCAAATAGGAAGAGGTGGTGGTTTTCAGCAAGAAGGAGGTCAGAGAAAAGCAGAAGTTTCATGAGCAGTGGCACCAGCCAAGGAAGTGTGGTTTTCCTTGTGGATGTGTCTCTCAAGACTGCATCATGTGTGCATTCTCTGATGCCTTACAGGAGATAACGCTCACACTTCAGTGAGGGCAGTCACTGGATTTCTTTCTTAGCCAATTAATGTAATAAAATGTACAGAAAAGTACTACCTACCTGAAAGTTCTCTGGAATTGGCCTACAGGTTCAAAAGTCATTGGGACACTCACGTACACCTGTGGATGGATGCTAAGATTAGATGATTAATAGCTGGAATTGCAAATGGACAGAGTGAGTGATAGAGAATGGGAAAACATTAGGAAAATGGGGATTTATGTCTGCTATTAATGCATTTAATTTGCTTTATAGCCATTTCCTTTCATGGTTTTACAATTTCTAAAAAATGAACAAGGATCTGTTTAAAGGCTTCCTCCCAAATCAGGCTGACCTCACTCTGTCCATACTGGTTGTTTCTGGGGAGAAAAATCTCTTAGAGCGGTTTTGTCTCCAGCATGCAGTAAGAGAGATTCCAGGAGCTGCCCTCCCAGCTACACCATCAAAACCTGCCTGGGACCTCACTGAAGGCATATGTGGGAAGAAGATACTCCAAAAGCCTTCTGGTCTTTCCACACTGGGGTGAATTGCAGCTCTATTACTGAAACACACAGCTAATTCCTATCTCATTGGTTCCTGCTGCAGTTATTCTCATCTGATGTTTTCTAGGGACCTCCTCATGACTATATACTGTGGGTTGGACAATACTTGTATTTTTACAGGGATGCCATTTTATTTTCAGCTGGTCTATCCCTCATGTCCTTCCATATTTCACTCTCTTAACAAAATTTCCTGATTTTCAGGTAGAAGGTGTCATGTCAAGAGGTGTTAAATAGGACAGAGCTGACTGCTGATCTCTGGGAGGGAGATCTCTCCATCTAACACAATACCTTTTAATGCATCATTATCCTTTATTTGTGGGTCTCCAGCCAATTTTTCAGTCCATCTAGTGGTGTAGCCAAACCCATTTGCATTAATTTTGAGTAGGATTTATGTATCAAATCTTTACTAAAATCCAAATGTATCAAATCCATCATGTTCCCATCATCCACTAATTTTGTAATTCTATTTTAAAAAGCAGTCAGGTTTCTCCGGCACAATTTGTTCTTTAGAAATTCCTAGTATCTATGCTTGTTTTCTTATCTCTAGGTGGTTAGTAATTTTTTCCCCTTTTTAAAAATTCTATTATTTTACTGGAATAAATTCTATTATTTTACAGGAATAGCTATTCCTGGGAACTACAAATTTGCTTCTTTTTGTCTTGTTTTAATGATCAATAGCACAATTGCTTTTATTTAGGCAGCTTCCTAGTTTTTGTAACTTAACAAAATTATTGTCCATGACAAAAAAGTAACATTCGTCATTTTCCTTGCAGCAAGTGGATAGATGTCTCTTTTGTCCTGAAAACTTGAGTGTACAGGCAGGGTGTTACATAGCTGATGAGCCAAATGTGCTGTCAGTGAAACAAACGTGTGGAAATCATTGACTTCTTAAGCGAATCCAGTCAGGCTTTTTGCCTGGTAATATCCATTCTGGTCAATTGTTATTGCCTACTGAAGAAGTATCAGGAGGGCATTTGTACATGATTTTATTATAATGTTCATAAAAGTCTTAAACTAAGATGAAATAAAAACAGCATCCAAATAAGCTACATACATATTTGGATACATATGTAAGCTATAAGTATTATTGAGGGAAGCTAACAAAAAGAACACTGTATTATCAGAGCAGTAAATTAATCTTGGCTCAGCATTGGACTGAAGATTGGTCATCAAAATAGTGCCTAAATAGTCAGCCCCTATAAATTCTGAGAAGCTGTCCTACCACACTGGTTATAAATCCCAGCTTGGAGCTATACCAAGTAAACAGAGTCTGTACTTTCAAGGTCTGAGTATCTGATGTCTTCTAATGTCTAGCACTTACACAACTTCAAAACACCTTTAGGTGGGAGAAGGTATGGATAGATGCTCAGAATCAGCTGTCCCTGTACTTCTTCCCTCAGAGTCACTTCTCCAGCTCTGCAGGAGGTTCTGTCAGTGCCTTAGTCAGAAGACAGTGCAGGGGCAAACCTTTTGCTGCTTGTGCCTGATTTGTGCTGTTGGACAGCCCTTCATCCAATACCCCCATGCCAGTCCCACATTTGCCAAAGTGCCCTCTTCACTCCAGACTTCCGGTCCTTACTTGGATGTACAGAGAGATGGATTCTAGGAAGGAGGAATTCACTTGGTGTCTTACTCTTTTCAAGGTGACCAACAGCTGTGGGGCACTCCACGAGAGTAATACTCCTGGAGACTTGCTGATCTAATAACAGAAAGGTTTCCTTCTCTTTCATTCTTGTGATTCACACTGCCTTGCAGCATCTTCAAACAAATTAGATATAAGATCCCCCTTGGGACTCTTCAGTTTAATTCAAACAAGTTTGCAACAGATCAGCACTGCTTGGCATGAACATAGTGTAACATAAGCTAAATGTTCAAAAATATTCTTTATTTTCTAGAGCATGGAAACTGATGGCTTCTGGTTCTCTCACCTCAAAATGTTAAAATGCAGGACACATAAGGTGGTTTGTTCTTATTTGGGTCAGTCAAATGTCTTGAAAAATTCCAGCATTTAATGGAAAATTTAATATAAAATTCCTACGGAAACAACAGGAGCAATACTAGCACAGAGGTCGGTCATTCAACATTTATTCATCAGCAAAATAAAAATACACTTGAGCTAATGATAAATTTCACAATTGCTATTTCTTCTGCTAACCTAAAATGAGATAAATGTTCTTTTTTTTCTGGCAAACAAGATAATTACAGTAACCCTCCTACTCCTGAGCAAGGCAATCGATGAGGCAGCTTCTCTTCTGAAACCCAGATACTGATAGAGAAGAGTTACTTAACAGCTCTTTAAGGTGAAAGATGTTTGAAATTATATAAAAAGTCTGTGCACCTGCGTACACTCTTCTGCTAACCAGCTTCTCAGGCACATGAGGTTAAGCATGTGAATCAGAAACCTGTGCATCATGTACTGCATTTGGGTTGGAACTGTAGAATTTTGATCCCGAGGTCTCATTTAAGTTTAAATACAAGCTGGTTTTCTGGTGACTGGGAGCTATGTTACTTACATAGGCAGCACCAGAAAAATAACTTTCCTTGAACTTCAGAACTGGGAGGTTGACCTGCTTGGTGTAACCAAGGCCTATGGATATTTGTTAAGTTTTGAAGCTGTTTAGCAGGATCTTGACCTAAAATTCAGCCTTCTAATTGCTTTGGGAGAGTTGTCACCCAGCCTTGCAGAGTAGGTGCCAGTATAGAGATGTACAAACACGGGCATATACATAGTAGTTATGACATGGATTTTAAAGCAACATTTCATCAAGCTTCTGTTGTTGGCATCATAACCTTGAGCTACTTCACACAGGCTCCGTGTATGTGGAAAAAAAATTGTTTCTGGAGCCAGACTCAATAGAAAGAGCTTATTTTTAAACCTCTCCCTCCATATGTTGCAGAAAAAAATCTTAGGTAAGAAAAAGAACTGGAAACATTTCAGAAAACTCAGGCCTAAGAAGCTCTTCCTCCAGCCATTCCCACTCCTCAGGCTCAGAGTAGTCCTCTCAGGCTGTTGTATTATCTCATGCTGCAGAGATACCCAAATTAAATGGAGACATTGGAGAATCAGCAGGTAGCTCTTTTAGAAGTCACTGATTATAGATGGTGGTCTGGACAGGTTCAGACACAGCTTCAGCTGCAAAGGCAGTTGTGAGGTAGGCCTTTGTGGCTGGACATGTTGTGCAGGGATGTTAGTGCTGAACAACCGCTTGTATCTGCCAAATCGAACAAGAACAGATGTAGTCAAGAAAATCTTAGTGGTTTAGATCTAGCGCTCTTCCTCCTGAAATGGCCTGAGCTATGTCCAAAGAGGAGAGCAATGGAAAGGGTATCAAAGAAAGAACAAGCCATGTTGCCATCTGAGCACAGTTCTCATCCAGTGACACAAGTGACTGCTTCACACAATGGCTGATGCAGCATCTTGTGCTGGCCCAGGTGTCAGCAACAGGACCCTTGCCACTGCTTAGGTAATCATCTTTCTAAAACACTCCAACCTGCTGGAAGTCCAGATTGCTTTCCAAAATGGTAGTCTTGCCTCCCTTGGACAAACAATTTGCTGAGACCTCCTCCTCTTTTTTGGATTCCCAAGAACAAGAGGATTCCAAAGCCAAAACTTCTGAGATAAAAAGTAAATTAAATCCAAACCGGTTACCCTGTCATTGATCACAGCAATAATTTCCATTCTGCTAACTTACTTAGAAAGCTTATGTGTGGTTTGTGTAGGGATTACTTGCACTTTTACTGCTGTAAAACATACTACTGGTATTACACACTTTTCCATTTTTTTTTTCTCCAGCATGCACAGACTTAGTAAAGAAAGGAGTATGCCTAAATTTAATGGAATTCTGGATGTCCAAGAGACCTGTATTTAAATACCAATAGCTTGACATGAACATATACCAATAACCAGTGTCCCTGGCTGAAGTGATATCAGCCTAAGTCAAAATATACTGTTATAGGGTGGATTTCTCTGAGGAAATACCTCTCAAAGAAATGATTCTGTGCTATCCTGATTCTTACATCAGCATGGCAATCCTAGTGAGGCTATTTATCACTCCCTCAAAGATCATATCTGTTTGTTGCTTACTCAGAGCTTTACAACTGTGTAAAATTTCCTGCTACTAGAACTAACCCGCTAAGACAGGACTCAGAAATTTCCTTACAGACAGAAGGAGCTCTTGACTCAGTTACCAAGAATCATGGACATTGGAAAAGACTCTAAGAATGAATTCAACCATTAAGGTAACTCTGACAGGTCTACCACCATATCCCTAAGCACCACATCTACATGCTTTTGGAAAACTTCCAGGGATGGTGAGTAGGACTTCTGGCTCCCAGATATATATTCTTGGGAATTTAGGCAAATATTCAGTATCAAACAGGAAGTTTTCTTAAAGCTCAGACCTCAGAAGAGTCATGGACCCTATGAAACATTCCTTCTTCTGAAAGGAACTCAGCATCACAGTCTAGTGTTTGGTGGGTGAGGCTTTCTATAGCAAGAGGGAGCTCTAAAGGTTCAGTAAGTTAAAACATGCAGAATGCACTTTTCCTATCTGGATCTGCCTCAGACATCCTGTTAAATGGGGGCAACCACTCAATCTACCTGGGTCCTAGTACTCCATCTGTGAGCTGATGATAACATTATGCAAGCTCATAGAAAATGTATATGGTTAAATGTATCCCTGTTTATGAGATTCTTTCATCACTGTTGATGAAATCTCTGTCAACACAGGAAAGAGGAAGAAATTCATGAGGAGGTAACCCAGTGCTATGCCTAATGCTTAATATTATTGCACCAACGTACAGTCTTTGTATTTACACTAGAAGGCAACAGCCGTGTAATAGTTAAGATGAGAAATGGCCAAGGTTTAGCCAATTTCAACAATGGATTTAGAGAGAAAAAGAGGAAACTACCTGTCTGGGCTCCTCCAAATAATTCTTCTCCCAGGTTCTAAATGATAAATGCCACTATAAAAGTTGTTGGGGTGTTCTCCTCTCAAATGCAACTTAAACTATGGACACCTCCTGAAAGAGACAGACACAGGAGAGGTTCTAAGCAAGTGAGCAAAATTTATTTGTCACATGGGTCCATTTGGCCTCCGTACCATGAATCATCACCCAGCCTGGGTGTGTTTAGGGTAGAAAGAAGGAACAACAAATGGGAGAAGGGTATTAAATAATGATTGCTATAGAGACCAGTCAGCTTTACCCAACTCCATGAAATTTAAACAAGAGAGCTTAGAAAATGAAACATCAGTACATTTCAAAGGGATAAAGGGCAGTGTACAAGTTAGCTGTGGAATGTAATAACAGGGTATCAAAGCAAGTTGTTTAGACACATTTCTAGAAGCCACTGTCAGCAATATGAAGGTGAGACACCCATATTTTTCATCCTTTCTGGTCACACCAAGAATGTGAGGATGGCATAGCACTTTCAGAGGAGCCAGAGGCAGAAGTAAGGCCAAAATAAGGCAGAGGAATGATGCCAGTGGGTGAAGGGAGGTGTCTGAGAAGTCTTCAGTTGCAATGCAGCTTCCTCTGGCTAAAGAGCCCCAGTGGTCAGGTCAAACTGTGATTTATGATTTTTTAGATTCTTCACCAGACTTCCATATGCTCACAGAAGAAGAGTTATCTGCAATTCTGCCAGGAGATCCCATTCCTTTGATTTCTGTTATCCAAGCCTTCACTGCCCGTAGCAGTGCAAAGTACCTTGCTATGAAGCCTGTGTCTGCTCAGACAGTCCAGCTATTACTGTGTCCTGTAGTCATTCTGCTCACCAGCATGGCTTACTTCTCATTCCTCCTCTCAGCCACTTTCTATACTGGCTTACCACTGAATCCCTGATCCCAGCTTACTAATCAGGCATTACATCCATCACGTCTGGGGCAAGACTTCCTGAAGATGAAATGGAGTCTAAGGGTGGTGAGCTCTTCCACAGCAACAAGAAGCCATTACAAACCTTTGTGACCTTTCAAGTACATTTCTCCAGCCACATTCTCTCTGACATAATTAGATGGCAGCCTTTTAAAAAGGCATCCTCTGCCCCTCTCCTCAGCATTGCCAGGAACATCCCAGACCTCTGAGCTGCCAGTCCCCCAGGAGAAGACTAGCCATAAGGCCAGACCTCTGGCAGTCATCTTCAGGTAACCTGCCTTGTGTTGGAAGAAAATGGTGAAGATTGTTTTATGGTCAAGGCCCAGGGGGTAGAGCTCAAAAAGCTGGATCCAGCTTAGTTTTTCAATGTTGGTTATGTCATTTAGCCTCTCTCTATGCAGTGATCCCACCAGTTCTACAAAGGTGAGATAAGGATACATTTGTAAATCCAGAGGACATGCCTGAATTCTCCACTGAGGGAGATCAATAAGATGTTAGGTAAACAACTCTCCTGCTGTCCTGTGGTTTGCATGCAGTAAAGAGCAACTGAGAAAAGTCTTATTGAAAAAAGATTCTCTTTTTTCAATCAGTAGTTGTATTGTCTGATCTAAACATGAAGTGACTAATGATGCCTTGCAGTACAGCAAGTGTGAGTGCTTGCAGCCTGCCGGCAGCTGCTCTGGACTCCTGTTGAAGTGATGGACCTGTGGCATCCCTCTATCAACCCAGACACCCTGCTGGGGCCATGGGCCTGGTGGGGGGCTGCTGGTCCAGCCCACAGGGAGCTGCAGCCTTGGGAGCCTTCATCCCACGCACATCCCTCCCCCCTCCTACCTGCATGCTTGACTTCTTGTCTTCAAGCCCCCAGCCCATCACCAACCTCCAAACTCCTCTCCTCCTGCTTTATCACCACGGCGAACCCTCCGGCCCTGCAGCATCCCTCATGCTGCAACCCCTCTGGGGGTGTCTGTCCTCCCGAAACTCTGTGGCCATGGCCCCCAGCATCCCATCTCCCACAGGGCAGCCTCACTTGTCCCCACCCTGGGCTGCCCAGGTGAGTGGGCGGCAAGTGCGCACCAGAGGGGGGCTGCACATCACCTGACCCCCTCCAGCTGATTCCCTCAGACAGGACGTCAAGTTAATGAGCCCTCAGGCCTGTAATTAGCTGTCAATTACCTCAAATTAATCAACTCCTCGCCTAATTAAGCATAATCGGCAGGTGGGCAGAAAACGGGCCATTGTGCGGGAGCCATGAGAAAAGCATGGCTGGCAAACTTGTTTAGGATCAGCAGCGCATTCCCGGACGCCGCGCCACCGACACCCGGGCGCCCGCCCCGTTCGCAGGCGCCCCGGCCCCGGCCCCGGCCCCGGCCCCGGCCCCGGCCTGCCGTGATGGGGCAGCGCGGACGGGGCCCCGCCGGGCCGAGGGGCGGCGGCGCTCCCGCCCTGCCGGCGTGGGGCGGCCCTGGTGCTGCCTGGGGACCCGGGCCTGCAAAAAGCCATGGCCTGGGCTTAGGGGGGGCGTTTCTTCTTCCAAAATATCCGCACCACCAAGCCTTAATGCACCATCTCGCCCTCCGCATTTTCTCTCCCTGGCTTGCCGTGCTTTCTGCACTCGGACCCTTCTCATGTCTCTCTGAGAAAGGGACTGAAACACATGCCCCGTTCCCTGACCCAGGCCTTCCTCAGTTCTGAGCACACCAACTTAACGGCGTGAAGACATATCTGGGTGGAAAACAGGGTTTCAACAGGCACTAATTACTACCTATAAAAATGAGTCCTACTGAATTAATTTTTGCATGGAATTTACACAGTCCAAGTAAGTCCCCATCCATCCTCCAGAGCTCTGTTTGGCGAAGGGGAGACATTCCCTGCCGAGGCCAGGGAAGGAGCAGGGCTCCTGCCAACTCTTGGATGTCACTGGAGCGGAGGACCTGAACTGCTCTTCACTGTGCCGGGGGCTGGATCCTGCACCCTGCCCACTAAATCCCAGTGAGCACCCTCTTTATCTAAAGGCAAACAGAGCATGGTATCCTTCTGAGCTGCAGAGAAGAGCTGGGGGAAATGCAATTTCATAGTAAAAGTATTGTGCTCAATATTAAAGTGAAAGGTTTTGATTATGCCTAGAAAGTCCTTTTTTTTTTTTTTTTTTTTTTTACGTAGCCAGATTATCACCCAGCGTGCTGGATTTACACTGCATTAGCGATTGTCAAGATTAGAGCAGAATCCCCAGATAACAAACAGGAACACAAGACGTCAATTTATGACATAATAGCAATAATCATAGTCAAAAGAAGGATGCAGTGGAGGGCAAGTTGAATATCTTGGCTCTGAAGAGAGAAACTCCCTGCATTGGAGTGGCTTTGATTAAAAATCCCCGTTATGTCCAAAAGTATAATTTTATACTTCTTTTTCCTGACAGAGAGGAAAAACAACAGCTCAGCACAGGTCTGGCAAAGTTGGTGCATCAAATCATCAGCAATTAGAGGGACAAGTTGGGCGATGCAACCTTCCCCCTGGACCCTGCTAAGTGTCTATGCAGGTCACAATAGCTTCCTGGACCTCCCAAAAGAAGGCGTACGTAAAACTGGGCATTTCTGTGCCTGCAGCTATTTGGAGCACAAGCTCCAACTGTCCTGGGTTGCAGTGTATTCTATTACCATCCTCATGAGCTGTTGAAGAGAGGCTGAAGGCAGCCCCTGCCCTGCAAAGGGTGTCATGGGCTGGTGTGAGAGAGGCTGTGGAGTTGCCATGCTGGGGTACGAGCTGGATCCTGGCAGCTGGCCTGACCCTGAGGGATTAGAGACTCCCCCACCTTCCCAGCTCACATGGTGGCACACGCTGCAGCTGGGCCCACGAGGCCCTTTTTTTTTCCTGCCTGCCCTGTTCTCAGTCAAGCGCTTGTTGTCACAGCAGGAGGCTTGGGCAGGGACCCCTCTGCACACATAATGCAAGAGCCATGAGATGCTGGGGGACTCAGTGTCCCCTCTGTCCCCTTGCCAAAGCCACCATTTTCCGGAGCTTCTCCTGTACCTGCCATCTCAGTAGACCTTTCTGGGGGAAAAACCTCTGTTTTTTGGGAATCAGGAACCACTCCAGTATCATCACTTCCCTCATTTATGAGTGTCTTTTTTCCAGACCCTTTTCTCCATCACGTGTCTTCCTTTGGCTGAAGCACTGATCCCACTCCTTGGGGTCCATCAGCAGATTCATGAGGACCAGGCTGGGAGGAATGCACTGTATGATGGTGTCACGGGGTTGCAGTGCATTCTATTACCATCCTCATGAGCTGTTGAAACCAGGTGGGGCAGTGTTTCCTTGCCTCCTCCCTCGGGACTATCTTCTGTTAATGAGCCCATCAACACCTGGCCTCATGACTCATCCTCCCATTGTGAGATGCTCCACCCAGAAGGAGGAACCAAGCATCCCATCCTGGATATAATCTGAGATTCCGAACACCACAGGCAACCTTTCCACTGGATTCCCAGAGGACAGGAGCTACATAGCCATCACTGAGCCTTCCAAGGAAGAGCAGACCCCTCTACAGGACCACCGCTTTGACAGAACCACATCCACCACCTCAGGAGGATTGCAGCCACCATCTTATCAGACTGCTACCACACCCTGACTAGCAGGGTGTCAGGTTGTATCCTGACTCTGTCAGTTTGAACCAGTGTTTTCTGCCTTTTTTTTTAAATTTCCCGATTAAATTGTTATTCTGACTCAGTGCCTCCCACTGGTTTGTTTTCAAACTAGTACACATGAGCTGCAGGCAAACAGCACTCTCCAGCAGTTCCCTGTTTATTTGTGGGCATGTTGCATATGCACACTGATTTCACCTGCTCATTCCCATTTAGAGCTGGAGCACTCAGATGACTCACATCAAGGCTGACTAACCATTTCTATTATTAGCGGCCTTCTTAATCACTCATAACTCTTTTGGATGGGGAGTGTGAAGTCCTCCAGATCTGAGCTCTAGTCAGGGAAGCAGTGGTTGCTTTGACTGTGCTGTGTTTGGGCAAAAATGGCCCAGGGACTTACGAGTTTAAGTGCCCAAGCCACAGAACCTTTATCCCATTATAAACCAAAACTCTGTGGAAATTAAAGACAAAGACCAAAACAAGAGCGAAACAGGCAATAGAAATCTGTTGGGATCAGACTGATGGAGCAACTTTCAATGATCCACTGAAAATCAATTGCAACAAGGGCTGAGTTGTTACAGGTAAAGAAATGGTGCTGAGAGGGGCTGGGGTGCTGCTTCTGCTGCCTGGAGACTTCCCTGCCGAAGGGACTGCATGATGAATGAGCATGCAAGGGACTGTACAGCTGAGTGCTGCCTCGCTAGGGAAGCCAGGGCCCTGCCTGGGACTGCACATGGTCACATCTTATGGGAGCACACCTGGAGCCCAGCTGCTGGCTACAGAGGTACCTCTTGGAGAGAAAGAGGAGGGGGGCAGGGTCAGATCAGAGGAATCCAGCAGCCATTCAAGTTCAAGATGGAAAAATGTATCTGTTCCTGTGTCTGACATTGGTTGAACTTGACTGGCACTCCAGCTGTTTCAGACTATGCTGTTGTGCAGGTAGTGCCCTAGCCGGGAAAATGCTCTTCTCCCCCTTGGCACTGTCATAACAAACACTCAAAAAAAGCTGGGTAAGCAGTGAAGCTGTGCCATTCTCTGAGTTTGAAAAAGCAAAAGCTATAACTATTTCATTAATTATTTTGGCCAATGAGTTGGAAACAACAGCAGGGAATTCACAATCACTCGCCTGTCATTCTGTCTGTACTGTTTGCAAGGATCATGGCCACCATCTCATTTACTTTGTGCAATGCCGTAACATTGAGGCTGGCCATGTTCTGGTTTGGTTGTTCCTTACTGCACTGCCATGGCAAGCAGCAGAAGTAGTTTGAGGGGAAAGCACTGCAGCTCTAAACAGTTATTTCTACAAAAGCCATGAGCTTCTCTAACAGTTAAGTGGAGCAAGGTGGAGAGTGAGATCTTCCTGACCAATCCCTCTGTGCAGCTCTACTCCATGATTATAAAAATAAAGGACTCGGGTTAGAAAGTACTTACAACGTGCATAAGTGTTTTAAATGTTGTGATTCTCCTACATGTGTTCATTACAATGCAATCTGCAGTCACGTATCTGTAGTGTTGCAGTCTCTCCCCAGCCATGCATGAAATTGACTTCAGTAAGAGCTGGGTAACCACTGAAAACAACAGCCAGTCCCTAGGACCAAGAGTTTTGGGCTAGCCTAGAGCAGGCTGCCTTTCCTCCAAGCTCCTGCTTGCCCTGGGCCCCATGGAAAGGTGCACAGCAGCCTGTCAACATCAGGATTTAATAAAACCATTAAGGAAAGTCACAAATTTCAGAACTGTTCAATGTCGCACCTGGTGAACAGCCTCATCCTGGCACTGAGGGTATGTGTGCATGAGCACATGCAAGTCTGCTTAACAAGGTGCAAGCATACGATGTACCTGGGTGGGAATCACCCTGGGCCCAGGAGCAGCTGTGCCCAAGCCAGGAGCCTTGAGAGTGACCAAGACAAGAGGCTGTGTGTGGAGATGCTCTGGCACAGCTCCATGAGTCAGCTGCCAGGCAGAGCAAGCCACATCTGTCCCTGCATGTCTGTGTAGACACACACTGAGTAACTATGGCTGCTTCCCAGAGCAAGTTTCTAGGCTTCACTATGTTTTTATTTGTCTTGCAAGGGAGAGAGCAAGAGTTCTGATAAATGAAGAAAAAGGGCAGCTTGCTTTGCAGGAGATTTATGTGACAGTCTCTCTCTCTCTCCCAAGAAATCCTTTGTGCTGTTCCTCACGGTTGTCATCCTAGACAGCTGTAGACAGGGTGCACTGACTTGGGGAGCCAGCGGATGAGCACACTGTCACCGCCCCTGCGCTCAAACCAGCAGCGTTCACCAGCTGAGTCTGGGTGCTACTGAAAGACACACTGTGCTGGTTTGTTCCCCGTGTTGCTCCAGTGACCTGAGCTACCCTTTGCAACTCAGGTGGCTTTGGGAGACCCTTGTATGTATTCAGGAAACCCTATGCATCACTGTCAGTGCCTGTGAGCATGGCTGCTACACAATCCCTGTGTGTCTCAGTCCCTCACCCACTGTGGGTGCTGAAAAATCTGCCAGGTCTGTTGGTAGGGTCACAATGCTGGATGGGGACACCACTGCTAAGGGAACAGAGGGCACAGACGGCCCTGGGCCAGCGGCTGTGCACATGAAGGCAGCAGTGGGTGCAGGACGTGCTGCCCAGTGTGCCGAGGCTGTGGTGGGCAGCAAGCAGGGACCATATGGAAGGTGCTGCCAAATGAGGCCATTGAAGCAAAGGCTGCAAATGAGTTTAGTAGACAGACATTTTGAGGAGGGGGAAGCAGAGGGAGTGGAGAAGAGCAGGAGAAAGGGAGAGCTCAACATCACAACCAAGAGGGGCCTGCCAGGGCCACACAGGCTTGGTGGACAGTGCTCCATTTCTCCTCACACCACACCTTCTCCCAGTGCCTTAACTTTTAAGATCCCTCAAAGGAAAGAGGGGACCAAGGTGTCATGGCCCCTTCTTTGTTTTTAATTACTTCCCATTTTAATCTCGATTTGCATGTCGATCTCTCAGAACTGGGCCAGGGACTCTACAAAGCCCTTGTCAGCAACTCCCCCAATAATAAACAGGAAAAGGCTTAAGGGCAAAATCACTTGCATGTTAATGAGACTGTTTGCTGGAGTCAAGAGAGAAAACAGCAAACAAACAAATGGACTGAATTCCAGCGGCAGCTGTTTGCTCCTTAATCTCGGCTTGTCAGAGCTGCCCTTTGATGGGACACAATCTACACAAACGATTGTGCTAAATCTTCTAATCTACGTCCTCATTATTACATCCCTTCTTACGCATGTAAATCAGGGACAAACTCATTTTAATATTTAGATAGATTATGGAAGGGAAGGGGAGGGGATTGGAGGGGAAAGGAGCTGCTGGTGGTGTCTGTTCCTGCCGGTTAGGAGGGGTGTTAATGAGGAGCACAGGGAAGGGAGCTGTCTGCATAGATCCCAGGGCAGCAGCAGGAGGAGGAGCACCTGTTGTCAAGGCAAAATGGGGAGTCTAAAGGGGCGAGGACCCTGACACTGGGATTCTGGAGAAGACCATGGGCATGGGTGATTGGCAAGGTAATGGAACAGGGCGTTGAGGAGGACCTCACCCTGGCATTCCCCAAGCCCTCTACCCATGCACTCAGCCTCTGGCTTTGTTGAAGTGGGATGCTGGAGGAAGGTTTGGTGTTGTACATGGGGGCTTGGTGGTGACATAGTGAGAGATGACAGGGCCTCACTGTGGGGGCACACCAGGGCCCTGACATTGTCCCTGGGTACCTTGCAGTGCAGGGCCTCCTTACAGCACAGCATTGTGGTCTCCCACCCCTCTTCAACCTGCCCTCACTGTTAGTGAGCTGAGGATCAGATCAACCACCAGGCTGGAGAAGCAGGCTAACACCTAACTGTAGAATTCAAGGATGCAGCCTCACTGCCTCCACACAAATGTCATTAGAGCCGTGGTTATGGTCTTTAATAATGCTAAAAATAATTGCTTTTGCAACAAACACAGCTGTGGGGAAAAGGGCTCTCCTGCATTTCCCTGCCTCCCGCATCTCCTAATCCAATTGTCAACCTACAACCTGCCCCTTAACCTTCTTCTTCAACTGCAGCAAAGGCGTGATACACCAGCCTTATTTCTCTGAGCCCCTCATCCTCTTCTGCTCCAGGAGGGGCAGTCTTACTGTAAAATAGGGAAAAAAAAGTTTAAAACAACCTGGTTAATTCACAAATTTGCCATTGACCTCACACCTTTGAAGGAAAGGTGCAGAAGGTGAGAAGCTTGGTGCACAAAAGGTGAGTACAAAGAACAGCAGAGGCAAGCAGGAATATAATCAAAAAGGCCAAGCATAAAATAAGTTTGTAAGTAGCAGGATAATCAAAGGGAACAAGAAATCATTCTGTAAATTCATTAGTAGCAAGAGGAAGACTAAGCAAAATATTGGATCTCTGCTCAACAGGGAGTGAAAATTATTGACGGAGGATAATATTAGAGAAACTAATAACAGTGATAAAGAAGTAAAATCTTGGCATAGAATAAAAAAAGTGTATGGGAGAGGTAATGTTATTGAGTTAGATGCATTCAGATTTATTTGGCATAACGAGCTTCATTGAAGGTGCTTAGAAATCTGGCTACAGCAGAGTCAGTAGTGGCTGTCTTCCAGAACCTGTAGAGATGTGTTGGAGTACAGGAAAATCACAGGCATTGCTCTTACAAAAGTGAAGGAAAGGGTGATGTGTAATTATAGACCAATCAGCTTAATTCCCTTTCCCATTAAAATTCTGGAATAAATCACCTAGTTATCTCTAAATATCAAAGGCTAAAATGAGACAGTCAATTGTTTTCAGTGTAAATTTGTCAAGGATCAGTCCCTTCTAGTCAATCTAATTTCTTGCTGTAGCAAGGCAACAGGTCTTGTAGATAAAGAAGGAACAGAAGACATTGAGTATCTTTACTTCCATAAGTTGTTTAGGCTCCATTTCAAAAGCTATCCTTATGAGTAAACTAGGGAAAAATAAATTAGCAGAAACTAACGTTAGATAGATGAAAAACTAGTTGAAAAACTGTGCTCAGCAAATAGTCCTCAGTGGTTTACTATCAAAATAAAGGATGTATTGAGAATAGCTCCATGAAGATCTGTTCTGGGTCTCGTTCTGCTCACTGATTAAACTAACAACATGGATGACAAAAGAGGGAGTGGGGACATCAGGAAGACACAGACCTGGAAGGCTCTTTAAGTACACTGAAGGACAGACTTAGCATTCAAAATCATCTTGGCAATTTCGGAAAGTGGTTGAAAAAATGTAGCTGCAAATCAGTAAGAAACCATGCAAAGAATCTCAGTGATGCAGAAAGAATGAAATGCATAAATAGGGGTTGGAAAACAACTTGTTATGCAGCAATTCTTCCAAAAAAGCAGTAGGGGTTAGAAGGGATTACAAGCACTGTCAAAAATAGTATAGTGTTGCAAATAAATCAAACCTCCTACTGTAAGGAATGGATAAGACTACAGCTGTCGAGACGTCTGGAAATTACCTTTCCTTGTATTCAGCATGGGTGAGACTTTAGTTGTATTGAGCCCAGTTTTGGAATTGCCCTTCTAAGTAGACTCATTGCAGAGTGCCTAATGAAGGACACTAATGATCACAGATCTGACACATGTCCTGCAAGGAAAACCTGGAAGAAGTGGTGCTGTGTAACTTGAAGAGGGAAGACAGGGAGACGATAAAAGAAAATCCCCAGGCAAGAAAGTTGTATAGGAAGAAGAAAAAAAGCTGCCCTCTGTGCCCATGGCATAGGAAGTTGTAGTAAGAAAGATCTGTTAGACATCAGGAATAAAATTAAGAAAAATGAGCAGGGGGAGCAAAACAGACTGCAAGGGAGATACTGGAAGAGATTGCTTAGATGCTTGTCCCTCTGTCAAGAATGAGATGGGTATAACTGGTCATGACACAGGGCAGAACGGAGGAAGAGACAGCTTCTCTGGGTTCCCACTAGTCCTAATTTTCTAACAATCCATCTCCTCATTTCTGACATCCACAATCTAACCTTCAGCGGTGTTTGAGATGCAAGTACGCAGAGAGAGATGAGACATAAGGAAGTGACACTGGTTCACAGAACACATCACTGCTCTCCTCGCTCACACCCCACTGTATTCTTACTAACCAGGAATGATGACAGGATGGAGACCTGAAAAATGATGGAAACCCAAGAGTTGACCGAACTCTGGACATGGACAAAGTATTGGCCCTTACCATCTTCTGGGGTCTGGCTGAAGGAAAAGGGCAGGGGTGTGCCACCCAGATCACTGCCATGTGAGCCCATGACTGACTGAGCATTGCTGTGAGAGTTAAAGGAGTGGTGTGAGCATCTGCTTCCCTATCACCACCAGAAAACCAACCTGACTGCTGGGACCGCTCCTCCCTGCTAGGAAAGCTAAATCAAGTGATGCCTTGAAGACTTACAATAAACTGTCTATATACTCTAATAGAAATATCTATTTCTGCAACATTTCCTTGGGAAAATCTGGGGAGGCTGTAAATGTATGAGGTTGGCATGAGTATCTACCACAAGTAATGGAATTTCAAGTAAAGGCTGGAAATTTTTTCCTTTACCCTTTCTCTCTATTCCCAGCTATTTTCAGTCTGTATTATTGTACTTCATCACCTTCTTTCCTTGACCCCATGCATTCTTAATAACAGAATAGAAATATAGGACCATTTATGTTGGAAAAGACCTTTAATAACATTGAGTCCAACCATTTACCCAGAACTAAACCATGCCCCTAAAACCCACATCTACATGTCTTATAAATACCTCCAGGGGTATACTCAACCCCTTCCCTGGGCACCCTGTTCCAATGCTTGACAACCCTTTCCATGAAGAAATTTTTACTAATATCCAATCTAAACCTTCCCTGGCACAACCTGAGGCCATTTCCCCTTGTTACTTCGGAGAAGAGACTGAACATCACCTGGCTACAACCTCCTTTCAGGTAGTTGTAGAGGAGTAAGTTCCCTCCCGAGTCGCTTTTTCCCCAGGCTAAACACCCCCAGTTCCCTCAGGTGCTCCTCACAAGACTTGTGCTCCAGACCCTTCATGAGCTCTACCACCCTCCTCTGGACATGCTCCAGCCCTTCAATGTCTTTCTTGTAGTGAGGGGCCCAGAACTGAATACAAGATTCAAGGTGTGGCCTCACCAGTGCCACGACCAGGAGACGATCACTGCCCTGGTCCTGCTGGACACACTATTTCTGATACAAACCAGGATGCTTGTATCGTACACTTGTATCACACTTCATGCTCCCCACACCCTTGTCTGTCTGAGGAGCACAAACCCTTTTATTTGAGATCAGGGACAGACCATGAGAGGATAATGGTCCCTTGGCCAGATGGGCCTTGGACTTATATCCACTATATCTGGGATTAAAGGTGGACACATTCTCAGGATCCATCTTTTGAGTCACTACGAGCAGCTCGCCATTGTGTTCTAGACATCGTGCTGATTCTCATGTTGCATTGTCTGCCAAGCCAGGATATTAGGTCTGGTCTTCAAAGCTCTCTCAGAGTCAATTATGTCTGAGTCTGCATTTTCATCACAGCCCACCTGCTCCATTGGGAAAATACAGTTGACTAAGTCTATGATGAAGTGAGGGAAACTGGAGATGAAATGGAGATAAATGTCAATGAGGTTTGGCTACTGAATAAGTTTGCAAAGGAAATACACTACCCCAGACTGGATAAGTTTAGGACACACAGCAGTGCTCCCTTTCTTATGAAGCTTTTCTACCATAACAGAAAAGAGGGCTTAATATTATAAAATATGATTAAAACAAACAAGAAAATGCAATAGTCTCTTCTTAACAGACTGTATCACCAGTTACCAAACTAGTTTAATGGTCATAAGGAAAACTGGTTTGAAACCCTAAGACATTTAGCAGCCCCCAATATACTTAAGGGAAGGCAACATCAGAAAAGACACAGAACATGCAGAAGATTGCAGGAAAAAATGTCACAGAGGTTGAGATGGGACATGGTACGTTACATAGGAGTTTCCTGCCTTCACTGGGATTTATATGAGCCAAGCAGGCAGGATGCAAGGAGTCAGCAGCATTGCACAGCTCCTGTGTCTGGCCGTGGTGGCTACCACCAGCAAGAGGGCAAATGTCTGAGAGTGAAAACGTCTAATCTATTAAATGTTCCCCATGAAAGGGCTCCTACAGTCCTACCAGTTACTCTGGGGAAATGTCTACAGTTTAAAGTCATCCATCCCCTCTCAATACTCACCTTTATCCTGTGTATAGGTGATCTGTGATCTGCCTTTCACTTAGTGACTAGTACTCCTCTTCCTGGTGCTAGCCCAAGTCTTAGTCTTCTTCATCAGATTTTGCGCCTTTCTGGTAGCTGAAGGATTACTACTCCTCTTTCTTCAGTTATCACTTAAGTCAGACACATCTCTGCATGGCTCACAGACCAAAAGCACAAGTTCCCAGGCATTTTCTTTCCTCTTTTCTACACTCTGTTCCATTTATCAGTATTTCCTCAAAAAACAAAAGTGCAAAACCACTCAGAAAATTTGAGTTTTAACATTGGAGAAATACGACGTTAACAGGCTGCTCCACAATGTCGTGTTTCTGAACGTGGAGCTGTCTCAATCCTTTTTAGAACTTTGTCATATTGCAAATATACATTGTGATCATACCAAACTATTATGCTCAGCTGTTCTCACTGTCCTACTGTCTGTCTCTGAGGCACATTTTTTGGCTCTGGGATTTTTCCCTTATAACAGTTTGCTGAGTTGACTCCCACCTATGTTCTCCATGCTCCAGCTCTCTGGTTCTCTTCCACTGATGGGCAGAAATTCTCCCAAATCAGTATCCTGCAAATGGCATTAATAGACACCTCGATCAGCTTTCTTCATTTTTTATGACGACTTGAAGAAGGACCGATTTAAATCCTCCTTGCTGGAAACTTTTGTCCCAACCTTATGGTTGCAGTCAGTCATATGGCTGCATTCTCATTATCACTGATAACTCCTATCTGAAAATTCACAATAATTCTTCCAGTGGCAGTTTCACATTTTGCTAATTAGAGCCTCAAGAACAGACCTGAAAAGGGAATTTTTTAATCAACAAAAAACCCCCTGCAGAGCTGAACAAAGCCCAGTGTATTTCTGACACTGGGCAAGAAGGTCACTTGAACCAGTTTAATTTCATTTGCATTGTATTCTTGGCAATTCGACCTGAATTTATTTTGACAAACAAATCTTGTGAGTAGTCTTCCCACACACTGAATGCATCTGTGGTGTTCCCTTCCTCCAACAGTTCCATGATACTAAGACAATTCAGTATGCACAGCAAATTCCTCCTGTTATGATAAAGTGATGGAAATTAGATTTTTGCTATAGCAATTGAGTTTAGCATTCTTTCCCCCTTTGGAAGATAAATTTATCTATCATGTTTCTTTCTTCAGCACCTAGGTCTGTGGCATCCAAATGTAGTAGAAAAGTAATATAGCCACAACCCAGAACAAGAACTTCATTTTAATATTCCCTTGTTCTGAGGCAGAGGAATATGCAGTTGTGCTGTTCCATTAATGCAAAAGCAGAGTAATGCCTCTCCTCCCTTATAGTGGGATCCATCTTACTTAACTTTAGATGCCCACAGCTGAGCTAGTCCTGGGCTACTTTTGTAGTCAGTATCTCATCAACAAAGTCAATGGAGATGCAATTCTCCTAATCCAGTTTATTTTACCTGTATCAAGTTACGGTAAACCATGTCATAGGCTCTACTGATCCTATTGATCAGAGTCCTCTGGCTACAATGGGAACATGCCCAAAGTAGACTCCCTACCCTGTAGGTATTCATGCTGGATCTGATGTATCCCACTGCCACATTGTGTTCTCTCTGGACAGTATTTGACTCCATTTCTCCATTTGCTCATTCTGACAGTTCCCATATAGATGACAATAAGCCAGAATCTTGGGGCTGTTCTTTCATATTGTTGCTACCACAATGCTTTAGTCCAGTTCCTCTCTGGTACTTGGCTACTGCCTTTGATCATGGAACCTCTCTTTGAAGTTTACCTACATAAGTTTTTCCTGATTCCAAAACTCAGAGTTTGGGACAAGCAATGAAAGACTGGACTACGTCTGTCAAAGACCAGAGAGGCATTTTTGAGTAGCCTCCAGGGCTCCAATCAGGCCTGCACAAGTACTAGGCTTGGCAGCTAGCTGATGTTCTGAGTTGGAGTAGCTCCTTTACTGCTGCACTCACCCTATGGTCAGGTCAGTGCAGCTCTGGGGTATCCCACTGTAAATCATGAAAAGATGTGGGTTGGAAACAACCTTTCCCTGGGAGGCAAAGGGCACCTTCGGGTGCTGATTTGGCCACTGTTTTCAGCCTTCGGAGAAATGATGTTCAATACAGGTTGGTCCCTCAGGTAAAGTGAGACAGGTCAGGCTTGATGGCCTCTTGTATGTGTGTTAATATCCAACACACAATACCCAAATATTCCTAGCATCCTCCCTCACACCTGAGTCCTCCCAGGGAGCAAGGGCAGCTTTTGGAGACTCCTCATTAGGTCACCGGCCTTGGGAGCTGAAATCTCCCCTCCCCCACCTTTGTACACAACTGTTCCTCATTTACATAAATTATCTCTATTCAATTAACTGTCCAGATGTCCGAATTGTGCCACCAATGATCTGTGAATGAATTAAAAATGGAATATAATTTAATAATAACTGATTAGAAGGAGATTAGTTGTTATATAAAAAGCAAAAACCAAGAGACAGCTAGTTGCCCTTAATCCGAGCCAATCCACAGTAATTATAGAAATACAGTCTCGCTTGCTCTCCTTCCCATTTCTCTTCTTCTCCCCCCACATTTTCTCTTTTTCTCCTTTTCCCTCTGTCCTTTCTTTCCTCTCTTTCTCTCTCTCTCTCTCTCTCTCCCCCCTTTTCCTTTTTTGTTTCTTGGTCTCCATCCCTCCTGTGCCTTCTCTCCACTTTCTCCTCCTGATTATAACTACCTACGTCAACAGAGTCAAAGCCCCTCCGGCTGCTGATACACCCGTGTAGCTGGGGATGTCCTGGCAGGTCCAACCAGCAATAGCTTTCAGCTGCATTAACATCCTGCCTTTCAAGCCATGTTAATGATGGTGTTTTTATGCTCTCACTTTTCTGTTAAACATTTCTGAAATCACTGCTTTTTCCCTAGGTTCCTAAGGCAGGCTCTTTAAAGGTTTCCCTCTTGTCTTTTGAAGTTGTGCAGAGCAATTTCTACACTGTCCTGGGTGTTTTAAAATCATATGCAGCACAGAGGCTCTGCTCCTCCTCTTGCACCAGGAAGAACCAGCAGCAAGTCCCTGAGCCCCTGTGGTGTCTCTTCTGAAAAAGAGCACCCAGACTTTTCCAGGAAATTTGCCATGGGTTTTTTTTAGTGCTGTTTTCTCCTCTCGCAAGCATACAGCCAAAATACCCCCGAGCCAGGCTGAGATAGTGCCAAACTTAGTTTTGGAGGCAGAAAAAACTGGAGAGAAAAATACAGCACCTTGTTACCTGAATGCTCCATGGGGATACCCCACCTTTTCTAACAGAGCTCCCTCCCTCCCTCCTAGCTGCCACCCACCTATGTCAGCTGGGACTCCTGGTGCAAACCTCCACCACTCCCTGTGATTTGCAATGCCACGAAGCTGAATAACTAAAAACTATTATTAGTTTATTTTTATTCCTCTTGTAAATTAAAACAAGAAAAAAGATAATTTGTTGATGTTAGTGGACAATTGATTTCAGGTAATTTCATAACATGATTTGGAAACTATCAGCCAGTAACAACCTAAGTCAGATTTACCCACTAGTTCAACATGGGGCTTGCAGACGTGGATAGTGATGATTAGGGATATTGCTTACAGACACACTCTTACAAGAAAAATGAAGCTGAAAACAGACATATTCACTGTCATAGACTCATCTCCCTGTACTAAGATACCAGATATTTAAAACCTCCAATGTCTTGGCTTGCTATGTGAATGCAGTCTTTCTGAATTAAAAGCTCTGCTCTCCCTTCATACATCACCCTTAAGAGCAGTGCTCACAGCAGCCCTTTTTGCCTCTTCTAAGCACTAAGCCATCTGCAGTTGGTTGGCTCTACCAAGGTGGAGCAGAAATCAGAGAGACTGAATGTCTAAGACCCAGAGAGCAAACCTACATGATGTAATACTACACAGACCATTTTGATGAGCTCACTGATAACACTGTGATGGTAGCTGGTAGTTATTTTACCCTTTAATGCACCTTTTAGTTCATTAAAATGGAAGGGTATTTGTAGACATAAAGGATGTAGTTCATGCTACAGCTTCACCAAGAACCAGCAAATGTTTCCCAAAATAAGTTTTGAGAATGTTAGCATCAAAAAACCCAACCATTTCAAAAGCAGTAGAAATTAATTACTACAAAATGTGTAGTTTTGAATACCCAATCATTCAACCCTTTTCATTAGCACAAATTAAAATGTGAAGATTTATTTCATCATTCCAGTAACATGCTGTTTGGGTCAACTTCTTGTTTTTACTGTGGAAACACCATCCTGACCTTCAAAAATATTTATGAAGGTTTATTCTTGTAAACAAGTTTGTGTAAGTGCTGGAAGCACACAGTATTTTCTCCCTGTTTAGTTGGTCACTCCAGAATGGACTGCCAGTTCCAAAGGAATCTGATCAAGAGCTAATTAAGGTAACATGTCTCATTTACAGGTCACTGCAACTAAAATTGTTCATTAACTGTAATTTCTGTGTTGTTGCTAAATGTTATGATGCTGCCTTGCAGCTCACTATATTTGTGCTTTTCACAAAGACCTCTAAGAATTGTGAGAGTACATGAAAATTCCAGCTTTTATTAAAAAGCACTGCTGGTGCAAAAGGTTTGACAACACCAACTGGAGCCATTTCAGTGCAGAAAAAACTGAAAGAAGTTTAATACATTATTGAAAGCCTTTTACAATTTTCAACCTAATGTATTTATTTTTTATGGACTTAATTAAAAAACTTTGTACTCTTGGGCTTCTGCAGTGAGCATTTTTATATTTTGATAATTAAAATGTTATCGCTCTGTGGCTAGAAGATGCATTCAGCAGACTTTGAAGACTTTTTACATATGATTTGACTTTGATAGTCTTATTTTTCTGAGTAACATTTTACTCACAAGTAGTTAAATTGGCTTCTATGAGTATTATTCAATATGATAATGTGAGGAGAGGTAGCAAATCTGTCCCCTAGGTTAATGCAAGACAAGCCATCGTTACTGAAGGTATATTAATGATTTCTGGTTTGAAAAAAGTGTTTTGTTCTGTTTTATAAATCCATGTCTGAAGCCCACATGAAAACATTTTGCGCTTTGGTATTTCTGCTGCAGAGATTCAGAGCTAAAGGGGTTACTGAAATGCTTTTTTACTGTTAATTTTCCCAGGTTTAGATTTATGTTAGAGGATGTGTCAGCTGGAAGCATGATCAAACCCTTAACACACGTTACCTTTTTATTCTTCCTCTTTTTGCACTATTTCCATCAGGGGTTTGGTATCTGCTTTTCTAGTGGTCATTATCCTCTGGAGCAGCCTTAGTTTGAAGTTGGTTTTCTTGATGATTGTTATGGAGATCTTCAGGAAAAGGATGTGCATTTACAACCAACCTAAGAACAAATTGCAATGTTTAGTTTCATCTTTTAGTCTGGGTTTTGTTAAGAGTCTGCAAACAAAGGGCAGTGCCATGGCATGAGCAGAGGGACCAGGAGCACTGCAGCCCAGTCCTAAAGTAATCAGATGGCAGTGGGTTTTATCACACCAAAGCCAAGTGACTTCTCCAGACCACCCCATGTGCAGGATCTTCTCCAGCTGATACTCCTGCATGCCACCTGTGAGGGGCAGTGGCACCACCCTGTGCCGCTGGCTTTTCCCAGCCTCATCCCTGGGCAGCAAGCACTGCTTGCTTTCCAGGGCCTGTAAACACCACAGTTCAGTTCAGAGTGCTTCCTTATCTCTTTAACCTGTTCACATCTAACAAACGTGCATGGCTCATTTCCCTGGGCTCCACCTCTGCAAGGCAAACCAAGCCCCTGGCAGGTGGCTGAGAGTCAGCTTTGCCCGTGCTGTACCACACAAAACCAGCAGCACTGACAGAGGCTTCTCCCGTTCCAGACTGTCAAAATGCTCTTTAAAGTCACCTAAGTTCAACTGTAAAGTGCTTGGGGAGTGAGATTGTGGCATTTTCAGGACTCTGTGCTGATCTGAAGGTAGGCTCCTCAGCTCCACACAAAGATGAAGGCAGAGACGTGTTGCTAAACAGAGGCTATTTTGCAACAGAACAGGACAAGTCTTCCAACAAAATGGGATGAATATTGGAAAATATGCAAGGATGCAAGATGAGAAAGAGGCCCAGGAGAGTTCATAAACAATGGACCTATCGCAAGAAACCCAAAGCTGGGATACACATGAGATATCACAGCTACTAATACAGTCTCCGAGGAAACAAAGGGCACCCTGGGCTCATTTTGCTTCCTCTGTCCTTTGGTTCACCAAGGGGGAAGCAAAAGAATGATGGATTCCAGTGGTTCAAACCAAAGTGGTGTAAGTGACACCTGCTGGTAGATGCCTGGCCACCAGAGCACAGTCTTCCTCCTTGCTGTGGGAGCAAGGGTGGCATGGGATTACCATGGGTTACACTGAGCCTCCACACAGCCCCAGACTCATAGAGTACCCTGAGTTGGAAGGGACCCACAAGGATCACCACAGTCCAACTCCTGGGTTGGGAATGTCATCTGTTTAGATCCAACTAGGGTTTCCCAGAGAGGAGAACCTTTTGCCTCCATCCCTTCACCCTGATTTCCCATTACTGCATTCAGTGGTGGCTCCATGGATTTTTTTTAGACATTTCATGACTCTGACTGCCCTGCAGTTAGGTTATTAATTCATTAGGGCACACCGGGAGGCACTAAAAACAAGTGCTGAAGACTTGGCACCTCTACTGTAGATGTTTGGGGCAATTTCTTTGGCTTAGCTCTTCTCTGGAGTGAGGATCCATCAGCAGCTGGAGAGTGTTGGGAGTGGGGGCATGAACCACATCATCTTGCAATCCTGTTTCATCTGCAAGGACACCCGATTGAGCCTCCTGTGACCCCCGTGCAACACAGAGAGCAGCAACTGAGGTGAGTGGAATTTGCATCTGGAGGGCACCCTGGATCCAAAAGCCACATTCAGTGTAGACAGACTCAACTCATTAGTCACCAATCCTAACCTGAGCCAAGACTGCAAAGTTTGTCCGTGGGGAAGTATGTATTTTAGAAGGTCTCAGTGGGAAAGACCATTCCTCAGGTAAACAGTTTTAATGCTGGAATATTAGACATGGCTGTAAGTCAGATTCTCTCATACTGTGGGAAATTCTAGTATTTTAAAGCATTTTCTCTCCATGGAGAATTAACGTTGTAATCTTAAAATGCTGTTCTTGCAACTGATTCTTTTTTTTTAACTAGTCTTACAGGTCATCAGCAACAGCTGACAGCAAACAATGCCTGCACTATACAGACACTGTGATTGACAATGGAGGTAGTGATTCCTATTTTATATTTTTAAATCATTAAGGTCATCAGAAACTTCATGGCACATGAAATATTTCACACTCTTGGCAGCATGAAGATTCTCTGCTGTGTTATAACAAAAGGATTTTCCATTAATTTAGTATTTACTCAGTGCAATGTAGCAAATGTACTTAACAGTTTGAAAATTAAAATGAAAATAGATTTAAACAATTTTTCATGCTATAATGTGATAGTAGTAGAATAATATAAAATGAAAATGCATAAATTAACATAAGAAAATATATTTCAGAACAATTTTGTAAAACAAACTGTTTCAAAATATATTGCTCTAGGGATTTCTGTAAGCGACTATATATTTTTCTGTCAAAAGCCCAAATACTTCCATCCAAAGAGGTTTTTTTTCAACAAGAAGCTGTTTTAAAAATGTCTTGCCTAGTCTACTAATTATCCTCACTGTGAAAAATTCAGGCCTTATATTAATACTTATATTTAATTAAATTAATTATGAATTAGTTAGCTTGACCTTCTAGTGCTAAATCCTGTTATGCCTTTGTCTAACAAATTAAAGAACCTTCCATCCTTTGAAAGTGTCTCTCCTAACTGCTTTCAGAGGGTGACCGAGCCACCTTTAGATTTTCCCTCCTGAAGCTGAATAGATCAAGCTTCTTAATTCTCACTGTATGACAGGTTTTCCAGCTCATGGGTTGTTCATGAAGCTCTTATCTGAGTAATTTCCAGTTCTTTGGTGTTTTGGGTTTTTTTTAAATGTAGATACCAGAAGTGGATACAGTATGAATCTGTTATGGTCTTGAGCTGCCAAGACCATCCTCATCCTGCTAGGTAGTATTTTCTTGCCGATAGATCCAGAAATGGCATAGCTCTGATAGAGCAGATTACACCAAAAATCCATGCTTAGTTTTTATTATCTGTTACATCTCCTCCATCCTCCTCAGAGCCACTGCTTCCCATGACAGCAGCGTGTGACCTTCATTTTCTGTTCTGAGATACACAGTCTTGCATTTGGCTATATTAAAATCACATATTGTTCAAATGAGCAGAGCCTGCCAAGTGATCCAGATTGCTCAGTATAACTGACCTACTCCCATCATTATTTATCACTCCACCAATTTTTATGTCAACTAGAAATCATTACCAGCATTGATTCCATATTTTCTTCTGAGTCACCACAAAGATATTGCACGGTATGGACCAAGAACTGATCTCTAGACAGCACATCTTCAAAATTTCTCAGGCAGTGGGTGATTCCCCAGTGAATTTGTCAGAACCACTAATTAGTCAGCTTTTAATTCATTTAACACGTGTAATTCCGATTCCACCTCAAGGTAATTTTTTACCAAGAAAGTGACGGGGTGCCAAGTGAAGTGCTAGCCCGGCACCCAAACGCACTGTGACAGCGGCGGCCTCCACACTGCTCTATTTTTCCCTCCCCCGCAAACCAAGTCACACTCCAAATGACGTTCCCCATTGAGCACCCATCCCCTGGAATTATTGGAGCCGTGGATTTGGGCACTTCATACCGCGCCGTGCGCAGCGGCCCCCGGCGCTGGTGCGGCTCGGCCGGGGCTGCCCCCGCGGGAAGGCGCTGGCCCGGGGCGGCGGGAGCCCGGCTGCGCGGGGCGGCCCCGGGCCCGGGCCACCGGGGGTCCCCGTGCCTGCGAGCCCTCCGCGGCCGGCGGCGGAGCTGCCGCCTGTAATTAGCGGCATTAGCGGAAGGAAAGTTGCCTGCTCTGATCTCCCATCCCGAGGCCACAAGGTCCCCGGGCTCCTCCATCCCTCCCCAGCCCTTCCCTTTCCTTTGCTCATTGCTCTATTGCAGGCCAGGGCGGCCACCCCCTTCTCCCCTTCCCTCCCTGCCAGCCGGGGGAGGCTCGCGCTTGTATTTACCAGCAAATGATTAATTGTTGCTCGGCGCTGGCTGCTAATGCTGCTAATCCGGGCGGCTGCGTGTTCGGCCGCTCGCCCGGTGCCAGGCCCCGCGGGCGGAGGGGGCCGGGCTGCGCCCCCGCCTGTAATTACTCCCCAGACAAATCTCTGCAAACAGAGGAGCGGGGAAATCTCTGCCCATATTGCAAGGGGCTGCGGCCCCCACCCGCGGAATAATTTTGAGACTCAAATCCCAGCAAAGACCTGCTACAAATTGCTGCAAATTAAGCTGATTTTGCCCCGAATGAGGGATTTTCTGCTGCAGATCAGCCCTTCCCGGAGCTGATGAGGTGGGGATTAGAGAAGGGACTGAAATCAAAGGGACAGGATGGTGCGGGAGGGGGGAGCCCGAGAGGGGAGCCCAGCAGTGAAAGTCCTGGAGCATTAACACTTATTGATTTCTACTTTGCTGACATTTTATTCTATTACCAAGTTTACGATTAGCCTAAACTAGGATCCGTGACAGCCGAGGCAGGGTGCGGAGCCCCCGAGGGGTGAGGGGCACTCACTTCTTGGGTTTGCACCCCGCTAGCCCCGCAAGCATCTGCTCTGAGCAAAGGCCACCTTCCAGAGGCTGCCCCAGCTCCTGGCACTGGAAGGGTTCTGAGGTGAATTGAGTTTGCAACGCTGGGCAGGCTGCACTCTCTTTTTGCTCACCAAGAAGATGCTGGTGATTTTGAGGAGATGGAGCTTTCTCCAAATTCTGTATCCTTATAAACACCCAAGTCTTTAATATTACATTTGATGGGGATAGTCAGCTCACCCCCTTTTCAACATCCGTCTGTCCATCTCTCCATCCCTTCTTCTCTTCCTCTCCCTTCCCTCTGGATCCTCATTTCCATCTGTTTAAACAGCAACAGCAATGTATGTTGCAGGTATTTCAAATTGCACCATTAAAGATTTTATGTTGTGGATGTTAAAATTAAAAAGATATATGTGCAAATAGTCACTATGAATTTAATCAACTTGATTTAATACTAATAGGAAACAGCAAATGGAATTTATGACTCAAAAAGAAGTGAATTTTTTTAAATAAATACAAGTACTTTGTGAAAAACAGAAAAAAATCCCAATCTGAAGAGTTTATTAGAGTCTAATCCCCCAACAACAACCGAAACTGGGGCTGCCCACCCAATAATCCTGGCTGCCATTAAAATATTAAAGATAAATCTAATCGTCTCTTTATCCAAAATAAGCGACTTTTATGTGGAGAGAAAATGTCTAACCCTTTGGGAAGAGAATTACTCCTAATGCATCAAATGGAATTCAGTCAGGATGGCAAAACTAGGTTTAAAAGCAAATGAGATGGTAATAGAGATAAAGGCCAGTATAACAAATTAAAAATACTCATTTACACGAATTAAAATCACTCCTAAAAGGGTTCTGAGTAAGGAGGCCACTGGATGGTCTTGGTCCTTCTTGGTATGCATGGGTTTATGCAGCCTCTCAGGAGACAGGGCAAGGCAGGACGTGGTGCTGAGTATCTGTGGGGGAGAAGTTCTGTTCTTGGCCCCATCTGTCTGAGGCGGTTTTTACCCATGTCCTGCAACGGCCCCAAACCCATGTGCAGCGTGAGTTACACCAGTCCACAGCCTCCAAACAACTGCTTCTGGCCCCAGCATTCTTTCCCCAGCTGATGCCATGTGCCCAGGATGTCTCTATGGATTCCCCTGTGCTCCAGGGTTTGTAACACATTGTGGCAGCTCCCAGTGATACCAAGTTCATGCTGGGCATGACAAGGTGCCCAGCCTGGGATTTGGGTGATGTCTGTCCATGGGAACACTCTGTTGAGGATGACAGTTCCCAGGGACCTCACCCAGCTGGGGCAAAATTACCTCAGGGACCTGGAAACTGAGCTTGCTGCATGCCAGGAGGAGCTGCACCTGAGTGGTGGTTGAGCACAGCATCCTGCGCAGAGGTCTGGGAGCTGTGAGTTTCCTCTCCTTTCCTACTACCTGAGGAGCTTAAAGGGAGTGGGGCAAGGCAGAGAGGAGACCCGTCAGCACTGCTGCCTTCCCAAGCCCTGTGCCTGGACAGACCCAGTGTCCCAGTCACAGCACCCCTTCCCTTCCCTTCCCTTCCCTTCCCTTCCCTTCCCTTCCCTTCCCTTCCCTTCCCTTCCCTTCCCTTCCCTTCCCTTCCCTTCCCTTCCCTTCCCTTCCCTTCCCTTCCCTTCCCTTCCCTTCCCTTCCCACCTTCCCTTCCCACAGCTTCACACCCTGCACATGGAAACAGCTTCCAGGCACAATCTGTGCTGTGGACTTCCAGGAGGGTCAGGCCCCCATGGCAAGGGCATGGGTGTGGGCAAGGGCAGAACCACAGCTGCTGATGGGTGCTGGGTGGGGACTGCTGCAGCATCCCGCCTCCTCACACATCCCCATACGCACTGGTGTGGTGAAGAAGGTTGTAGCTGGTCCCACTACCTTGTTAGATCATTTTGAGATTGTCTGTGTGCCCCACTTTTGGAAACCCAAACTAATCTGTGGGTGCACTGGAGGAAAAATCCCACTGGAATGCTTCTTCCAAGATACAGCCCATGGCACACTCACAGGCAAGGTGCCATTTGCAGTGGGTTATAGGCAGGCACGTTTGCCAAAACTGGGAAGATGCTGAGTTCCCTCACAACCAACTTCATGAAAGACATCTGGTAAATCGACAGAGCACACCTTTACCTGCTGAGACTTCTCCTTCCATGCATGAAACACAAACATGTTTCCAAAGAGAGAAACAGTGAAATTGGAAATGTCCTCACTAGCAATATGTGGCATGAGTAAGAGCAGTTCTTTACAGCATCAGAGCTTCAGGCTGCTTAGATTCCCTAGCATCATTTTAGGTTCACTTTGCAATTTTAAGATTATAGATGCAATTTTATAGGCAAAATAGTTTTTTCTTTAGTTAATGATTAGGATCTGGAAAACAAGATTGCTTCCTCTGGCAAAAAAAGCCACTTGTCTTCCCAAATTTGATTGTTAGACTTCACCTTTAGAGGAAGACTTCTGTCTTCTGAATGGCAGTGGAATCAGTGATGTTCTTGGCATCTTGGCTTCTTATTTGTATAGACACAGCAATTTCAGCTCACAAGGACCTTGGCAGGCCCTCCAGTCCTTTCCCCACCTGTAAGTGGGATCCACCATACGCAAACCAATCATGTGAGATGTGTGTAACCTGTCCTTAAACCTACCCCGTGAAGTTTCTCCAAGATAGGCATCCTATCCTAATGCCTGCCCTAAAGAGGATCAGCATCTTGTCCTAACATTTTCCTAACTGTTAAAGAGTTTCTCCTACTGCCTTGCTGCAGACAAAGCCATCTGCCATAATGCTTCCAGTGTATCTGCTATGCTCAGTAGATACAGTGGACAATTTCGGAAGACCACCACTGCTACATTTTCTAAAATATATTTGAAGACTTGTTGTCATCTCACTTCAGTCATCTTCGCTGTAGACCTAGGAAATGTAAGCTTTCTAGATATCTCATTATTTCTCTGCCATCCCTCACCAATCAGCCCAGATCGGTCCTGAAGCTCAGTATGCAGAATGGGCAGAGCAGAGTGCAACCGGGGCCGTGGACTGGCTGGAAAGCTGCTTTAGGTACTTTATCTTGTATATTGTCCCCAGGACAGGTACTCATCTATGGGCAGAAGCTGAATCTAGTAATATTTTCCTATATATTTATTTTGCTTAAAGACTCCATACCTTGTAATAAAACTAGATCTCCCTGGGATTTCCCCCCAACACAAACACACACTTTTCTTTAAACAAGGCAGCGTGTTTTGTTATCTGATGATGAAAAGGACATCAAATTGTTTCCCGAATATCCTCTTCCACACAAACCAAGAAAAGGGAACATCTAATATAGTTAAAGGAAAATGCATCACACAAAACCCTTTGACACAATGTATAATTTA
The DNA here is from genome assembly GCF_020740725.1 of Corvus hawaiiensis. NCBI lineage: Eukaryota > Metazoa > Chordata > Aves > Passeriformes > Corvidae > Corvus > Corvus hawaiiensis. The sequence goes on along the minus strand of NC_063218.1, from coordinate 24,064,770 downwards.
CCTGAAGTACTCATGTGCCATTATTTAGAAGTGAGCAGGACATCCTCAGCCAAAGATGAATATTTTAATTAAATGGTTAATGAAGTGGCCAACAGTCATAGTGAATCAAGCAAATCTTTATATACATTTATGGCAGCTTCATTTAGGATGTCCAGGTCAAACATCATTACTTTCCTATGCCACACTTTAGCTGACTTTAAAATTATATCTGCTGAATAGATCTTAGTCCGCATGGTAAAGCCCATGTCTTGCTGCTCTCTTACTTTCTAATGAATCAACACTGGAACTCTTGAAACTGGTTGAACAAAAATAAGCTCAGTTGCTACAGAAGAGTTAAAATCATGTCTACATTATGGGCCTAGCTTGCAATAAAAATCACTTCTAGTAAGCTTCTTTAAAAAGGAGATAGAAACATTTATCCATTGAATAATATTCTCTTCTATTTTAGGGGTTGGAAAAGAGTGGCAATAAACCTCTGGTGTTGCCCCATCCAGCACTGCCCAGAGAGAGGAAGTGAACCAGATGTGATGAGACACTGATATGCAGTACCCACTCCAGACTGGCCCAAAGGGTTAGATTTTTCTCCTCTGATTTACAGACAACTGGAAGTTACTGATATATTCAGCTAACAGCAAGTTTTGATATCCAGCCTTTAACTGCTCAGCAGCCCCATGCAGAAAAAGTGTTGTTTAAACTCCTTGTCCTAAGCAGGGCAGAGCTGCCCAATGCCTCAAGATGAAAGGGGCCAGCAGAAAGGTGTCCTGAGTTACCTGGCCTTGCCACAGGAAACTGCAGGACAGAGGCACTGCCTGTGTTGTGGTGTGGTTGAGTCCTAGCAGCTGGAAGTTCCACGTGGCATGAATGGAGGTGCTCAGCCAGAGAGAAAATAGGAGAAATACAGATGCGTCTGTGTCAGAAGAGAAAGAGCGGTATAATGGAAAAAAGGAAAATGTCAGAAGTGCTAAGCAAAGTGAAACTCTAGCTCTGTTAAATGTCAGTGACCAAGGTCCTGCTGTCTTCAGTAGGATGAAAATTTTACCCAGGGGTTGAGGTGCAGCTCGAAACTACCAGGATGATTCAGAGAAGGCAGAAACGGAGACATCTGCTCAGGGCTGCAGTAACTCAGCCAGCAGCTGCCAACTGGGAGCATTTGGCCATGGGCACGACAGGTGCTGCAATCTCCTGTCATCATGTACTTTGTATCTTTGATTATTTAGAGATCAATATACTGACACGTAAAGAAAAAGATATGTTCAATAGGACACTGTTGATATCAGAAGCTTCTTATATGGGAAGACTTTTATATAGATAGAACATCCCTATCAGACACCGTGACCTCCATGGAGTTCAAGATTTTAGAGACTGAAGGGAACATTACAACCTTCTAGCCTGAACTTTGAGATAAAATAGGCTACAAAATCAAACAATTTCTGCATCAGGCCAATAGATTCTGGATGAGTTATAGACCATCTCTTAAAAACTTTCAGCCTTGATTTGAAGACTTTATGTGGTAGACAGAATTTACAACATCTGTGCACAGGTAGCTCTGGTCAGTCTTCGTGTCTCAGCAGTTTTTATTAATACAGAAAGTGTTTCTTCTTGTCATATTAGCATTATCATGTCCTATATCCATCTACAGCGCAACATATGGTGGAAGGATAATGTAAAAATCTCCAGTGACTGTGACTTCAGTAGATCACCAGTGCTCCCCAAATTTTAAGAACACAGCTAAAATAAAAACATACTTTATTCAAAGTATTTTTCCATATATAGGTTTTGAAAGGAGACAGGCAGGAGCTGCATGCACTTCCACTGTAGAGGAGACCAAGGTAACTGATGCAGTGCTGGAAGAACCCAAAAGCCATTGTGGAGGAGATGGAAGAGCACAGGGAGATCAGGTCTGACCTATCTGTTTGAATTGTCAGAGAGTCATAGAATGTATTGGGTTGAAAGGGACCTTAAAGATTATCTAGTTCCAACCCCCCTGACATGACCAGGGATGCCACCCACTAGATCAGGTTGTCTCAAGCCCCATCCAACCCGGCCTTGAACACTTCCAAGGAAGGGGCATCCACAACTTCTCTGCAACCTGCTCAGTGCCTCACTACCCCCTGAGTAAAGAATTTCTCCCTAGCATCTAATCTAAATCTCTCCTCATTCAATTAAAAACCATTCCCCCTCTGTCCTCTCACTGTCTACCCATGTAAAAAATTGCTCTCCATCTTTTTTATAAGGCATTTTTATCCACTGAGGTCTGTCTAGACAAATACAGCTTTGAACCTAGTGCTGACAGAGACAACAAACATGCTTCTCTAATAGAAATGGAGGAGAAGTGATACTTCTTTAGAGACTAAGGGTGCAACAACAGACTTTGCCTCTACTGGGATTCAAGTTGTCCATGGACACAGGAGAAGGCTGAAGTAAAGTCACGACTGAAGAAAGAACCAAGTCAGCCCAATACATGTGCCCTGGATGAAGGACAGATTTGCAAAAAGAAATGGGAGAAGTAGAAGTGGAAAAGCTCAGCATCAAGCATAAGGCAGAAGAGCTATGGAAAAAGAAAAAGGGTGAGGTGGGTCAGAAAAATGGGAGAGAATTCGAGGTTTTTATGTTTTTCTCCCCAAGAAACCATCTGAGTCATGTAGCTGAGGAAAGCTCAAATAAAGACAGAATTTCTTCTGGTCAAGACAGGGTGAAAATATTGCCAGAAATTAGTTAGAGAGGTATTGAAATACAAGTACTGATATATAAGAAACTCCAATATATATTAGCAAAGACCCTATGTCTATACCTTTATAGCCTGGCAGTGGTCAGAGCATTAACTTTGTATGAACTACTTCAAATCACTTGACAAGGAGGCTGATCTGGAGCTACAGTCCCAGTTTGGTATTCCTCTGATTAACTAGCCCCATGAGCAGACTTCAGGAGCCACGCTGTGGACTATTGACCGCTATTGCAGTACATGCTGTGGTGGAGCTCTTGCCTCAGGTTGAGTAAAACAGGGCAAGTCTTAGGCTTTCTCTTAGTTTAACGTCTTTGGTTGGGGTAATGCTGGCAGGGATGAGGTGTGTGACATCTTGCCCACAGGTGATGAAAGGCAAGTTAACAAGGAACTGTGTGGTTCAGAAACCGTGCTCATGGGCATGGGTGTCTAGAGAGTCCAAGCAACTGTTTCACCTCCTTTGATGGCATGAAGCCGAATGTTTCTCCAACATGCAAAGCTTCCAGCTCTATATTTTCAAGGAGCGCTGCTCAGTTTTAATTTTTGGGTTTCCTCTGAGGTCCCTAATTTCTCTTATAACCTCTTATTTATCTCAGAATATCAGATGAGCAAGAAAGCCGGAGAGTCTGCGGTTTCCCTACACAGAAGCTTTGCGCATCTCTCCTCCAGGGCCGGTGCCCCACGCCGTTCGTGTTTTATGAAAGCAGGGATGCCTCCATCCCTCCCTCCCCTCCTTCCTAACCCCACCTCCCCAGCACGGCTGGAGGCGAAGCGGGGCCGGGGCCTACAGGGCCGGGCCGGGGCGGCCCTTCTTTGCGCAGGGGCGGGCGGCAGCCCCAGTCCGCTGGCGGGCACCGGCCCCAGCCCGCCGAGCAGCGGCCCCGCCGCCGCCGGTGCCGGGTTTTTGGCATCCCTAATCGCGGCTGGCCCCTGTGATTGGCTGCACGGCTCTGACCCCGCTCGGGCTCCCGGCTGGGCGGATAAAAGGGGCCTGAGCCGGGGGCTCCCAGGCATTCCCGGAGCGGGCACCAGGGACCGCTGGCCGCAGCATGACGGGCAAAGCGGGCGCGGCGCTGGTCCCCAGCCTGCCCAGCAAGCCCAAGCCCGACGGCGCGGCCGCCGCCCCCGCCGCCCCGCCACCGCCCCCGCCGCCCCCCGCGGCTGGGGTCAAGTCCAGCTCTGGGCCCACCCCTCCCCGCTGCACCGGCTTCGGCATCCAGGAGATCCTGGGCTTGAACAAGGAGCCGCCGTCGCACCCTCGGGCCGCCCTGGACTCTCTGCCTGCCGGGCACCTGCTGGCGGCCCGCTCCGTGCTCAGTCCCGCCGGGGTGGGCGGCGTGGGCATGGGGCTACTCGGGGCCGGCGGCATCCCCGGCTTTTACACCCAGCCCACCTTTCTAGAGGTGCTCTCCGACCCCCAGAGCGTCCACCTGCAGCCCCTGGCCCGGGCCCCCGGGCAGCTGGACAGCAGCCAGACGGCCAGCTCAGGTAGGCACGTCCCCGGCCCCCGAGGACCTTCCGCGCCCCACCAGCGCCGCCGCCCGCACCCGGTGTCCCGGCGGGAGGCCACTTGCTCGGCGGCGGAAGGGAGATTTCGTTTCGATCCCGAGGATGAGGAGAAAGGGGGGGCGGGACCATATTTTCCCCCGTCCGGGGCTGCGGCCGCGGTCTGACGGCGTGGCCCGGGGCGCCCGGCCTAGGGATGCGCGGAACCCCGTCGGAGTGGCCCCCCGCGACCCCGTGTCGTTGCCGGAGAATTAGACGTCTTTCGGCATCCTTTTCCTAGACGGCAGCAGCCTCCCACAACTCTGCCTGCAGGCCCCGTTCCGAGGCCGCTTCGGGTCCTCCCAGAGCGGCAGGCAGCACCGCCGGACCCTGGCTCCGGGGGCAATCCCCAGCCTCCCTCCGGCAGCGGCGCCCGTCCCGGGCCGTGCCTGCCGCTCCCGCCCGCAGCACGGCCCGCCGAGCAGCACGGGGCCGGGCCGGGGCCGGGCAGGTGGTGCGGCGCCGCGGGCAGGAGTGGGGCCGGAGCGCGGCCGGAGCGCGCATCGAAATACGGGTCCCTGATCCATCTCCCGGTTTCTCCTTCGGGCCAAAGGCGGCGGCACCCTGCCCTTAACACCCCCGGGCCGTGGCATCCCTGGGGAGCAGGGGGCCGCGGATAGGCACCATCTCCTCCCGGGGCTTGTTTTTGCTGATAGCTCCATAAACCTCAATTTCTGCCTCCCCGCTCCGGTGTTTCTGCGGCGCAGTCCGGGATCCCCGGGCTGGGGCAGGCGGTCGCGGTTGTCCGGCCGCGGAGAGGGGGCTGCAGCTTTCCCGTTTTCCTACGGTTTGGTTGAGCTCGCCGGGCTCTGCGTTTTAGCAGCGAGATAACAGCAGCCTCAGCAAACGACTCTGGGGGAGAGGGGCGAGAGCTAGAGCCCGGTCCCGGCCCGGAGCCTTCCCTGGCTGGGGCGGATCGCCCCGAGCAGCCCGCACCGGCAGCGGATCGGGAGCGGCGCCGGGGCCACGCTGGAGGGAGCGGCCGGCGTCGGGGCCCGTCCGCGGCGCGATCGCAACGAAATCTTCGGCCAGAGCCGGCGGAGGGAGCGGAGCCGGCGGGCCTGGCCCTACCCGGGGGGTCTCTGGCGGGGAGGGAGCCCCAGTCCACAGCCGCTGCCTGTCTCTCCGCAGATTCCGAGGATGTTTCCTCCAGCGACCGAAAAATGTCCAAATCCTCCCTAAACCAGAGCAAGAAACGAAAGAAGAGGCGGCACAGGTAAGACAGCGGCGGCCACCCCGCCCGCTCCCGTCGCTCCCGCTTCCAGTTCCCAGGAAACCGGCCACCGGCCTGGAGCAAAATACTCTTCCCGGCCCCGGCCGCCGGAACGGCGCGGCGCCCCTGCGGCTTCTCCACCGTGTTCTTCCCTTTTTTCTTCCTCCCCGTCCAAAATAAATCGGATATGGGGACGTGCCTATAGGGAGCGGGGGATTCGACCACAGGTGTCATTTTATTTAATTTTTTCTGGCTGCGGATCCAGGTATCCCGAGTCGCAATTCTGGGCAGCACATAAGCATCTAGGTGGAATGCGGATCACCAGTGTTTGGAACGGAAAAATCGTCAACCTGTCAGAAATAATAAAAGCCGTTTCCAGCTCCACATACAGCAATCTTAATATTGGCTGTCAGCAAGACAGAATTCCTATCAATAATTTAAACATTTTATTGTGTAAAAAAATATATTTTGCCAATAGATTAAATAGTTGGGAATCAGAGACAGCTTGCAAAGAAGCTGAAGAAGGCTGGGAAACTGTTTAAGGAAACGAAGATCCACTTTGGGGTTTGGTTTCCTCTCAGTACAGTCAGGGTAATAGACTTTGCCCGACTTCTCCCACAGTTAAAATGGAGTTGGTTCGTTTGCACTTTATAAACAGAAACGAAAAATCCTGTGCTGGGTTCTGGCATTGCTGTGGCCAGAGCGCCAGGACAAAGGAAGGCCAAATACCATCCACTGAGGGTGATTTAGGAATAATTAAGTCAATCCTGCCACGATGCAGGAAAGGTGGATTAAAAGATGCTCCAGTGAAAGCTTAGCAGGATGAGGGGTGGAAGGAGACTGACTATCCCAGGAGACATCCTGCTATGTGTGCAACAGGAGACTCGGTCTGGAGGGCTCATTTCCAAATCCGTGCCTCCTCCCCAGGCAAATGTTCCCAGTTTGAGTGCTCTGGAGTAAGTATGAGCTCATTTTCTTTACACTCCAGACAGGGCTGGGTGATAACACAGCTGGGACTGGTGTACAGGTCCCGATTTGGATGAAAGATAGGAAACGAAATTCAGATTTGTTTTGGTTTTGGTTCTAGACGGAAACAGACCTGCAATGTTTGGCTGCAGTTGTATATTCTGTACTAAACAGTTAAGACCTCTAGTTGAACCAAGGAAGGATTGGAAGATGACTGGTCAATAGCCTGCAAATAGCTGCAGGATAAAAAACACCAAAAGGGGCAGTGGATTGTGAACTGCAAAAGGGACAGGGGCTACCCAGGGATGAACTAAAAAGGGGAAACTTCAGCTGAATGTCAGCAAAACCCTGCTGCCGGTGAGCCTGGACAGGCTTCCGCTCTCTTGTCAGAGGAAGATGGAGAGAAATGCTTGAAATCTAAACTGGATCAAAATTGGAATAATTTTTCCTATGGTCCCAGATAGAGAAAATACATGATTCAGTGTGTCTCTGCTGTCCCTAGAGTTCACAGATTTGTCAAAGTTGAAGAAAAACTGTTTGAAAGGAGAATGGATTTAAGAGTGAATTTAAAGAAGGGTCTGGTTGCAGGCAGGTCCCTTGCATTTGCATGCTGCTTTTGTTAGTAATATTATTGATCTGGTTGAATCCTTTTCATTCTGTATAGCGGAGGATATTTCTTAGATTTTCTGTTTATGCTCTCTGGAACTGACAGGCTTTTCTGAAATTTGAGTGTATTTTAGAAAAAGACTCTATTTCCTTTTTCCTTCTGGCAGATACATGTTTCTTAGATGGATAATATTTATTCATTTACTTTGCACAAAGGCTGCAATTCGTTGTTGGGTTGAGGGTTCTTTTATTTTGGTTTGGTTTTTTGGTTGAGGTTTTTTGTTTGCTTTGGCTTTTTAGTTGCTTTTTTGTTTTGGTTTTTGTTTGGTTGGGGATTTTTGTTTGTTGGTTGGTTGGGGTTTTTTTGCCATTGCAGTATTGTTAGCTTTTATCAAAAATTGTGCTTTCTGTACTGAAGGAGTTGAAGGGTGGGAGTTTAAACCCTCAGGGATTGGAAGTGGTCCGAGAATTCTCATCCATCTGCTGGAGAAGGGCTTTCATCTGTCTCGGCTTTCCAGCTGCTGATTTTTCAATTTGGTTGTCCCGAACTGAGAACTGGCTGCGCAGAGGCAGGCTGGGCTGCCGCCTGCCAGGGCGGTCCAGGAGGATTTCTAAAGGATAATGGGGGAATGCGAACTGGCAGGGAGCAGCTAATGGGATGTCGGAATGGAAGCACCCAGGGTAAAGGCAGAGGAAGGGAGCTGGTCCTGACTCCTGTGGGGAAAGACTGACGAAAAGTGGTGGGTTAGGGTGGAGAAAACATTTGGAGAATTCATCCAAGGACTGAGACTGAAGGTGAAAGATTATTTGCTCATGGAGATTGAAGAGGCTAAGGACCAGCAGCTTGGAAAGGGCTCAGCACCTCTCCAGACAGGGTGCTGAGGAGATGCTGCTTCATCTCAGTGTGGTGATCCTCACAAGAGGCAGCAGAGTCTGAGATGTAAGCTCAGCTGCCATCGCTGCGGGTGCTTGCTGCTGGGGAGGGTCCGTCTCCAGAGGCAAGTCCCTGAAAGGGAAGGTGATTTGTAACTGTTAAAAATGCTGTCTTCTGGCATTTTCTGGTTCTCCTTTCACCCTGGCACTTGACCTTTTGTGCGCAGAAACGCAGGAGGTGGGGAAAAGTTATGTGTTAGCTGGTTACCCAGGTTTCACTGGTTTCAGTGTCCGTTTCGCTGACTCTTCATCATCTTTGCTGCTTCCTGTTTTTGATCAAAGGGTTTTACTCCCCTCAGGACAATCTTCACATCCTATCAACTGGAGGAGCTGGAAAAGGCCTTCAATGAGGCCCACTATCCTGACGTATATGCTAGAGAGATGTTGGCCATGAAAACAGAGTTGCCAGAAGACAGGATACAGGTAATCATATCTCTTGGACCCCCTTATTGTGCTGCCCTCAGCCAAGCTTATCGCTCCGTGAAGAAAAGGTAGTGGCATGGGAAGGCTGACATTTTTCTGAATAAACTTCCCCAGGCTGTCCACTCTCCTGCTTTTGATGGGTGGGCAGACAGATCAGCTATTCTTGGCAGATTTGTATTTGGTGTTTGTATGTCGACATGTGCTGTGCATGGTGTGTTGTACCAGTGATTTGGGGTGTGTGTAACAGAGGGAATCCTAAATCACAGAAGGACAACAGGTGTGCAAAAAAAGATGACGGCGTTTCAAGGTCTTGGTAAAGGCAAGAAGAGACCATGTCTGGGTGGGCATTGCTGAAGGGAAAGAGCTCATCTCTGCTCCTTTGGCCACAGAAGGATGCACAGGGATGGCACAGGCAGCTAGTACAGCTGTGGGTAGGATGCAGTGTGGGAATGATGGGTGAGTCCCACTGAGATGTTTGCACCATGTCTGCACTTTGGCTGTATTTGCCTCCTCAAGTGAAGTTTCTCTGAAAGTTTCTGGGGATATTTTTTTGTTATTTTTTTTGTTAATCTGTTAAATTTTATTGAGTTAACAGCTTTTAACATTAAGGTTTTAACTGCATGTCAGTCCTGTCATGCCACTGTGAGGAGGTAGAACAAGGTGGTGTGGAATATCTCTGCTGTGTGGTGAATCCTCCAGCAGGAAGGAGCAGCCTGAGCTGCAGGGCTGTGCCAGGACCAGCCTTTGGCATGCATTACAGTGAGAAAGCTGGAGAAGACTTAACAGCTGCTGTTTACAGTGTGGGAGGCACACTGGACAGAGTGAACATGATGTTCATGAGGGTGGGCTCCAGTAGCTTCTATTGCCTCATGACTTGCTCCCATCAGGTTTCTACATAAGGCACAGGTTTGTAATGGCCAAGCCTTGAGCAGGTGGTGCAAGTGGTGGTTCCGGTCTGGCTGGAAGTTAAACTGTCCTGGTTCTCCACACAGTGGCAGTGGCTGGTTGCTGTGACTGGTGCATAGCAGTTTCTACAAGAGATGTTGTCCTGTGTGCCATGCGGTGTTGGGAGGGCCCTCGTTTCCATGGTTCCTCCTTCTGTTCATCCCTCATGCATGCCCAGCACCCACCAAGCTGCATCTTGAGCCTGTGCTCTTTCTTTGCTGAAGAGATGGCCCAGGAGGCTGCTCCCTTGTGGGTTTGGAATGTAGCTCAGAGGGCACTTAGCAGGATAACGCTGATGCTGGAAGCTGCTGAGGTATGACCCCATGCAGGGACAGGAAGATCCTCTAAAACAAAAGTGTAGCCTTTTTTCCCCTCTTCTTGAGCCCCCCTCACCACCCTTATTCTTGTGCTCCATCAAAAATGACATTTTTATAAAAGCAACTTGTGCTTATCCCATTGACCTGGCAGGATTCCTGCTGATCTAACAGCTTGTTGATAGCTTGTGTGCTAACAGGATTTCCACCAGTCTTCAGAAATAATGGCCCATCATCTGAAATCCTACATGGTACATTAGGATTTTGCTCTGAGAAACAAGCCCTGATGCTCTGCCTCTAGAAAGACTGAGTTGGATGGAGGTTCACTTCTCCACTTGTCACCCTGTAGGACATCAAGTCAAGAGAGGAGAGACTGTTGGGAGTTTATTGTTGCCTACAGCCACCATTTAATGCTGGGCTAGAAAGAAGATCCTTTGATTTCCCCTGAAAGACCTTTTCAAGGAAGAGGTTCATCTAGTGGCACCATGTATGTTGAACTCCAGAGGCCCGATTTCTCTGGCCAGAGCTGAGAGCATTCACTATGTGTGAGGTGGAGTGAGATGCTATGGCAGGCAGTGTAGAGCTGACAGTGCATGTACTGCTTCAGCACCCCGAGCACCCTTCTCGTGCTGAGTGTTTTAACTGATTCGGAAATGAATAGTGGGTAAAGTATCTTGGCTGTCACTGACTTGTCTGCCCAGTCATTCTGCAGCTGGCTAATGAATGACTGCCTACTCTTCTTGTATTGCAGCTTTTAAACCTAGGAGGGCTCCTTACTGTGACCCCTCTGCTCTTGAGATCAGGTTAGACTTGGACAGCAGAAGCACCCCAAAGTATGGCTGTTCTGAACATCAGGCGTAACTAAGAGCACGTATATTCCAGAAGAAAGTGCTTGTGAATAAGTTTTGCTGATCATGAAAGGGGAAATAATGAGAAACAACTGAATTTCTGTAGCATCTGTTGAGCACCCTGCCAGGGTGAGCATCAGGCTCACATAGGAGTCCTGAGCACCACTGTTCCTTCCAATAGGTCAGCAATCAATTGTCCCTTGCCACACATTCTATGAAATTTCCTTTTTGTGTGTGACAAGCCATGGCAAGGTGATTCCCAATTGTGATCATACTTCTTGATATTTTACCTTATATTCCTTTCCAACTTTAGACCTTTTTGTTATGACCCTAATTCTTTCCCCCGGTTAAAAAGTTCACACTCTTTAAATAAATCTAAGGTATTTCTTCTCCTGGCTGTCACTCTTGTTTTTCATCATTGCTTAAGCAAGTTGCAAAGATCTTTCCTTAAATCATCCTTCATAAATCACATGCTCATCTCTTAATCATGTGGTTGTTCTTATATGAAGCCCATCCTGCCTGTCAGCCTTCCTGGAGATAAGGGACCACATGCCTACAGCCACATGCTGGGTGTGTTCACACCAGTTCAGCTGGACTTGTGGGCCCTTGCAGAAATAGCCTTGGATTAGCACTGGTCTGCTTGCTTCCTTATTTGTTTATTTCTTTTTGTCTAATTCAGTCACTTCAAACTTCTTTTAGACAGATTTTTTTTTTTTTATGCTTGGGATTTTCCCTTCAGTGTTCTGGGTTTCGTATGTAATTTTGTTAACTTTGGCTAACAAGCATAAGAACAGACCTAACAGCTCTGACACTGCCAAGAGGTGGATGCTACACAGGGCAGCTATCTAGTGATACTGAGTACTTTGTCAGTCTCCTGGGATTTAAAATATCTTAATATCCCATGGCAAGAATTTCTGCAGCAGAACTGCCGGAGTGCAATGAATCTTTATTCCCATCTTCATAATATTTATAATTTCACATAGTTGCATTATTTTCCTTGCACGAGTTTCCAGCTGCCTGAGGGAGCTCTATAGTTTTCCATTTTCATTGTAGCTTGCAGTTCCTCTCATCTTTCAACATTCCTCTCTCCCTCTTGTAGGTCATTAATGAAAGTGTTTTCTAATATTGTTGTGAGCATCACATGTTGTGGACTTCTACAGCATTTCGTGTGGTTTCCCACTGGATCCTCACCTAAGAGTGATATCTACCCCTTGTCTTCATTCATGGAATCATTTCTTAGGAGGTATTAGTCAAAGAGAAAGTAAATCACCTATGAAATTTGATGTGAAAGTGAAATTCAAAGAGGGCAATTGAAAGAATGATATATAGGAACTGCTTGCAGGAAAAACCTTCAGCAGAACAACACAAATAGCCATCAGAGGCCAGGAAAGTTGCTGGTTTAAGAGAACATTGAATCCGGGAAAAATTATTCAAATCCTCCATTTAAAGAGAAGATGAAAGTGTATTTTTTTCCAAGGCAGATACACACTGTGTGTGTCTTACTCCCACAGTGAGCTGGCTGCTCCTGGAAGGAAAATGAGCATCCTCCCATTGGGCAGCATGGGAAAATAATTTTTTTCATTGTGAGATAGTATGCATAAGTCAGATCAGATGTCACTGTGGCCATTTTGGAAGGTACTTGAAAAAGACCACATTAATCAATGTATTTGAAAGAATATTTGTAGGAGTTGAACTGCCAGCATTGGAATAAACCCAGACTATTCTGTAAAATCCAAGAGAGGTAAGTAGATTCCTGTGGGGAAACATATCCTTAATAAACATTATGAAGTATTAAAAATGTCCTGAGGCTGACAAATACTTCAACATCTGACTTAAATAGCTGTTTCTCATAAAAAATACTCTTAAGTGTAATGTGTAGATTTTAGATAAGTTAACCCTATTGAATTTATTAATATGTAACAGTTCCAAACTTTAAACAGAGTAGTTCAGTAACAAAGTTCAGTAAGAGTTTGATTTGGGATTATTGAAATGATTGAGTATGTCTGTCCTTAAAGTATGTCTCCTACTGATCAAACCAAAGTGATTAGTCAGTGTTTCAAAAAAATAAGATCCTGACTGCTATTCCAGGGACATTAGAGTTAAGGGAGATAATAAATTTTAAAAGGTAATAAAACTGTTAATATTGTCAGTTCTTGTTGTTAAAAGATTGTACAGTAATTATTGGCTGACAAATTTTGGGACAAATAAAATTACTCTCATAAGCAAAAGGAATCCCAAGAAGAGGCTGGTGCTGTGTGTGAGGAGTGGGGATTGTGCATCCAACAGGCTTTGACAGGCAGCTAAGAGGCCAATTTTGGCTAAAAACAAAACAAGGTCAACTAAATCTCTAATTGAAAAAGTATTGGTTTATCTATCAGATTAACACATTTCAGTATCACTGTGAAGCTCTTTAGGAGTTGAACAGGGATGGAGGAATCAGGAGGAGTAGTCATTTAGAGGGAAGCAAGTACCAAGAGTATTTTGCAAGGACAAGAGGCTTACCTTGCTTCAGTTTTGCAAAAAGGTTCTCTATTTAGAGGTGAACATAATTTGAAAAGGCCTGAGGATCCTGTACTGCACTGAGTATGAGCTCAGGAGTGAACCCACAGAGTCCCCTCAAGAAACATGACAGAAAACATGAAGGAAAAATCAGTTTTATGCAGCTTTAGCAGCCCTGGTTTCTCCCTCTCCTGCCAGCTTTTCCTGCTTGCTGCAGAGTGCTGAGTTGTAGTCTGAATCCCATGGTGTGAGTACGGAATGCTGCGATTGCTCCATGCAGCTCCTGAATCTGTGCCTGGAATGGCCACCAAAGGATTTCTTAGTGCTGCAGAAAGTAGTGGTGGTGTTGGATTTTCTAAGCTTATCACTATTACTCTAAGAAGTGAGGACCTGTCTACTCTTGTTAAAATTTTGGGTGACTGTCACATGTAGAACAGAGAAAGGCCAGCATGAGGCACACTGCCAGGGGGTTCCAACTGGCATCTCTGTACAGCACATTCACGGGGACCATGTAGCTGGAAGGAAATTACCTGAGTGGTTAGGCTTGTTGGAGGTAGATTACCAAGGTGAAGGACAAGCCAAAAGTGTTGCTATTGTGTGAGCCAACCATTTCAAAATATATTTATTTTAAGAGCCTTGCAAGCAGTTAATCATAAAATATAGTTGGGCAGCTAGTGCTGGCTACCTTTGCCAATAATTCCTGAGCACTGGGGCAAGCCATGACTGTGTGATACCAGATAAGTGTCATTAACTTCCCCTATGCTTCTAGAAATGTAGAAAGTATACAAGTGAGAGTAATAAAACTAATCAAACTTAGTGGTTTAGTGAGAATATTATTACGAGTTTTTCTCGTGGCGTATGGTGCATCTCTGCCTCCATGTCTTTAATTGGTATGTTAGGAGTTCATCCACTTTTCTGCCTCTTCAATAACATGCTTGTTTAGTTGATCTAAATTCATATTCATTTCCATTTTTCAATTACGAGTTGTTTAATTTGGCCTTTTCTCTAATGGATTGTTTTCATTACCCTTTATCTATGGCCTGTTTTCAGCCCATGTGCTAGAACTTCGTTTACAAGTTAATTACCAGAGCTGCAAACAGAGGGGCTGGGTGATGGGCGAGAGCAGGGGCCCAGGCAAGCCTTTCCAAAGGGATTCCTGTCTGAAAAGTCTTACACTACATGCTTTTGGACAGAGAAAGAAAATGTGGCAGGAGAAAAGAAGGAAAATGGAGGCCCAGGAATGACACTTCAGTTTACTGGAAGTGGGGACTCTCCTGCTTGTTGCTAGACCATGCAGATTGCCTGCTTATATTGTGGGATTTACCCTGCTACAGCTGGGGTTGTTAGGTGCAGTTTTAAAAGGTCTTTTTAGTACAGAGGTGGAGGTATAGAGTTATGAATATTTTCTTTACCCAGGTACTGCTTTATCCCCCTATGTTCAGTTCCTGAGTTGCTTTAGCCACTGACCAATTTTCTAAATGGGACAGAAAAACAAATAGACCCAAACTTGCCTGTTCTTGCCTTCTGCTCTGTTCTTGCAAGATGTTTATGGTTGTGCCATGATAAGGGACTGTGAATTTGATGTGCTCCTCCACAGTATTGGGAGGGAAACAGGACTCTTGACAGTGACTCTCCTTGTTCTCTCCATGGTTTGGAGACACTCTCAGCAAGGATCCAACACCTTCAAGCACACGAGTTCCCTGTGAGAGGAAAGACAGGCGGGCAACAAAATATGCTGAAGCCCATTTCTGTGGAGTGCCTTGGCAGAGGCTTTCCCCATCATGTCCAAGAGAATCAGGAATGGCTCTGCAGGCTTGATGCCAGGCTGTGACAACTCTTCCCTGCATTCATCCCCTCATTTTCTTAACAACAGTAGTTTAAGGCTACTACTTCTCTGAGTTAGCTTAGGCATTGCAGTTCCTCAATCACTTTAGGTCTTCTGGAAATACTACCCCAAATCCCTGTGCTGGCAACACTTGTATTCACTCCTTCACTTAATGATGAACTTTCTTTTCTCTCTTCTGATACCACTGCAGCTTTTCACAACTGATTTTAAAAAAATAATTGGTCATCCCAGAAATTTCAGTAGTTAATTCCTCTCCAGCCTTATGATGGCAGAGGAGCCAGCTGATGGTTGCGTTCATGTTTTCCTTTAATGACCCCTTATTACAAAGTTTTCCTCCTTTCCTGACTTTGAATAGAGATTTTTCTAACAGTTCAATAACACAAGCACTTTAGACACACAGTTAATTTACTCTCCCCTTTATTTCTTAATGGATCTATTTCTCTCTGTAGTGTTTTCCTTTTACCCTGATAGATCTCAGCAAGTTCTTCTGATTCTTCTCTGGGAGCACAAACCTGCTCTGCTTTTCACTGCCCTTCTCTGTGGGTGTTCTGTGAGCCAGGTTTTGCCCAGGCACTGTTGAGCAGTCCAGTCCTCAGCAGACATATCAAGAACCTCCATCTCCACATGCATGAGGCTGGCAGGTCCTTCTGTGGAGCAGAAAAGAGGAACTGAGCTGGACAACAAACTGTTTCTACAGTATCCTACAACAAAGATGCCTTCCAGAGGTCACTTTGTCAGAGGCTGTGAAAAAGCATTAGGTGCTCTTCTGTCTACCCTGAGTGTTACTGTCCTGGGAGCAGCAGCAAGAGGTGTTCAGTTTAGGACCTGCCTGGTGTGAGAAGCACACTTTTCTCCCTATTTTCTCTTTCAGCAGGTATCTGGTAGGCTCCCAACTGTGAGCAAAGGCAGAGCTGAAACTGTGGCTGCAATGTTGTTATTAGAGCTTTCAGCTGCAGCTTTCTCTTCAAAATTGTAGGAAGGGAATGCAAGCCAAGCATTGCTTGTATGTGGTCACAGCTCGTAGCTGTGTTGTTCAGGCAGGCCAGCACAGCCAGGCTGCCCACCCGGGCCTCTGGGAAGCACTGGTTCTCCTGCAGCTTCGGGATCCACATGGTGAAATACCTTCTCACTCTGCTACCCTTTCCTTCCTAAAGACGCTGCTTGGCTCACCCAGAGGGAGGGCTGAACTGTGAGTGTTGCTGAGAAAAAAAATTCTTGGAAGGATCTATCCGTCCCATCCATGTGAACATGCACGATAAATACCTGTGCCAGTCACTGCTCATAGCCAGGTGTGCCAGTGATGTCCATTCCAAGATAACTTGCTTTCTGTCCATCACATCATTCTGCTGTCTCTGGATCCCTTCACTGCCAGCCTTCCAACTCAGAGTGCCCCATGACTGTCACTATGACAACTGCCATTTGTTAGCAGACTGGATCAACTTCTTCAGCTTATATGATGACCATGACTGAGATCAAGGCTCAGTGTCTAAGTGACAGGTAAGGGAGGGTCCCAGCCTGAGAGATCTTAGCTCAGGTGGACTAAGCATGGGGATACCTGGAAATGTGCTGATGAGCTCAGATGTGCTGTCCTGGTGCAAGCAGCATCCCTGGACAGGCTGTGTGTCACCAGCTCTGCAGGTCACACCATCAGCTGTGCTGGTGCCCGAGCTGGTGGTGTTGGCTGCAGGCGTCAGTGGCACAGCAGCAGCCAGTGCCTGGAGCGTCAGCTTTCTGCAGCTGGAAGATGTCATGTGAAAACCCCTGAAGTTGTGAATTACCCAAAGAATGTTAAGGGTACACAGAGCTGAGGAACAAGTAGAGCCAGGAGCAGACATGGTGGGAGTAGAGTGCTGAACGTCCACCCAAGCTGGTGCATGGAAACTGATTACATCTTAGAGTGTTTTATAAAATTTCATGTTTGTATAGATAGCTTCCAGCTAATGCTTCAATGGCCCAAGGATGCAGTGCATTAGTGAGCATGAGCTGTACCCCTTGGGGACTTTGCAGACTGTCCCCATGCAAGCAGGAATGGGCTTGTGCCTTATCTCAGGGAACAGTGGGCACCAGGTAGTACTGCAGACACCATCTCTTGCTGGTGCACAGCCTCTGGTGCCTACGTTTTTTTCTGGAGAAGGTGAGAGAGCACCTTTGCTCAGTGTGTGCTGATAAAGGGTAGGGCACCATGGAGCTGATGCTGGCATGCAGGGGGCAGTCCCAGAGCACAGGCAGTGCTCCACAGCCTCAGAGGAATGCTGGCATCCCATGGTCTGATTTCAGTGCCCATTGAAAGGCATTGTGAAGGGGATGTGACATTTCTCCTCTGACTGTCCTGACTCACCTTCTCTAGCATGAAAGTGATAACGTGGCGTGTCCCTGCACGATCACAGAGTGCATTACACATGGATGTTTATGAAGATTTATGCTAAGGTTTCCTTGGTGCTAGAGGACCTGCAGAGCAGTATTAGTGGGGGAAAAGAAGGCAAAATGAAATAATGCAGGCAGGATAGCAGCTTGGTTAATGGAGTCAGGTACCGTGATCACCCAAAGGATGGATGTGCGCTATCACCCTTTGTGGCAGTGACAGATGTCTCCCTGGGTTTGTGTGGACTAGGATGATGACTGCACTCTTGTCAGCTTTCTTGTGACTATCATGCATTTACAACCCTGATGTTTTCTTGTTTTTCACTCAGCATGTTAGGAAAAGAAGAATTTGGGTGTTGATCTGCCAGGTCCCAGCACATGGCAGCCTGTACTGTAGGGCCAAATAAGCTACTGATCAATTGGAATCACAGTGTGGCCATGGTGAAGTCAACGTCTCAGAGATGCACTTGCTGTGCAGATGTGAGGCACAGACTGAGTGTGTGCTGAACCACTGATCTCACCATACTGACCCTGCACATCGTGTGCACACTTGTTTTTCTTTGGGGGAGATGGGATCCCTGCAGCAAATGCAACTGTTTGCTTTTGAAAGGTTACAAGAAGTGGAAAAACATGGTGCCCTGTGAGGCCAGGTGAAAACCCCAGATTTACCAAGGGAACACAGTTTAAGACATGTTTCCTGGTCAAGTGGGATTTTACAGCTTTGGTTGCGTAAGTCAGACAAATTGCAACAAAAAGTTACACATGGCCCATGTAGTGCTTTTAAGAGCAGGATTCAGAGACAGGCTTAGCCTGCAGGACTGGTGGCATGGTAATATAATGTACATTTTTGCTGGGTGCCAATTCAGCCCATATTCAATGAGCACCCTGTTACTCTTTTAGCTTAGAGGAGACCCAAGCTTGGATGAACCATCATGTCTTTATTCAAGAGAGATGAGTGCTGTCTCACAGCTCATCTTGTATCTCTGGTTGGACCTGTTAGCCAAGTGGGTTGGACAAAAATCCAGCTCTTATCAGGAAGGGCCCTTGCTATGTTGTGTACGGGAATTGCTCTTTCTGAAGTGAGCTCAGCAAGCTCTTTCCCAGTGTTTAGCACGAAGAGGGATGATGAGTCCTGTGATCAGCCATGCAGCCCATGTGCAACCTTTATTGCTCTCATTTAACTTCATAACCACTTTACACCAGCCATAGAAAGTGATGTCACCATAAACAGTACCAATAACTTTGACGTTACATTTGAAAAGACAGCAATAAACTGTTTCCAGGCTTACACAAGTGGTGCAGTCTCCATCAGCAGTCAGGAAGCTTTTCTGTAGTGATTGCTAAAACCGAAGGATTTGAGGAAGCCCCAGGGCACAATTGGAACTCATGCTCTCATGGCAGTCCATTATACAGCCCCAGTGCTCATGGGTATGGGTGAGGTGGGGACATGCTCCAAGGAAGATATGAAGCCATTCTTTGCAGTGTTCACATCTTCCCATTGAACCCCACCAGGGCCACAGGTCCTGTCTGATATGAGGACGAGGACATCACTGTTTTTTCAGAGGAGGTTTTCATTTTCACCACTCTCATTGTTGAGTCTTGGGTTGGAGAGGGAGGAGGTAGAAAGGGAGCGGTGTAGGAGTCAGGAGAAACTGAGTGCTAGGATGGCAGCAGGGCCCCGGATGTGGAGGGCAGCTGGAGGTGTTGTCTGGTCTGCAGCTTGACCCCCCAAAGGGCTTCAGGTGGGTAAAGAATAGGCACCTGCGTGTTCATGTGTGGGGGAGATGCTCTCAGTGTGGCTCTGGGGGTATTGGGGTGTTGTCCCTTGCCTTAGGTGCTGTTTTGCCAACAGCTGTGTGCAGCTGCTCCCTGCAGCCTGGCAAAGGCATGTGCTGGAGTGTCTGTGTGTCCGTGTCGGTGTGTCCGCAGGTGCGGACGGGCATCTGCCTGTGGCCATCTAGTGGACACAGCTCGCGCTGCTCTGGGCTGGGACCGGCTTGCGCTCCACAAACCTCGCTCCTTGAAAGGCTCCTGTTGGAATGCAGTATCAAAGGCAGCATGAGAGATTTTTTTTTTTAATATTAGTAAGACAAAAAAAATTCCAATATCAATTCTCCTGTCGTTGTACCCTAGCTTGGAAAGTAGCAGCCAAGAAAATGAGTATCACTAGTGGAAAATTTTAGTTTGAAACAAAACAGAAACAATACACAGGAACACCATAGATTTTAAAATATCCCTTTGACAATTCAGATTTCTGGATTATGGCCAACCGCAGGGAGATTTCTCTCTTCAGCAGACAATGTTTCAGGCACTGATTAGGTAAACAAACTAACTAATATAATGAATGTGGATAACAAGGACGTGTCAAGTCTCATGTCCCCTTGCAAAATGAGAGATTTCTCCTCCTACAATTTGCTCTTCTGCATCATCAATAATCCGAAGAAGCATCAGTCATCATTTGTGATTCAGAGGAGGAAACTGGTGAGGTTATCCTTGCCAGCCTTGACTCCAAAACCCCCACTCCAAAACACTTGCAACTCTGTAGTCAAGTACGGAGTGCCTGAACTTTTATTGCTTTTCACAGTGGGCACTGGAGGTGAGAATTAGGTGATGATTGAAGTTAGAAACATTCCCATTTATAAGGTTTTGCAATACTGCAAGACAAACCTGTCCACTTTACTCTATTGTCCATTTTTGGAGGATAGACTTCCTGGAACAAGCTTCCCAGGTTTCACAAAGGGTGTTTGTGTGAAAATAAAGAGGTGTGAAACTTCTTAAGGTGTAGCATGTTGGTCCAAAAGACACCTCTGCACATCAGATTGTGACAGCTTTGCACAAGCATGTGACATGCTTCAGTCTAAAATTAATCAGAAGGTTTCACCACTGCCCATGAGATGTGGAAGCAGAAACACAGTCTTTTCACCATACCCTGGGCTGTGCAACAGACAACCAGATGAAAACAAGTGAGAAGGAGGGTGCACAGTGCAGAGCCACATCAGTAAAGTGTTTCACAAAGCTGAGCCAACCCACGGGGTGGGAAGGGGCAAGAGGAAATGTGGACAAACTTAGACATTGTTTGAAGCAGACCAAATTTTACAGAGTTGGAGGAAGCTGTAGAGTAGATATTTCCAAGCAAGGACAATAAGCAGCCAAAGAATACCAAACCCACAAGAAATGTGTAAGGTGAGTAAAGTGCAAGGGTGAAACCCTCTCCCAGAAAAGTGAGGTGCCAATAATAAATAATTGCATATTTGGATGTTGTGGCTGATGTACCACACAGCTGAAAATACCTCTGAATTACTAAAACCACCACGTAATTCAGCTCAGAATCAAGGCATGTGAAAATTTTGGTAACATATTGATAAATTTGAAGAAATCAGTAAGATCTTCACCTAGAGGAAAGCCCCACTGATGGAGCCATCCGAGTGAGGACAAAATCATGAGAACAGGACACAGGGGACAATTGTGATCTGAAGTGGCATGGCGGCTGCCAGTGCCGTGCTGGAGCTCATCACTCAGTGTTCCTCAGAATGAGCTTGTCACAGAGATGCTTGACTGGGATCTGATCCCAGTAATACTCAGTATTGAGCACCATTGGTTTCACTTAATTTCATGCCTCAGATGAAGATATAGTTCCTGGTATTAAAGCAAGATGGTCAGTCTTCCTGATTTCTGTTCTGTTAAACATTCTGGGATTTCAAACTTTCATTTTTCCTAATCAAAACCAAGAGGAAATTCCCATAAAGTGACAAAAATTGGTTTTGGAAATCTCAGAGTGATCTTACTGAGATGTTGATGCAATTTTGATTTTCTCATTTGGTTTTAAAGCATAGATTTTGCATGTCTTAGGTAACTGAGATTAAAGTACAGCATTCAGAAGAAAGCTATAGATAATTTTGATTACACTTCACTGGCTGGACACAGTTTTTCCTGTGCGATTGAATCAGCATTTTTTGATTGAAAATTTTCTACCAGCTCTAGTCAAAATTGGGCTGCCAGCTGGCAAAGCTTCTGCTACTTCCAGTATTTGCGTAACACTGCCATGGAGAAGGGGATGCTCGAGGGTTTAGAGGCAGTGGGCAGTGCTGGGGAAGGCTGACACCTGGCCAGGGAAAAGGGAAGAGGAGCATGAGGCGTGGGGAAAGATGTTAGAGGCATCAAGGCAGGAGGGAGGAGAAAGGGAAAGTGGTAAAAGCATCAGTAAAGAGGCACCTGCAGCTCTGCACCCTGTGCTCTGGGAATGGGAGGATTGCATGACCTGGAGCGAGACCCTCTGCCAGCATCCTGCTGACTGCACAGCCAAGCAAACCCCTGTATTCACACAGGCATGGAGGAGAGGGTGAAGAGAGGAAGCTCTGCATTCCTGAGGGTCTTTGCAGCAATCTCTGGTCCAGGGGTTACAGATCAGCAGTATGAAAGTGTAAATCAGACCATTTATCATGCAGAGGAGGTGACGTGGTGAAGCAGCCTCCTTCCTTTGCCTGGTAAAATCCTCTCCGACATGCACAGAGTGTCTTCTGCTGGGAGAAGCTGGGATCACAGCTGGTGGGACCACCACCCCACCCATTCCACAGAGCTCTCTGGTGGAGCAGGCTGGCTGGGCTCCTGGGAGAGGCGAAAGCTGGCTGTCACCAGTGCTAGCAAGCCAGCCACCTGCCTACCCTGCAGCTCTGTCCCCACCATAAGGCTTCAGTGCTGGGCAGTTCTCCTCTGCACAGGTAGAAGAGATGATATTGCCTTGCCAGCTGAGACCAGGACGTCACTCCATGGCATCAGTCTTACGGTCCCCATGGCAGAGCTGGGGGACCGGCACAGATTCCCAGTGCTCCCCACTGCAGCTTGAGCTCCCCCACAGCGACAAGTGGTGGGGACAAGAGAGGGTTAAGCTGTCAGCTCTGTAATGTTAAACAGGTGTCAAAGGCACCTCCATATATCTGCAGATTGAAATCAAATTCTTTGCAGTATAAAAAGATAAATTACCCAGGCGATTCCCGCCTCATCCCACTCATCAGGCCAGCGCCAGACGGCAAGCAATTTTTTTTTTTAATGTGCTAACGACCTAATCAAGCAATCAAGTCGGAGAAGATTGCGGAGTGACCCCGAGCATCCATCTGCCAGAGAGACCCCGACATTCATTTCCATTCTGCCGTGTACTTTCCGGGAAAGGGAGGGAAAAAAATAGAAAAGAAAAAAAAAAATCCTAAACAAATTAACACCCAATTTTCTGTCAGTCTAATTAGTTAAATGAGGAGGTGTTTGGGGTGTCCACGGGGAGGGAGGGACTGCCTCTCAGAGAGGGGCCTGGTAACTCCATGGCATTAATTAGCGCAGGTCAATGGCGTGGTTCCCTGGGGACCAGCTGCTTTAATTTCCCGTGATATTTCAGTGCCTGAGGCCCATCGATTCAAACTGAAATTAACTTATTTTTCAATCAGGCCTGGGTTGCCCCTGGGGCTGACTCTTCCTTTGCCTCCTTCCGAATAGACCTCAAGCAATTTTTCATCTAAAGCTGATGCCTCTGCTCAGGGGGAAGGGAGGGGAGCCGGGGAGGGAGGAGGGCGAGGGAGACAAGAGGAATGGAAATCGGAGAGAGAGCACTAATAGATTTCTGCGAGTATCACCCCCTCCCCGCCATTGCTGCCCGCCTCTCTGCTCACTGCCCCCCAGGTCACAGCTCAGAGATTATTCTGCCAATTTTCTGAGAAGATGAGGGGCTTTTCAAACTGGGAATTCAGAGCAAAGCGCACAGAGAGCTTCCCCCTTCTCTTGAGCATCCACCCCCATCCCAGCCCTCCCTGCAGGGACTGCTGCCTTCAGCCCTGTACCACTGCTCAGACACGCGGTAAATAATAAAAGAAAATCCCAGGCACAAGAGCCAAAAGCCACTAGAAAAAAGACGTTGCAATGGCAAATTAATTACATCCTGTGGAGAGGGATGGAACCTGCTTTCACACTTGGCCCTCACCAGTCCTTCAGGGGAGGGAGGGAGAGATACCCAATGTCTGTTGCATGGGGGAAGCGGTTGTATTGGCTTCAGGATAAGCGTCCACCCATCTGCTTTCATCCTGCTGCAGAAGTACATGCATGTTCCCACACGGGAAGGGGACTGGCATGCCTTCTCCCTGCACAAAAACCATGTCCCTCCTTGTTGCCTGCTCCAGGTTTGGTTCCAGAACCGCCGGGCCAAATGGCGGAAGAGGGAGAAATGCTGGGGCAGGAGCAGTGTGATGGCTGAGTATGGGCTCTACGGTGCCATGGTGCGTCACTCCATCCCGCTGCCCGAATCCATCCTCAAGTCTGCCAAGGATGGCATCATGGAGTCCTGTGCCCCTTGGCTCCTGGGTAAGAGAGCAGTCGCCTTCATGGGGGATGGCGAATGGGTAGAGATGGGGGATGTGAGGAAGAAATCAGTCACACTGAAAACAGGTGAAGGGCAGCAGGGCAAGGGCCCCCCATCCTGCCACCCTTGATGCCTCCGTCCCCCAATGACCCTTGTCAATAGGGTTTGACCACTCATCCCAAATTCCTGTTGGACCTTGGATCTTGACCTGCAGAATCTGGCCAGGACACAAACTTGCCCCCTCAGGCTGGTGCTAACCTTCACTTCCTATGGCTCAAGCATCCTTCATGCCCAGCTCTGAAGCAGGGGCTCCAACCCTTGCCCAAGGGAGGAGGTCATCCCAGTCTCACTCCTCCTGCCCTGTGATGCTGGATGGGGTGCTAGGACTCCCAAATGGTCCATCTTTGCCCCCAGTTCCAGGTGGAACACTCTGCTGCCTCCTCCTGGTCATGACACCTAGGGAAGCTGCATTTCTGTATGGTTTCACTTGGTTTTCTGTGCAGACATGGAGGTAGCAGCTACCCTGTCACACTCCCGCTCTTTACTTCCTTCTTTCTGACCTTCCAGGCTGGTTCTGCCCCAAAACTAGTGTCTGGTATCTTGATGATGGGCTATGCTGTCTTTTTGTCCATGTGCAACAGAGAGAGGCAGAAGGGTGGTTGTAGTTTGGTACAGAAATAGGCAATGAGGGATCTCCCTCCCCAGCCTCGGTGAAGCTCAGGCAACTATGCTGCTGTCTGACACCCTCATCTCCATGCAGGGACAAGTTAGCTTCAGGTTCACAGAAAGAAATGAAGGGGAGAGTAATTATAGACCGTTGGGACCAGCCACAGTCCACAGATGCTGCGCTGCTCCAGCAGGCAGCTGCCTTGCCTGGGCTGCCCTCGCGTGCGGGCCGGAGCAAGTGGCTCGCCATGACTGCTGTGTGAAGCGAGGGTTTCTGCTTTTCCTTAATTCTGGCCTCTCTTTATCTTTGCTGTTTTCAGTTCAAGATGGCTTTCCCATGCCCAGGCGCTTTTCTAAACCCGAATACCAACAATTCTTTTTAGGGATGCACAAAAAGTCTCTGGAGGCAGCGGCTGAGGCGGGGAGGAAGACAGAGGTGGAGCGCCAGGCCCTGCCCAAGCTTGACAAAGCTGACAAGGAAGAAAGGGGTCCGGATCCCAAAACCACCATTTCCCAGGAGGAACTGAGAGAAAACAGCATTGCTGCCCTCAGGGCCAAAGCTCAGGAGCACAGCACCAAAGTCCTGGGGACCATTGCCGGGGACACCCCAGCCCCAGGCAGGAAGCTGGAGACAGGGGAGGAGGCGGCAGTGGCAGAGGATGACAGACAGACGGAGAAGTCGAACTCATCGCAGAAGGAGGAGAAGTTGATCTAGGGGGAAGAGAGGTGGCAGAAGCCAGCCCCGACAGACACTGTGTCCTCTGGGGGCCACGTTCCCCCTTGGACTGCCAGGCGTCCCCGGCCACCCCTGCCAGGGAGAGGGGCACTGGTCTCTGTGTTTGGGGCTACCTGGCAGGGGTGCCCACTGCCTGTTCCCCTTGAGAATACCCCTGCCCCTTGCTCCTCCACCCCACCAGGCCTTCTTCACCCCCCCCACCCCTTCCTTTTGGGGGACTGGGAAGTGTCACATCATCACTGCCACCAATGACACTAAGGCTCTGTTCCCTTCAGCCTCACAACTGGCTCTGGGGCTTTCTCCTTCCGCAGCCCCAAACCCCATTTGCCAGCCTGAAGCAAGCCTGTTCCTTGTTGCCATGCCTCTCCTTGGTGCACATCTCTGCCCAGTGCTGCCCAGGCCCCTTCCCCTTGCGCCCTGTCCCACCGTGCCCCAGGCAGACGCCACCTTCCCCTGGCCATCGCTTCTGCCTCTGGCCCAGGCTGCAGCAGGGCAAGCCCGTGGCAGTGCTTGCATGAAGTGATGACTATCCATTGAGGGTGGTTTGCGCCTTCCATCGGTCTCTCCCTGCCCAGCACTGAGGTCTGCTGAGAAGGGACTGCAGCTTTAGAGCAGTTATGTTTTGCCTCTTTTTGGCAGGGACAGGAGGGTTTAACCCACAGGCACAACATCCTGGTCCCACCTGGCACCCTGAGGTGACGTCAGCCCATGTCACTGTCTTGGGCAGGGCTGGACAGTTTGGTCTGACTCTGCTCTAAACACCAAAACCCTACACCCCTGCAGAGGGGATGAACGGTGAATTTATTTATTGAATACATTATTCCAGGTGAGACAACAACATCCACCTAATGTATTTATTGAATTAAATTTGTCCAGCTCACCCTCTGAGTGTTAAAGGGAATGACAGCCATGCACATCCACCCTGATACACCCTGTAATGTGTACATACATCCCATAGGAGCACATGCAGACCCACACAGCCAAACTCACTCCATGGTACCATCACCTTCCCATTGCAGTAAAGCACTATTCCCCCTCCGAAAGCTGTAGGACAGTGACTTCCAGGTGACCCCTTCTGTCCTGCTTTCAGCTGTGAGCATCCTTTCCCCAGAGCTACTGTTTTTCTTCCATCAAAGGTTGAGCCCAGTCATTCAACCCCTGTTTGTCTTTGTCCCGCGGTCGTTTGACGTGTTAGATGATAGCCCATGGAGTGTAAATAATGTATATACAGTGAGAAAATAATTCAGTATTGAGGTGTTTGAGATATGGAGCTGTAACAACTTCTAGTCATCCAGAATCTGTGATTTATGTGCCATTTTCTGTAAAGATATGAAGAAGAATAAAACTAAACAGGAATACTGTGTATGAGTCCAGTCACCACTGTTCAAGGAGGGTGAGTTCAGCCAAAGCTGAGAGAGAGTTGGATGCCCTACTGTAGCCAGAGAGGGGTGAGAGATCCAAAGTGGCCCAGAGGCCTGCACTTTCCTCCCCACCGAGGCATGGAGAAGGTGAGGCTTGGGTCTCTCTCTGCAGCGGAATACAAAACTGAAAGGAGTGTGCTTGTACTTGGAGCAGAAGTTACAGCATACAACTGGTGAGAGAACAAGTCACTTCAGCATGCAGAGCAGCCCTGGTGCTTTGGGTCATCCCAATATCACACGTGCCCTGGTGTTAGAGAGTTGCATAGATCTCCAGGCAGGCTTAGCCTCTGCCAGGAACAGGCTGCAGGGCCCCGCTGGCCTGGGGAGCTGAGGCAGCAGCCAGACACTGCAAGTGCAGGGCAGCTGGTTGAGAGAGAAGGGCACCCACAGGATTTCCAGTGAGGTGAGCTCCAATTTGAGAGCAATGGAAGCCTATTCTGGGTTACCAGATAAGGAGTTAACCTGCCCTGCTAAGAGCAACTGGGAATGGTCTGGTGGAAAAACCTAATGTCTTCCAGGGGCAGGAAAAATGCTGAGGCAGAGTGGGTGTGCATAGGAAATAAAAGACTAGAGGAACAATGAGACTGCTTGGGCCTCACTTTGTGGAGGGGCTGTAAGCTCAAAGGACTGTGTTTCCCCAGAGGGACAGCACCCTTGTAGGTTCCCACCAAGCTTGGAGCAGCTTTGACCCAAAACAGGTGTGTGATCTGGGATGAACGTACCTGATGGGAAATAGCGCCTGGCTCCCACACTGGTGTCCAGCCTGTTCACTACACATACCAGCTCCATAGATCATGAGTGGTGTTGCATTCTGAAGAGCAAAGAGGAGATCTACTAACCTTGTCATCTCTACTGGGGATTCCTTAGGTGTGCCTGGATGAGAACAACCCTGCTTGCAGGGAGAGCTTTTTCTGCTCTTTTCTTGTGCCCCCTAGGAAAGGAAGGGAATTTGGGTGATGACATTAAGGAATTCCAAATTCTACCTTAAAAAAACTACCTATATAGGGCCTAAAGGAAAGGAAGGCAGACAAAAATGCTGTTTGGAGGCAGGGTGGCAGCTTAGCTCTGCTAAGGTGGGTGGTGGGAGGTCTCAGTGTGAGGAGATGGGCTGCACTGCTTCATGCCAAACCACCCCCAGCTGCTCCACCACGGCCTCATTGAGTGCTCCCAGGCCAGCTGGTGGTACAGCCAGAGTGTAGAGCTTGGGAGGAGGCAGAGAGCCCAGCCCAGCCTGCCAGAGGGGACAGCCCTGACAGCCACCCAGCAGTAAGGTGGGATGAGATGCAATATTCCCTGCAGCTGACAGCCACGTGAGAAAAACCTTACCTGTCCCACCATAGCCTAGTGCTCTGCTAGAAATAGGCCTTAGTTCTGGGAAGGAGATAGTCCTATCACTCATGACTAGCATGGGGGTGACCCTAAGATTTACAGGGACCTGCCCCAAGCTGCCTTTTTGGCCAGCAGAGGACTGGGGGATACAGCAGGGCTGCTGTGGCGAGTAAGGGGATGGTGATGAATAGAGGGAGGTGAGTGGGGATGAAACAGAGGGGTCTGTGGATGCAGTGCAGCCCTGGGAGAGCAGGAGCAGGCTGTTAGAGCCTGGCCCAGGCACATGCTTAACCTGGCTCCTGTTCAAGAACGGCTGTCAGGACTCAGATAAGCATGAAGGTTATTTTCAGTCAAATATTTCTACAGCCCACCCCTTTCCCCTCCCTTAGAGTGATTGAATTTCTTTTTTCCCATAGTGCTCTGGAAGAGAGGAGGAGAGGAATAAGGCAGGGCAGAAGGGGTGCCCGGGCTCCCTGTGTGAGAGAGCTGCTTTGTGTTCAGTCAGCCCAGGACAACGTAGCACCACCTTCCACAGGGGCCTGAGTCTTGCCTGGGCCAGGTGTCTGGAGCAGCTCTGTGGGCTGCAGGCACCCATCTGCTCAGTGAGAGACAGGTATCCTGCAGTGATGGCCAGGCTGCTGGCCAAGACCTGCTGCTCCAAAGTGCTTTCTCAGGTTCCCAGATGCCCCCCTGGGTTGGTGGCTGCCAGAACCTGGAGCCATGGGCCTCTCACTGCCTATATGCCTGAAGCCGTCGCCTTCCCCAGACCCAAGGACCACCAAGATTTGTACAGGGTGTCAGTGGAGCAGAGTGACACCTTCTGGGGAGCACTAGGAAGGAGCCGGCTCACCTGGATCACCCCCTTCCAATCTGTCCAGGACTGTGACTTCTGCCAGGGCAGAGTCTCCTGGTTCCTGGGTGGGCAGCTGAATGTGACAGGTAAGGAGGGAGATGGACATGGGATCCTACCAAGTGCCTGCAGGTGTTTCTGTGTGTGTGGCTTCAGCCCTGGGAATGTAATGGAAGAGCACAGAGTTAAAGGTCTAGAGAGAGGGGGGTCCCCAGAAGGTCCAGTTGGTCCTGCAGTGACTGTAGTGTAAGGTTGTGGCTGGCCCTAAGGAAGCAACTGGGTTTCACTGGAGAGGTTGCAGCTGGATTGGTGTGTGCTGGGAGCTGCGTGGCTCTCCCTCAGCCCCTGTGGATCCCACAGCAGTGCAGTAGCTCTGTCCTGCAGGACCACAGGTAGTAACATCAAACCCTGTGCATTCAGCAGGCAGGGTTGCACTGGGTCATTCCTGCTCAGTGAAGGCAAGATGTATCTGTAGAAAGTAAAATGCAGGAGAAATGAGCCATACTGTCACCACTGTTGTGGGAGGCTCTTCTGTGGACTGGGGCTATTGCCTTAGGGGGGACTATCAGGGGAAGACACAGGGGCTGGTGACAGTGTGTCCTGCTCACAGTGCTGTTGGTCCCAGTGTTCAAAATACGAGACAGACCTCTGAGAAAATAAAATCTTACGTAATCTATTTGAAAAAGAGAGCAAGAGTTATTTGCCTTTGGGATTTGACATCTTACTGTTTCTCCTTTTATATGTGTTTCTTTCTCTCCTGGAAAACTTCAAATGGTCAGGAGAAAAAAAGTGGTATGAAAACTGGGGCTGCTGCATCATCCCATGACTTTAGCAGGTTTAAGGAAAACAGAGAGCAGAACAAGGCTTCTGAGGAAACTGCAGCTGCCAGCAATGTGGGAAACTTTTCATGGAAGAACTACAGCCAAAGCCTCAGCTTACAATGTCCCTGGAAAGCCAGGGGCTGTGCACTCTGTATTTACCCTGGCTCTTTTCCATCTTGGACAAATGTAATCTGCAGCCTTCCAGTGCAGAGCTTCCCTTTGCCCTACATTTGTTATTTAGGAGCACCGCCACTAAAAAACTGCCCTAGTTCACCCTGGAGGCAGCTGCAAGGCAGTACTGAGTGGAATGATGACTTAGTTAATGTTTGCCAGCACTCTGAGGGCACTGGGGATGTGACCTCGAAAGGGACTTCAGGCATTTTCTGCTCTGGACTGCATGAGGTCGCAGTTAAAGGAGGAAGCTGATAGTGGGGATTGGCAGGTATTGGAATGCTGAGGAGCGTAACAGGCTTGGGATGGTGCTTGTGATCTCCTGGCTGGTATGCACAAAGGCTACCCAAGGTGAACGCTGAGGAGATTCACACACAGCCCTGACTTTGACCTGAAAATGGGACTGCCAGTGCTGGCTGTATGAAAAGTAAGATGTACTGAGGGTTGCTCTGTCAATGATGCTGGGTTTTCCTTTCCAGTGAATTGTCTGGACCGTCATGTCCATGTAGCCCCGGACAAAGTGGCTTTAATCTGGGAGAAGGATGAACCCGGAGAGGAGGTACGGGTGACATACAGGTCAGTAATTACCTCTCAACATATAAGAGGCACATTGTAGCATGCATGAACACTGCACAGGGCTGATCTGCTCATGTCTGTCATGTGAGGGAATGCAGCATCCCTTCACACAGATCCAGAGTGTGGTGGTTGTTGGCTTGCTTCTGCTGATCTGAAACTTCAGCCCACCTCCTGATCAAATCTTCTGGGCCCTGCAGAGTCCCTACCCAGCTGGGGAGGCAGGTATAGGCCCCTTGGGGCAGCACTGTAATGCTTACAGGTAAGACACACAGGAAAGGCATACATGTGCCTTTCCACACAGGTTCCTGTTATCTAAACTTCTGGGTAACTGGTCTGCAAGAAAGGCCAAATTCACAGCTGCAAATGTGTTGAGAAACCCTGTGCTCATCCTCATGTCAGCAGTGCTGCTGGATTTGGCTCTCCAGGGGGGCTGCCTGTCCAGCCCTGCTAGGTTAGTCTGGGGCCCCCCACCTTCCAGCTTAATTTGCCTGCTCTCTGAGTCACTGCCACAGAATTCACGTAAATCCCTCTGCACACAAAACAAGTCCCTCTGTCCTCTTTGGCTTCAGGCCTCACACGACAAATATGAGCAGCCACCCCTGCCAATCCCCCTGTATGGAGAGCCCTTCCATAAAATGACTCACTGACAGCCAAGCTGTGGTTTCTGTGAGGAACACCTCTTGGGAGAAGCATCTTTCTGCTCACTGCTTTCCTACAGCTGTTGTTCCTGCTGGTACAAGCTCTGAAGGATTTGACCTCAGCTTTAGCAAAGCACGAGATCCTGTTTTGGGGAAAGATATCTAACTTCTCACATGTAGCCTGCAGCTGTGCAGGGTAGCGTGTCACAGCAGTTGTACAGGTTGGTAAGAAATGTGCAGGCTGTCATTGGGAAAGTCAGCTGAGGTGTTGTGGGTTTGCTGAGCTAGAGAAATTGCCAGTGGCTGTTGTTGCAGAGAAATCATTCTATGTCTTTTCCATAAATAACGGCCTATGTTAGAGGCTGTCTTCTCCATTCCTTCTCACTGATTTTTACAGCTCTCTCATGGTCTTCCAGAGTGAGGAGGGTTAGGGTGTGTAGGGATACCAGCTGTGTCCTTGTGACTCTGAAGCCCCCCATGTTCATGCACGCAGATAAGATCTGCAGGAAAGTCTCTAACTGTGTCATTGCTTCTTTGGGCAGGGAACTGCTGGAGCTGACGTGCCGCCTGGGAAACACCTTGAAACGGCAAGGGGTGAAGCAGGGTGACAGGGTGACAATCTACATGCCCCCATGCCCACTGGCAGTGGCTAGCATGCTGGCCTGTGCCCGCATTGGGGCCGTGCATGCTGTGGTGTTTGCTGGCTTCAGTGCAGAGTCTCTCGCTGACAGGATCCGGGATGGTAAGAGCCAGTGGGTAACAGTGACGTATATCCCTTGCTGAGCTTGTTGGTTTGGCAGCTGGGGGGCTCAGGGTTGTGTAGATGGCAAAGGTTTTCTGAGTAAGACTCCCTGGGCTCTCTGAGGGTATCCTGACATAATGTATTAGCCATGGAGCAGGTACTAGCAACCCAAGAAATGGCATGAGCTCACTAATTACCTTCCAGCCCATGGGATGAACTGGTTTTCTCTTTCCTCCATGGGACTGAAGGACTGGGATACAGTGTCTCCTGTAAGGGGATGCAACACAGGCAGAAATGAATGGGAAACTAAGATGCAAAGCTGCTGTTTTTGCTAAATGAAGGACATGGGTACCAAGGGCTGGGAGACAGAGAGAGAGGCAAAAGGTCATGGTAGAGCCAAACTGCTCTGTGACTGGTGGACAGGGGCAGAGTTGCTTATGTGGCTCTTCTGTCTTCTGCAGCCCAGTCAGAGACTGTGATTACGGTGAACCAGGGGCTAAGAGGTGGCAAGATTATCGAGCTAAAGAAGACAGTGGACCAGGCTGTGAAGCAGTGCCCCAGAGTGAAACGGGTTCTGGTTTCCATGAGGACCACCAACGAGGTTCCCATGACAGCCCTAGATGTGCCACTAGAGGAGGTGAGAGGCTGCCCAGCCACTTCTCCTGGGCAAAGTGCTTGCTCTGGGTGCAGGAACACTGGGTGGAGAGAGGATTTTGCCTGGCTATGGCAGTTTTGCTGGCATTGGCACAACCTGGGGACATTGTTCCACAGCAGCAGTGGCAGTCAGAGCTGCACACAAGTTCAGGATAGTCCTAGTAGCCATCAGGACTGGTGTGTCTTCCCATACTACCAGCCCTTCACTGTCAGGAGCAGGCAGTGCAAGCCAGAGCACGTAGCAGGGTGGACAGGGACCTAGAAACATACCAGACATGGGCTCCTACTTTGTGAATCCAGCCTTTGACTGCCACTGCACTGTCACACATGGGTCTGCTGGCAGACTTGGCATGTGCCTGTTATCCATAGCACAAAGGGTGGCTATGCCAGCATGGAGTGTGACTTCTGAACAGGTGAGCCGTGGCCATGCATTTCTTCTGGCTCCCTGAAGCTGCACAGCAGTCTCCCCACCTCTGCTCATTGTATCTCCAAGCAATTATTGATAGAGAGGCTTCCTGGAAGACTTCTGTGCTAGTCAGAGCAGTGGCAGCATAAAAATAGCTGCTTCTTACTCAGCAGGTCTGCTCTGGCTTGTCAGCTCAGCAAGGCAAAAGGGAGTTCAGGCTGCTGAGGAAGGTGAGCGGAGGTGCAGAGGCAGGGAGGATGTTTGTGGGGAGCAGGGTGGCACAGGTGCTCAGAGGAGAGGGAGACTCGGGAGAGAGGTGCACAAGCAGGCATGAGGACAACACAAGGGAAGGCTGTGAGACCCTGAGAGAACTGCTGTACTCTTTCCTGCAGGAGATGATGAAGGAGGATGTGTGCTGTGAGCCTGCTGTCATGGACAGTGAAAACATGTTGTTTCTTCTCTACACATCAGGCAGTACTGGCAAACCCAAGGGCTTAGTTCATTCCCAAGCTGGTTACTTGCTGTTTGCTGCTCTCACACACAAGGTAATGGATCCCAGCCACAAAGTGCTCATGAGCCGGCAGTTCATAGGCAGTGCAGAGAATAGACACGCTCCTTGTTGTATTATTAGCTCATCTTTATCCAGTGCAAAGCCTCTGGGAAGCCCTCCAAGCCCCAGCAGACCACATCTGCCTACAGATAGTGCTCCATAGCAGGGTCTCCCAAACACATACTGCTCTGAGCTACCTTCTTGTCTTTCTTCTTTCTTTCATTGTCCTATACTAAACAGAACCATTGGATAGGATGCTCAGCCTTGCAAGAGTAATTTTATATTACTGGGTTAGGAGGACGAAGCCAATTTGTTCCTAGAAATTGTGGCTTGCTTTTCCTAAGTGTAACTACCTCAACTCAGATGGGAGATCAAAGGCAGTGCTCCTGGGAGGAGCACATTTGACAACTGTAAAAGCTGGTGAGTGCCTTCATGACAAAGGGTCTATATCTGAAGAGTGTGGGTCATCTTTGGGAAGATGAAAGTCTTTAACCACAACACATGCCCAAAGCAAACTTAGAACTAGATAAAAGGGCACTGAGCCCAGCACAGAGATGCATTTGGCTGCAGGAGTGGTTGCAAGGAGCATTTTAGTGACATAATATGAGGTCCCATGTAAGAGGGAGTTCTTACCTGAACAGTCTCTTAGCTTTGGATCTGGCTCTTCCTGAGCGTGACTGCAGTTCCAGTAGCGCCTCAGACCACACACCCTGTGACAAAGCAAGCTCAGGGCTGGCTGGGACTTCTCTGTCAGCTGGGAGTGCTGAAGGCCATTCCTCCTGGGGTGTGTGCCAGAGGTGTGGAAGCCCTTGGCTTTCCTGTGAGCTAAGCTGTGCCCAGAGTGATGGGTGACCCTCTCAAGACCATCAGAGCAGGTTTGCAAGAGCCAGGGCTATCATTCCAGAATAGCAATGCAGGGGGTGAGCAGCATGTGGCCATGTTAGCTCCCAGGAGCACTGCAAACCTGGACACAGGGCTGACAGGTTCAGATCCCTCAGCTGGATGGGGCAGACTGCTGCTACCATAACTCACTGCTCCACTAAAAAGAGACAGAGGAACCAGGAGAAGCTTCCATTATGGCACCTCGGAACACTTGAGGCCCCAGAGCCCCAGATGGAAGTCAGCAAGAAGTGAGAGGGTCTGAAATCACAGAAATCACAGGAGACAGCAAGAAGTGATAGACTAGTGGGAGAGTGGCCCCTAGGAAGCTTTCCTGGCACTGAGTAAATGAAATGAAGAAGAAGAGTGCTTTAGGAAGCTGTGTTGCTGCCAATATGACAGCACTCAGCTCTGCTCTGCACAGGGCAGTCATCATTCCTTCATGT
Organism: Corvus hawaiiensis; assembly: GCF_020740725.1. Taxonomy (NCBI): domain Eukaryota; kingdom Metazoa; phylum Chordata; class Aves; order Passeriformes; family Corvidae; genus Corvus; species Corvus hawaiiensis. The sequence goes on along the minus strand of NC_063218.1, from coordinate 24,030,324 downwards.
TCCAGCCTTGCAGCCAAGGGTCTCACAAGGAATAAATGGGGCAGTGGGAAGAAGAGCTTGTTTTGCTTTTTGCCTGCAGGCACAGCACTGCACTCACCCAGCTGAGATGGACAGGTTCCAACTCTTGTGGGCAGGCTGGGGTTGTTCTGGGCCAAAGCATCACATGGTCCCTCTGCTTGCTGCGTCACTGCTCCTGTGCTGGGCTCCTTGCTGAGCTCAGGGGTTTTTGAGTGTTTACTGTCCGTCTGGAGTCCAGCAGTGCCTACAGGAGGCTCATGGAGTCCTCTACCACTTTGCCCTTGCCTACAACTCCTCTCCTTCCACATGGTCATGTAAGTACAGAGGCACCTTCCTTACCCAGAAGGTTCTGTTTTGATGCTACAGAATACTTGGATCAGCCTTGTCTAGCTAGATACCAGCAAAAGGAACACAGGGTGGCTATCCTAGCATGGAGCATGACTTCTGAACAGGTGAACCCCTGCCATGCATTTCTTCTGGCTCCCTGAAGCTGCACAGCAGTCTCCCCACCTCTGCTCATCGCATCTCCAAGCAATTATTAATAGAGAGGCTGTATCTCTCCCTACTGGAAAAGAGCAAATTTGGCTGTGGGGGGTTTTTCTTAAGTGTCTGTCTCCTGCACTTTCACAGTTTTGTTTTGTTAACTTCAATTTTATTTAATTAATTAATTTTTCTGGGTTTTTTTTAAAAGCTCTTTGAAAGAAGAAGGTGGTCCTGCAGGGGTGGTAGGAAGACAGAAGAACACAATCATGTTAGGGCTGACAGAGAGTACACTGCTCCCTGTTGTGCCCCTTGCCAGGGGCGCAGGCCCAGGTGAAACCCCTCAATGCCTTTCTTCTCTTGTTCAGTACGTGTTTGACTATCAGGACAGGGACATCTTTGGCTGTGTGGCAGACATTGGCTGGATCACGGGACACACCTATGTGGTCTACGGCCCCCTCTGCAATGGTGGTACCACAGTCCTTTTTGAGAGCACTCCCGTCTATCCTAACCCTGGTGAGTGAGGTGACTCAGGGGAGCTGGGACATTCCACAGTACCCTGAGATCCACAGCAGGCAGGGAGCTGGCAGCCTGATGCCAGGACATGAGCAGCAAAGGCTCTGTTGCCTCAGCAGCAGACTGTGGTCTGTGCCCAGCAGAGAGCTGCAAGGGGAAGAGTCTTGTCCTCTGCAAAAGACACCACTGCTGCTTCTCCAGGGGTGGAGCTGTTACTCCTTCTCCCTCCCTGCAGAGGGAACGGTAGCAGAGCTATGTGATGTGAAGAAAAAGGGGCTGCTGCTGCTCCAGAACTGCTTCTGTCCAGCCCACCATGGGATTAACTTGGCTGAGGATCCTGGCACTGCTCGGAGAGCCTTTGCTCTCACCTCTTCTTTCTTTGCCTTGGTGCTGGGCTGCGTGGATGCTTACTGGCCCTGTTTCCATTCCAGGCCGCTACTGGGAAACAGTAGAGAGGTTAAGAATTAACCAGTTCTATGGGGCACCCACTGCCATCCGCCTGCTCCTGAGATACGGCGATGAATGGGTGAAGAAGTATGACCGCTCTTCTCTTAAAGTGCTTGGCTCAGGTAAGCGCAGCAGCACGGGCTGGAGCAGCAAATCCTTGGGCATCACACTGTGCCTCTTCCCACAAATGCCAAGAGCAGCAGCACACAAGACCCTAAAATCAAGAGACTGCACTATTTGGGGATGGCTCCACAAGCAGGACCTGGGAAGCTCTGTCCTAAACCTGGTCTTTCAGCTCTGCCCCCTTGTCTTTCTCCTTGCAGTGGGGGAACCCATCAACAAGGAGGCATGGGAATGGTACTTCCGTGTGGTCGGCGAGACACGATGTCCAGTAGTGGACACTTGGTGGCAAACTGGTGAGATGCATATGATTCCTTGTTCCAGCTTCTGCTCTCCCAGGCTTTAGGAGTGACCTGCTGCTTTGCTGGCCAAGCGATAATGGTTGCTGCTGACAGTCTTGTATGAGCAAGGCAGTAAAGGCCCATGCGCACCCAAATGTAAGAGAAAAATGGCCTTTAAAGCTAACCCAGGGGACAAATATGGGAATTTGAGGGTACATCTCAGCAGACCCCTGCTGAACTAAATGAGGACAATCATCCTTCTGCAAAGTTCCTTCCCCAGCTCTCTGGCAAAGCCAGCCCCAGCCTGTTGAGTGTGTAGTAAGGGACAAGGCAAAGGCTGTTGGCCAAGAAGTGCTACTTGGCGTTCTTCTTGTCTCTGACTTTGATGAGCATTGCAGTTTCTTTTCTTTCAGAAACAGGAGGCATCTGTATCTCACCCCGTCCTTCTAATCCTGGAGCTGAAATCCTTCCAGGCATGGCTATGAGACCTTTCTTTGGGATCAGCCCCTCCCTCTTGGATGACAAGGTACATTTATAACCAGCAGTACAGGCCCTGGCTCAGCCCCCTCTCCGCCAGGTGCTTGCAGTACGTACTTGCTGATGGGAGTGGAGATCTGTAAGCATGTCTCTCCTGCTCATCTCTGCTAGACAGCAACCTTCCTTACTGGAAAGGGACAAACGGGGTCTTCCAACTAGTGCAGAAGTTGAGCTGTTTTCTAGCTTTCCCAGTCCTGGTAAGAGAGGCTGTGTTTGGGCTCCCTGGCACATCTTTCCAAGGTGAGGTAGCTGGGCAGTCTCCCTGGAGGGGCCTGGCATCCCACTATGGGAGGCAGTTTGTTGCAGACATATGCTGGGAGAGACTAAGCCTGTCTTGTTGAAGTGAGGAGCACAGGACCCTCCTCACTGCCCTCCCTGACATTTCCATCACAGGGTTGTTAAACGGGCAGTAGCTAAACATCCCAAGTACCTTCAGCCATGGTTACTAAAAGGTAACTATTTTACAGGGAAATGTCCTTCTGGAAAATGGTGTCTCTGGAGCTCTTTGCATCTCACAAGCCTGGCCAGGCATGGCACGAACCATTTACAATGACCACAAGAGATTTCTGGAAACTTACCTGACTCCTTATCCAGGTAAGGAAAACACGTGGCAGGACACTTGCGCACATTTGGTTGGCTATGGTTGGGTCTACTTGCTGGCTTTCTGTATGGAGGCAGGATTCAGGAGAGCTGGTACTGCTGCTTTGTTCTTCCAGAGACCCTCCACAGTACTGAGGCTTTTCGTCTCCCCAGGCCTGATATCACAGGACTGCCCCTCACCAAGCTTACCAACTGGATCACACATTGTTTTAAGGCAGTGGATGTGTCCTTCTGCCCCGAGTCCCCTTGAGCACAGACAGACCTCTTGCTGCATCTCTTGCAAACTCTGTCAGCCTCTGTGACTCACCCAGAGGCACTAAGCAAGCCCAAGAGTGTGTGTGTCTTGATGTGAAGCAAAGAGGAGAAGCAGCAACACCACAGGCACCCACACTGGAGCAAAGTGCTCCCAGCACGTGGTGATGAGAGAGGCAGGGCATTAGCCAGTACACTGCAGAATGAGGGCAGGAGCCTGATGATAGAGCTGGTACCAACAGAGGCAGAAGACTAACAAGGAAGGTAGGCACCTTTACCCTGAGCAGTTGAGGAAGAAGCAGAATACATGGGACCTGCAGCCAAAAGAGAGGAGGAGGGGAAAGGTGAGAGCATGGCTGCTGAGCAGCTCACATGCTCCCTGCAACAAGTGACTGTGGTATGGTTCTGGCCACTGCAGGGTTTTTTTTCACTGGGGATGGTGTGTATCGTACCAGTGAAGGCTACTACCAGATAACAGGACGGCTGGATGACATCATTAACATCAGTGGACACCGGCTGGGCACTGCAGAGGTGGAGGATGTTGTGGTAAGAGGTGTGGGTGGGAGGTAAAACCATCCAAGGATACAGCAAAGGTGCACTGGTGTGTTCAGAAGGCCTCTTTGAAAAACCCAGACAGAACTATGTTGCTGCTGTGGCAGCAGGGAACAGTCATACAAAGTCTCGCCTGTGGAAACAGCTTTCCAGCCTTTTCTCTCCCATTCTGGCTCTTTGCAGCAAGGGAGGGACAAAGACTGATAGTGTTGATTGTGTAAGTGCATGAATCCCAAAGCAGCAATCTGACATGTTAAAGAGGAGCATCTGTGGGACCTGGTGGAGCAACCTGGAGGCACAGAACAAGGTCTACAAGGTGCAAGCCTAAAGCAGTCAGGGGCAGGGGGAAAATACTAGTGTTTGCAGACCTACTGAGGCAGGAAGCAAAAAGGGCAGAGGCCACCTGAGGCCCTTCCTTGTGTCTCTGCATTATTGCAGGCTGCAGCAGCCAAGTGAGGTCAGGGCAGCTCCCAGGTGGCAGCCAGCCTGCCAAAAGCACTCAGTCAAACCCCTGCCCTGTTCTCTTCCAGAATCACCATGTGGCAGTGGCAGAGTCTGCCGTCATTGGCTACCCACATGAGATCAAGGGAGAAGGTAAGATGCTTTCTTTCATGCCCCAAAACATCTCTTCTGGGGCTATGGCACTGCAGTGGGAAGTGGCACTGGTAGCAATGCTGTGTCCACACCATAGAGTGTGTTAGCAGGGATCTCAGCGCAGCCATCACAACCTGCACCTGCACTACAGACCAGCTAGGCTTTGCATAAGGTGGCAGCAGCAGTGCTTTTGTGTGGCCAAAAGCACTCACAGTTCTGGCTACAGAGCATCCCCTGAGGCTACCAGCAAAGAGGGACTCTCCTGGCACTAGATCCAGGCAGGGTCTTAGGGGCATGGTATGCACAGTGCTCAGTAACCTGGTGGTCCTTCTATCAGGAGCCTACGTGTTTGTTGTGCTGAAGAAGGACAGTGGCTACACACAGGAGTCTCTTGCTGCCGAGCTACAGGAGCTCATCTCAAAGAAGATTGCTAAGTACGCAGCTCCAGATTATGTTCAGGTAACACAAGCAAACTGGTCCAACACCCCCACTGGCAGACTGGCCAAGCCCTTTCCCTCAGCCTTGACTCTGCTCCTCCCCATCACAGGTCACACACCGGCTGCCCAAGACACGCTCGGGTAAGATTATGCGTCGGGTGCTGCGGAAAATTGTGGAGGACAAGGCCAGTGAGCTTGGGGACCTAACTACCCTGGATGACCATGAGGTTGTGCAGCAGATCATAGAGGGACACAAGCACCTTGTGGAGCAGCAGAAGAGCCACTAGCTTGGTTCTGCCAGCAGCCACCTCCCCTTCCTTCACTGCAAAACCAGAGAAACATCCAAAAAAGCCACTAAGCAAGCAGTGGCCAGTAAGTGCTCGGATCACACCTCCACTGCAATCTTGGACTTACCTCTCCACAACACAGAGACCCTCAAAACCTGTCTCCACACACCTATGTAGACAGCGGAGAGAACATGACGCATCATAGGCAGAAGAGTAAGGGGAGACAAGCTGTTTCCTCCCATGAAAGCAGAGGGCAAAAAGCCCTCCTTGAGGCTCTTTGTGCCTTGCAGTAGCTGCAGAGGTAGCAGCAGGCAGGATCTCCAGCCCTGGACAGGGATACTACTCCTACCTCTGCTCTGCTTTTCAGCAATAGTCTCGTCCAGGACCATTGCCAATATACAAACATCTCCTCCAAAGCAAACCCCAGAAAGAAAACACGCAGCAGTCTGGTTAACAAATATTGACTCTTCTCCATAAAAACAGTTTGAAAACAGGCCCCGGATTTTAATACAAAAATGTTCCTTTCACCTGTAGCCATGTGTTACAAGGAGAGCAGAGACATGCCCCTTCTCTGTGCCAGCATTCTCCCCTTGTCTCCCGCTGGGGAACACAATTCTTGACAGAGCCACAAGGTACATAAATCTGTTCTTTGATACACAGCTCTGCTGTGTATCAAAGACAGAGCTCCTAGCAAGGCACAGAGGGCAGAAAAGAAGGCTGCATTCTAGCCTCACACCACTGCATCCTGGACTAAGTGGAGGTTTCTCTGGCCATTGTTTCTACAAGACCCATGAGGCAGGATCTTCTCTCAGGGCCTAGCAGCTCATCTCCTTTCTCCCATGAGAGCCAGGGAGCCAGGAGGCGGCTGGGAGAAGGATGACACAGTTGTGTCTACTCTTGGCAGAACTCCACACCATGAGTTCAGACATGCTCTGTGTCCATCAGCGAAATCCAGAACTGGTCTTGCACTGTTTGAATCCCTCACTGACACAGCTGCTGGCTTGGCAGCTCCATGTCTGCTGTTGAGAGCTATCCCACACGTGTGCAGGTTCTGTAGCTGGCCAGACAAAGGCACGTTTTTCAGTGTCCTTCCCCAGAAGGGAGACGCTTCATCTTCTCACATCGAGTGAGCTCCCATCTTCCCTCCCCATGAAGTTTCAAAATCCAGCTGTGGAACTGCAATTCAATAACACAACATTGACGGATATCTCTAGAAGAGCATGGTCCACCCACAGTAAGGTCGTCCAGCCTTAGTCACTCCCCTCTGCTCACCAGAGACCCTCTCTACCTCCTCTATCTTGCCACCACGAGGGAGGCATGGAGCTCTGCCTCCCTGTCTCACCTTTTCCAGGCTGGGTCTATGTCCCACACTGATCAGTGTCATGCCCAGCTGAAGGCACAGACGGTACAGCTCATGCTCCACCTCTTCTGTCAAGGCGCTGGTGGCTTCATCTAGCACTGAAAGAAAAGTCATAAGCCCCACAAATCCTCTCGCAACCAGACATCTCCTGTAGGCAAGAGCAGCATCTCCCAAGAACATTTCACATATTAACTGGAGTTCACCAAGAGTATCTGCAGAAGGCAAATGAGAAACGTAAGGACTCTGGTATTCCTCTGGCACAGCTGGTGTCAGTCAACTAGGAAAGTTGTCCTTCCCCTCAAGTGCTTGAATCCATCCAAACCACACCATTCACCTCATTCCTCTCCCTCAACAGCTGCCAGCCACTGCCTCATCCCCATCATGGTGAAAGCCAAGACGTGACCTTCTCCAGGCAGACCATGTGCCAGAGTGCCAGGCTGAACAGCAGCCAGCGCACTCTTCCAGTACAGATCCTACATAGAGCATGTAGGATGGCCTGTGGCACCTTCCTGCCCATTAGGGGTAAATACTACAGACCTGAAGCAAATAAATTCAAATAATCTCTACAGCTTTTAGTTTGCAATCCACAGGTTCCTTCTGCCCAGACAGCACTGAGCCGTGCTACAGGCTTCAGGGAAAAGAGAGGTACTTACATGTACTAACTTGCTACCGACACGGGCTCTGTTTACGCACATCCAACCTGGCCCTCATGACAAATTCTCAGCCCAAGCCCCCAGCAGAGACTAAGGAATTGGCCCCATTAGCTAATCACAGATGCTTCTGTGGCCTCTCAGGACTGTTTCTCCCACTGCTCCTTGTCTTCTTTTGCCACATCAGGGCCAAACTTTTCATACTGCCTCACAACCCTACAGATGTTCACGAGCTTCAGATATGACAGCTGCTGCCACACTCCTCAACACATGCACTTCTTTACACAGCAACTGGAGAGCAGGATGACAAAGTTCTTCTTCTGGTGCCATTGGATGTGGACCATGAACATTAATCACTAGTCCCCTAAAAAGAAAATGTCTTAGATACGGCCTCTTGATGTACCACCCTCCACAGAGATAATGAAAGGTTTTCACATTTCACAAATGAATCCTCTATGTGCTATGCTGATAAAATAATGGCCAAGACAAAGCATGTTCCTAGCACAAAAGGGATTTCACTGTCTCTGTACCAGCTTCTCTATATATCAAAAGCCTTGCCTTTTTTTCCCCCCCTCTTTTCTTTTGTAGTCAGTCACTCACCTGCATATTTTGGCTGGAGGTAGAAGAGTCGTGCAAATGAGAGCCTCTGCATCTCCCCCGGGGACAGGATGTCATACCTGCAGCAGGGTCGAGATTCAACACCTCCCTCAAGAAACAGAGCTCGTTTGCTGAAAATCTTATGGCTTCTGATATCAGAGACCAGCAAATAACTGTCCCTGTGTGTCCCTTGTGCCCCCCTCCATGCTGGGACTGGCTCTGCACCCCTGTACACAGTCAGCTGCCTGCAGAACACCACAGCTGGTGATTGTTGGCATAGATGCTTGGGGCATGAAGGCTTTGCTCCTGTACAGTGTCCACATCTCACAGGACACAGATTGACACAGATACATCCAGCAGCAATATGCATCTGCTTAGAAGTGTTCCCCACTCAGAAATCACCCAAATTCACACAGACAGTGAGATCCCTTACCAGTTCCAGTCCACCTGCTCATCCAGTCCTCCAGCCCTTGCCAGCAAATCAGTCTAGGGAGAGCACAGCAGATTTTTGAACACAGTCCCCAACCCTGTCAGCCTATGGCCCTGAGCATAACTACCTCCTTCTTGCCAGTATCCCTTTCCCCACTTTTATCTCTCCTCCTCTGTCTGTCCCATAGACAGTTGTGTCCCAGGTACAGACAACGTCCCCACATAAGTTCAGCACAGTCACGCTGCACTGCCACAAAAAATCATCCCTTCTTCCCTCATTGGTGGTACCAGGAAAGAAGGCAGCAGTGCTACCAGTGACTCACCAGCCCAGCCAGCTCCAGGAATTGCACAATCCTCTCATCATCTGCAGACCCTAGGGAGAAAGCCATACAGCAGAAGCAATGTGTGCTGAGGCCACTGCTGCATGGAGGAGTTGGTGGGACAGGAGCGAAGAACTGGAGGATCTCCTGAGGTGCAATGTAGGTGACCTGACCACTTAGTTATACCGGACCCTGGGCTTTGGCACAAATAGCCCCAAAACCTGACCTTCCTTAAAAATGTTAATCATGCCCGTGAGCATCATGCCAGGAGGTAGCTGGGCTCCACAGATACACCTGAGATTTGCCTCAGTCCACGGCCACAGCCAGAACACAAGGATCCAGGCTCCAACTGCCAAGGCCCTGCCCAACAGTTGCTCTCTTAGAGCCGAGACTGCACACTGCAAGTGGTGGAGCCATGGGAATGGGGTTCAGGTAACAGTTGGCAAAAGGACCCTATGTGGGAAGAGAAAAACCTCAGGGTGAGTCAGCTGTGGAGCAGAACATACACTTGAGCTGGTACAGTCAGCATCTATGGAAGTTGAGTAGAAGGGCTGTGCATCTGCCATGGACCTCTCTGAAGCTGCTGGAGAGCCACAACAGTGGATGATGGCTGTAGTTACTCTCAGCAAGACTGTGACTCCCAAGCATTTGAAAGCAGCAGGTAACACTGCTGAACATCTCCAAGTTACAGCAGACCACATGTGGTCTGGCTTTGAAAGAGTGTAGGGGAGAAAAAAGGATCCACATACTCTGACCACGACAGTGTGTGAAGCCCTGGGGCATCATTTTGAACAAGTGGAACGGTAAAAGATGGAGGTGGATTAAAAATGAGATGAAGGCAAACATGGCTTGCTGAAAGTCAGGCTGTACCAAACAAATCAGATGTATCCCAACAGCAACATACATCATGTCCAGCACAGCAGGAAGAGCACGGCCAGCTTGTCCTCATTGTACTAAGAGAGCAACTTCTTATCAAGTAAGTACGCTCCCTCACAAAAGGGAGGGGACACGGAGTTGACCTTAGCACACACTAATCTTCTAGGGAACACCAGAGCAACAAAAGCAAAATGGATGAGTGTTCCTGATGGGACATGGCAGGGGAGAAGCTGCACTGGGTACAGGACAGTGAGCCAATACCACAGCATTGGTTAATTGCTCTAATGGATTTTCACAAACCTGAAAGTGGATAGATCTCCTTCAGGGGATAGATTACCTGTTTAAGAGAGCAAAAGAAACCATGTCAGAGGAAGCTGGACACTGTCCATCAGAGACGCAAAAGCACGAACTCAGGCACAAGGGAAGGAGCAGCTACAGCCATTCTCCCTCTTGCAGGTCTGTCTGCACCCCATGGGTTTGCAGGGCATGACCACAGCTTGGAGCAGAACTGAGGTCAGAGCACAGCCAGACCCTGGGCTCACCTGCTCACGCAGGCTTCCATCCGTGAAGAAGGGCCGCTGTGGTAGGAACACCACTCCCCGGGGGCCAAAGCAGGTCAGCATCCTGATGCTCCCTGCACAGAGACACTCATCACACCTGCAGTACCATGCAGCAACTCCCCATTGCCCTGTGTAGTCCTGTCCCATGAAGCAGCCAACAAGACCCCACAAAGTGTGTTTGCAACACAGGGCAAAGCAGTGAGAGCCAAAGACTGTGACAGAGATGGGTGGCTCAAATCAGTGGATCAGTGACACATTCACCATCACATGGTGGCACTGGCCTCACAAACTGCCACACTGCCACCTTCCAAACTTGGGGTAGCCTTGGGTGAGAAAGAGAAGGCTGAGGCAAGTAGCAGTCCTTACCCTGTGTGCTCTCCCAGAGTCCTCCGAGGACCCTCAGGAGAGATGTCTTCCCTGTACCAGTGTTTCCCACAATCATCACACTGTTTCCTTGTGAGATCTTGAGGCTCAAGTCCTTGATGAGCAGCTTGCCAGATGAGGGTACTGAGAGTGTCACTCGCTCCAGAAGGAAAGCTGTGTCCCTTGGCGCTGGGTCCTCCCCAGAATGGCTGCTGGGCCACCACCAAGACAAAGAACGAGAAATCCAGGGGTAAGCAACCACACTGAGATTGGCAAAGATCAGGCACCTTAGACCTCCTGTGGCACTGTGACAGCAGCTCTGCCCCACACACCCTGGGAATGACAATTCACAGTGTGCACTGCCTGCTCCAACCAAATGCATGCAACAGACCGTGACACCAAGGGCCACCTCCATCCCATGGCAACCCCACACTCTGGCATGTAAGCTGCAAGCCAGCCAGTTGCTGAGAGGCGACTCACCTGTCCAAATCCCAACTGGTTCTGGCTTCTGAGTAATTACCATTTTTTTTTCTGCCAAGGCTCAGCAAGGTCTCCTGCAGTTCACCAATCCTAGACACACAGGAGGTTGCATGAATGCCAGGACAATTCCAGCAGCCTCTTCACAATATCCACACTTGCCCATGCTTGCATAAGAGCAACCGTTTCTTTTTTTTTTTAGCACAGACCTGGGCAGAGTCTTGTCCTGCACATCCCTTTCCTCCAGAGATGTGCCCACAGATAAGCTCACCTGTGTGTGTAGCCAGCAACATCAGTCACAGTGCTGGAGAGATCTATGAGCTGGCTGAAGCAGCCAATGAGGTAGATGGAAACAAAGGCATTCTGGGGAGAAATCACATGCCAGAGTACAGGTCAGTGCTGAGGTGGGATCCTGACCCTTATTCCATGACTCCAAGGAGGCAGCCAAGGAGTCCACACAGGCCACATCAGCTGTCTCAGCAAGATGAATGAGGGGTGGTGAAATCACCCAGGGTGGTGGGAGTGAAGATGACCACATTTGAAAGAAGCAGGGCTTCCCTGCTCAGTACAGCAGTTTTTGCCAGGTGGACACATGTCCTGTCACCCAGGGATGGTGTTTGCAGAGTGCCTGCTGGCCTGCCTAGGGCCCAGCATGCTAGCCCAAGTCACACGGGTCCATGCCACCAACGCTCTCTCAGCTCCGTATATAGTTCAGAGCAGGGTGTCTCAGCCTGCAGTGCCCACTTCGCTATTTTTAGCTCTGCATTCTCCATCACAAGGCAGTTTTGAGTATCTGGTAACGAGTCAGGTCAGGAACGTGAATGCAAGCCAGCTCAGCCTCACTGGTGGCCAGGCTCACCATGGGCAGTAGCCCAGGGCATAACCCAGACCCACAGCACTGGGCAGACCCCATCCTCACCTGCACTGCTGAAAACCACAGACTTCCCGACCTCCCAGGTTTTTTTAGACACAGAGGTCTGAGGTAGGAAACACTTATGTAGATGTGTCCTTGACAGTTCTCACCCCCAAGTTAATCATATACCAGCTGGCTACAAGCTCCCATTTCCATGACATGGTAGGTAGGGACAGTCTAACCTGAAGATCACGTGCTGCAGGTTATCTAGCCCCAGGACCACCAGCCCCACATGAAACCTCCATCCTCAGTGCCTGCTCACCCTCCACAATGGGGTCACAGAGATCACTCTTAGCTCACCTTGCTGACAAGGGCACTGAGCTCTGTTGGACTCAGGTCGCCGTAGACCCCAGAAAAGATGGGAATGGCAATGACCACGTAGCTCAGGATGCTGCCCAGATAATCAAAGGTGTTGATCCCAACTGGGCACAAGCACATTGAAAGAAGACAGTGAGTTAAAGTAGAAACCTCTGTCCCAGCCAGGCCCAAGTGCTGACCCTGAGCCCAGACAGAGGAAGAGCCATGCTCTTGCCTCAGCCCTTTATGATGAACCAGAGCACATCAGAGCACAAAAACCCATTTTGCAGGATAGCACAAGCATCAGAATGAAAATCCATTTGCCAAGCAAAAAGCACTTTAGGGCAGGCCCCTGAGCAGAGAAACATCATCCAGACACACAGCTCAGGGACTGCTATGGGGCTAAAGCCGCTTTGCCTGCTTGTTGCTACGCTTCAGTCAGGGGCCTGACTGACTCACAGTAAACAGGAGGGGAGGGCAAAAAGGAAGCTCTGGGGTGAGCTGGTTTGCCATGAAGTGTGTCTTGGGAGCACACAACAGGCAGAAAGACTTAAGATCCCAAATTCTCAGAGACGCTTCTCTTCAGGGTTCTCCCTCCCATACACTGCTCAGAAGCTCACTATGCTGCTGAGATCAGGAAGTGCTGTCTTTATAGGGGTCATTTAAAGCCAAAACCTGGACTCAGCAAAAAAGGAAGAAGGGATATTTTCAGGGGACAACTACGCTTAAGGGACAGGCTCTACTGGAAAGAAGTTTCCACATCTCCTAACCACATATACAGTCCTCAAATCTCAAGCCCTTCCCTCTTTTCTTGGCCTTTGAACACTTGACCCACGAAAAGCCAGATTCTGGGTCCTCCACAACTTTACCTCTTTATGAGGCTTTTACACAACAGGATTCCCATTTAGCACTGCAGGAGGCACCCTCTGTTCACCATCGGGGCTTTCATGCACCAGCAAGACGCAGAAGAAAATACAGCACCCACCCAACTGCTCTACCAGTAGAGTTCCCCAGCCTGTGGGCCACCACAATGGAGTTACCACACACCCCACTTCACCCCCCCAAACTGCCCACTCACTGTATAGCCACAGCTCCTTGCCTATCAGCTCCCTCTGGGTCTTCAGTAGGCTCTGCAGCCTCCGGTCTGTGCGCATGTGCTCCACTCGCCCAGCCCTGTAAAAATAACATTGCAACATGCCACAGACATCCCAGGACCATGTGCTTTAAAACTGAAGCTTGGAACAGGCCTGGCACCTTTGCCTCCAACTAACAAGCTCTTTATTGACCAGGAACTGAACAGCCAGGACTGCGTTCCTGAAGAGTATCATCAAGGAACTCTGGCTGAAGCAAGAAGTCCTGAAAATCTCTCCCAGAGCCCAAGGCTGCTGCTGTTGCAGCAGGAGGAAGTGAAGCCAGCCCAGACACTGTCAGCGAGGCTCCAGCCTGAAGCAATACATACACCAGGTCAAACACAGTTCCCAAACACAGCCTGGTTGGAAAAGAGGGATGGCACTGCTACACAGCTGGAGCCAGAACGGAGAGGGCAGAGGAGAGCCCAGGGGGTGATAATCAGCCCACATGGCCTGCATGGCCAGCAGCCTCAGTCCACCTCTTCCCATTCCCCAATCCACAGGAATGGGACAAAGGCAAGTCCTGAGCAGTGCAACCCCCAGTGTGGGTACCTCAGCCCCACAACTCCCCCTTTCCCAGGGCCATCTCCATCAGGCCACCCACCACACAAGTTAGTGGTGATGCTCCAGTGGCCAGGCTGCGTCAGGAGCAAGGAGACATCTCTAAACCACCACCTTTAAGCAAGCGTGGCAGCTCCTTCTGCTGCTTTGCAAGGCCTGGGCTGCCCTCAGGTGGCAAAAGGCAGAGAGAGCTCCACATCTCACTTTAGACTCCCACCCACCATGGCAGCTATTGCCCCTGACATCCAACACAGGCTTGTGCCTACTACAAAAACCACACTCCCACCATGGTCTATGTAACAGAGGAGTCGCTAGGGCCCAAGAAGATAAGGCCAGAAGCAGCACAAAAACATCCAAATTCAGATTTTTGAAGTCTCATTTCTGAAGATTCTCAGTTCATAGAAAAATACATTTTCTTTCTCAAAAATGCGTCTGGTTAGAATTCAGTTTGGCATTACTGCCTTACAATACAGCTCAGGTAACTACTGAGCTGCAATCTTTGCTGTCCATGTATTAGGAAAGGACAAAGCCTTGGATACAAGGAGTTAAAGATGAGAAAGGAACTGCAGACCAGAGCTATTATTCTGTTGCAGATGAGGAGAGATTGCTGTATTTCCTCTTTTCCTCGCATTCACTTCACTTTTAAAGCAAGTTTGCCAAAGGCTTAGTAACAAAAGAAGTAAAAAAGGTGGCAGTGCTCTGCTTCTGTTTCTTTCTTTACCAAAACAATGGTTGGACAATCTTAAGAGGACAAGATGACAAGCTAGAGAAGTCGAGCAATCAAAACCATCCACTCACCACATGCTCTTCCTCTTGCAGGATTCTAGAAATGCAACCTTTTAAAAAATTCCTTTATTTTTAATTACGATGCATACCATGAAAAGGCCTGATTGTGTGCCACTCAGTTAAGATATAGTTTCACATAAAGTGAAGCTTTTCTACTAAAACACTGTACTGAACCAAGACATTCTGTTTTCTGGTATAATAATCCACTTTCCATTTTCTACTTAGTAATAGAAAAAAAAAGTTCAAGATTGTGAGGGAAAGTACTGCATCTTAAATAAGGGCATGTAATTAGAGTATCTTTTCATTACAAAAAATTATCACCAACCAGTAAGAATCAATCAGTCCACAAGAAAAAAACTCAGACTTGCCAGTGCAAACCAAGATTGATTTCAGTTACTTAAAGCAGTTTCATGCCTGTCAACATAAGTTGTTATGATATCAGTGATTTTGACTCAAACCACTGTGGGGACAGCACCAAAATACTTGAAATGCCCACACATTACAGCATGAAGGAGCCAAATACAGATCACAGGCAGGGAAGACCAGAGAGAGGACAGGTGCTACAATTCCTGGAAGAAGTGCAATTTGACAACATGCAGGGCAAAGGCAGACTCATGACAAGAGAGAAGCAACAACAACCTCCTGCCACTCCAACACAAGCTACAGCAAATTCATGGCTCTTTTCCTGGGTTCTCAATATTTCTGTGAACCAAGTAGCAGCTCAACAGGCTTCAGGGCATCACTAAAATGCGGAGGTGCTGCCGGGCTCCTGATAGTGTGCTCAGCTCTGGGGTGAATGGCACTGAGCAAATTCAGAGGACCAGTATAGCATTTGGAGTGTCAGGGCACAGACTGACCAAGAGGAGCAAGCAGAGGTAAGGTGGCCAGGTAGCAGCTAGCACACCCACAGAAGACAGGCAGGCTAGCAGTAGCAGGATGTGGCCAGAAAGAGCATGCAACAAGTCCTCAGAGGAACCAGATGCAATAAGACTTTGAGCAATCCTCCAGGCAAGGACCTGGCAAAACATCAGTAATGGTCTCTAAGCCAGCACCAAATCTGTATCTGCATCTGAGGATGTTAGAAGGGAGGCAAAGGAGAAACAGTTGTCTCCAGTTGCTGTGGATTATTTCTGCAGATGATGCACAGAATGCAAAGAACAGAGTGTCAGGGCTGTATGATGCTGCAGTGGAATGGAAGGGACAGAAAGCTCTGGCTGCAGACACAGAACTTGGGCTCCCTTGGGATACGTGAACACCACAAGGATGCTCTGAACTGGGACAATCCTTTTGAGGATACAAAGAAATTAAGACTACTAACCTGTAGAAAGCAGCTGGTTCTGCATTGACACGAATCTGCATGTGCTTGAACCTGTACAACCAAAAAAACATTGTAATTGTGCATAAATGCTCAGTGAATTATGTAGCCAAACCCATTCCTAGAGGAAACTTGTCTTGCATGTTAGAGCAGTGATCTGACGCATCTCTTGACAGAAATACTCAACAGGCTTGAAAGGCACCAGAAACCAAGGCTTAACACAAGGTGCCATCATTCAGGGCCAGCACAGTGGTGTATTTGTTTGGTATCCTGCTCTCTGCACACATCATCTTAGCCCTTGGGCTTACTGTCTGCTGGTAGTCCAGCATCTCCACCATATAAAATCACTGTAGCCAACTGCCCTGGGCTGGGTTCCCTGTGCCACAACAGCTGATGCTGCTGTCCCTGGATGCCCTGAGCCCCAGAAAAAGCTAGAAAGCCCCTGCTACACACACAGCCAACACTGCAAGCAAGGGGGAGGAGGTGAGTTACAGAGCATATGGAAAGACTAGGCTGTTTTAGGAACCCAGTGAAGGCAGGGGTGAAGCAGACACCTGATTTCTGTCAGTAGATACAGTTTACTGAACGTGCATCTGCACCCAAGGAAGCTCCATGTGCAGTTTTCTTCAACACATCCCTAGCAGAAGCACCAACAAGGAGCAGGCAAACAGCCTGGAGACTGAGCTGTCAGACTGAACCAAAGGGCATTGCCTGCCATGACACAAGGCTGTGAATGGTTGGCAGGGGCTCAGTACACTGACTTTGAGGCACCCTTGCACAGGTAGCCTTCTCTGAGTGTGGGGAAAGTCACAGACAAGAGAAGTAGCTATATACACAGCACTGAATGGGGACAAAAAAGAAGCTTTCACAGGAGCTGCCAAGGGGCAGTGAAAACACAGCTCTGCTGGGACTCACCTGAAATCCCCCTCCAGTTTTTCCTGCTGCACAAGTTTAGACACAATTGGGCTCATCAAAACTTTGTTAACCATTGTCCCAATGACGAAATACCCAAAGATGCTCACTGGGCCTAGCCAGCCTGTGCTACAGAAGAGAAAGAGAAGTCAGCTAATAATCCAAGCAAAAGGACACTCCCGTACCATTAAGCTCAAGCAGTCAGAACCCTAAGCTGTCACCTCTCTTGGCTTTCACAGAAGTTTGCGGGCCAACATTGCACATCCCAGCATCCCCAAGGCAGAATTCTCTTCAGAGAGTAGAGACCACTCACCCATGTGTACAAATATCTGTCTGGGGAGTTGTAACATGGGTGGCAGGCTCCAAAAACAGAACACCGAAAAGAGGTGTGCAAGCAGGACCAGGATACATCCTTACCTGTGAAAGCACTGGTATGTGTAGTAGGCCAGTGTGAAGGGTGAGATGACAAGCTTGCTGGCCATGGAGCTGAGCTGCCTGCAGAACCTCTCCACATCCTGGCTGATGCGCTGGTCCCTGCTCAACACAAAGAGCCATTGACACTGTTAGAGCCCAGAAGCAAGAGCCAGTACTAAATCCCTAACAGGGCACAAACCAGGCTGTTTCATTGCATGAACGTAGGAGAGGGTGCAGGTGAACAACCTTGCCTGAGAAGGACCTGCAGCTCCCCCACAGGAGACCATTTTCATGGCCCAGCAGGACCCACCCACGGGCCTTCTTGGCACCCAGCAAGAACAGCTCTTGCCATTGCTTTCACCCTGTTCCTTGTATTTATCCCTTGTTCGACTTTCAACAACATTACTTAACAGTTGTGCTGAAGGTCTCTGCATCATTGTCCTTAACTCCTCTCCTGGAACAACCCTCATAGTATGAAAAACTACTGAACTGTCCCCCTAACCTTTAGTACTGGGCTGAGATGTCGTCAGACCCAGCAGGACAGGCTAGGGCTTAGGACAGGCCTTCACCAGCTGTTGGATATTTGCAAACACTTCCATCAAAGCTACCCTTCCACAGTAGCTGGTCCCTTGGCTCTGAATGGAGTGCCTCTGGTCCCTTTGCTGCAAGGAAGGAAGTGCTTCCACTCACCCCAGCCCCCAGGAGCAGGAAGCAGCACACCAAGCTTTCTCACCTCACTGGCAGCAGGCACATAGGTGACAGACCCTCAAATCCCATCTATCCCACTGCTGAGATGGAGTTGCACTTGGAGTAACTAGGAAGAATTTCAGTATATTTACTCCCTCAGCACTTCATCTGTCCAGAACACATGGATGAGGGCTTCAGCCTGCTGTGCTAAGCTCTGGTGGAAAGGCCATAACTGCATGTTGGAGTCAGAATGAAGAGCAAGGATGGACTCCAGGTTAGTCTCAGTGCAGATACAACCACAAGGACATTCATTTCTCAACACTTTAGCAGTTCAGGAACAGCAGTGGATTTAATTCTGGGGCAGCTCTCACCCTGACTGACCTTACAGTCATCATTTTTCCTTTTCCTCAGGCTGTAATTATTCCCATAAAACTGTAACTTAAATTGTGCTATAGTCTCATAGGAGGATATTGCTTTTTACAAGCTATTAAGCAACATGAAATGAAAACACATGAAACACATGGAAGCATCAACTCAAATGCCCTGCTAGGTGCTGCAAGTGTTTGTATGCCACCCAGAACCCACTCTTCCTTCCTTCGAAGTGGATGATTCCATGCATTTAACACTCAGTTTGGTTTGCACTGCATAAATGGGAGGTCTCTTTGTTGCTCTAGTTTGTTCTTTAAGTACCTGGTACAGGGAAAAAACTCTAGTCAAGGAATTGCAAGATTAAGAGAATTTTTGCAATGGCACAAAAAACACACTAAACAGCAAGACTGAATGTTGGAGCAGAAGCAAGGTGTAATGAGAAATACTCCACAGTAATCCCATACATTTGGTCTGCAAAGGTCAGGAGAGCTGTCTCTTTTGCTGCAGAGCAGACTGACCCAGTTGTCTCCTACATTTCACTGCACAACGTGAACAGGTTCCCTAGTTAAAAATAAACCTGAGCAGAATAATCATGTGCTGAGGGACCTCTGTCCTCGGCTTCCCCTCCCACACCCAAAGAAAAGGACAGGCATGCAGGAGCTTCTGGCTTCAATGTGCTGCACTGCCTGGGAAGTGCTGCATGCCCTGGGGACAGAAATGGCTTTTTAACCCCTCCTTGCAACTCCAAACCACTGCAAAGCACTCTCAGAAATGAACATCTAATGATAATGGGAGTAAACCCAACAGCAACCTGGAAGTGCATCAGCTTGATGATGATCACCAACTGCCAAACGTGTAGAGCTGTTTGACCCAAGCTGAGCCCTCTCTCCTTGCTTGCTGCCCCCCCTTAGATACCCATCATGTCTTTTTGCAGCAGCCACACAAACTACCCTGCTCTGCAATGAAGAAGCAAGGACAGGCAGCCAGGAGCAACAGGCAGAAAAGTGCAGAGGCTGCTTCAGTTCCTTGAAGTTACTACTATTAGCAAGAGTTAAGGGGTCCCTGCAAGACAGCAATTTTGCCCCAGGACCCTGGGTATGGTCTCCTCTGGTGCCATCAACATGGGAAATGGCACCAGTGCAGTGACTAGACCAGAGGTGCCCACTCCAGCAGAGGAGAGCTTGGCCTCTCAAAACAACTTTATAACACCACATAATTTGGAAAATGTTACCTCTTGATTTCTAGTTTTTCAGCTAGTATTTAATCATGACTTTAAATTTTGGAGAGGGAATAAAGGCTTCTACACTGGGATTAGCTCAATTGGTTAAAGCATGGTGCTAATAACACCATGGGTTCAATCCCTGCGTGGGCCATTCACTTAAAGAGTTGGACTCAATGATCCATGTGGGTCCACTCCAACTAAGAATACTTTGTGATTCTGTGACCTCTCACATGATGTCTGACATAGGATCTTTAGCTCTTCACAGTACACAACTGTGACAGCAGTGCCCTGTGTGCAAGGACAGGCTGCAAGGCCAAGGTCCACACACAGCTGTGAGGAAAGGCATTTGACCTTTGCTGCACATCCCAGGTAGATCAACAGCTCTGCAGTAAGCAGGACAGTGCACAAAGCAAACTGGAGAGGGACCTCTCAGGGGTGGGGGGACTGGCATCTGCAAGGAGAGACTGAATCCTCCTCCTCTTATATTTCAAGTCACCCCTGACACTTCCTTCCTAGGAACAGGAAAGGGAAATGTGGCCCTCATACAGTGCAAAACAAAGCCCTTCCTGGATGTGTCTCTTATGGGTTATTAAACCACTAAAATGAACTGTGCTCAGCTGCAGATTCTGGTGTTGAAGTTCAAACAGAACAGGGACTATCCTAATGCACTGGCTGCATGAAGGCAAGGAGAAGCACTGCTGACTCCAGCCAGACCCTTTGCAACATCACATAGTGTTAAGGGTTGAGTTTGCAGACATGTTTTATAGCACTGGATCCCTGCTCCGATGGGCATCCATTTTCCTCGCAACTGAAACATCCTGCCCCTAAAACCACCACGACTGCCAGTCACAGGAGTTCCCAGCAACAGGTATCACCTCCCACCAGGGCAGAAGAGGATACCTAGATTTGTGCCTAGATGGTAAAAGCTTCTAGGGCTCAAGCCCCTACCCAGAGACACAGAGAAGTCTGAAAAGGTGCGCAGCAGCCCTGGAGAAGCCAAGCAAGATACTGAAAGAAGCTGCCGGCAGCCTACGGGTTATCGATGTCTTCACGCAGCACGTGCAGGCTGTAGTAGACCTGGCCTTGGAAGTAGCAGCTGTGGAGGTATTCAGTGAGGGATTTCCTCCAGTTGATGTACATCATGTTGCAGATAAACTGGTCGAAACTTTTTAGCTGGAACGAGGGCAAAGAGATGGATGGGAAGAGATTTTTCAAAATTAAATAAAAACGAGCAATTTGTACTAGTGATCCACCTGACACCTAATGGGGCATGAGCAGGATCATGCCAGGAGCCGTGGGCAGCTTTCCCTTCCTCTCCCAAGACACGTGAGCCTCTCGTCTTACCGTGGAGTTCACAATGATCAGAGTCACGGCAATGGCAGTCAATGTTTTGAATCCGGAGAAGTCCTTGTTCCCTAGGACCTCATAGTACTGGCTGGGGATGACGCCGACCTGGTAAATAACCAGCTGCTCTGGAGGAGAAAGGCAAGCAGGGGAAGGAATTGAAGGACAGCGGTGACAAGGCAAAGTGGGGGACCACAGGGAGCAGGCGTGGGGTGCAGCCCCCCATCCCCACCACCCAGGCTCACCCAGCAAAGCGACACCGAGCAGCGTCAGGAACATGAGGGCGCTCGGGGAGGGCCACCCAGGAAAGAGCACGGCCAGGAGCCGCAGGAACCGCCGCAGGAACAGCCCGTCCAGCCGGGAGCCAGCCCTGCAACAGAGGGAGACGCGGGGACCGGCAGTGAGCTCGGGGGTCCCACCCCACCTCCCCTCCGCCACGCCCCGGTCCAGCCCGTCCGTGCTCACCGCCCACCGGCCCCGGCGGCCCCAGCGCTGCCGCTGCCCCCCGCCATCGGCACCCGCCGGGCCGGACCGGCCGGGCCAACCCGCGCCCGCGGCCGCTTCACATGAATATTCATCACCTCTCCTCGCCCGGCATCAGGCCCGCTCGCCCGCTCGCCCGCACGGGGGCGGCCGCCGCTGCCGCGCTCTTCCGCGTAGGGCGTCACCATAGAGATGCCGCCCGCCAGCACCGCCTCTGCCGCGCGAGGCCGAGAGCGAGCGCCCCCTGGCGAGACGCCGCGCTGCTGACAGCGGGCACAACGCCCCCTGGCGGCGCCGGACGGGTGCGGGTGGTCAGCGCCGCCCCGCCCCGCCCGCGCGCTCCCCACACGGCGGGGCCGGGCGGGTGATCCCGGCGGGCCGTCCCGGTGCGGGGGATGCGTCCTTCAGCTCCTCCCCGCCCGCCCGCTCACAGAGACGGACCGTGGTGCCGGGCAGGGTTCAGGGCCGAGCCACAGGCCGCAGGGCCGGAGAACCCGGGCACTAATACCTCTTCTGAGGAAGGAGCTGGACAAGCACGAAATGATCCCTCTGGACATCCCAGTGGCTGAGGGACAGTCGCCTGGGCAGCAGGTATTGCCCACCTGTCATAGGGGAGACAAGAAAGTACCAGTACTGATTCTGCACATTTGGGTTATTTTGGGGTGGGCAGTGAAGTTTCAGGTTGCTTCCAAAGGACGCACAACTTGCAGTGGCCATTGCAGGGGATTTCTCAAGCCGGGAATTTGGGATTAGGCAGCGATCCCCAGCGCGATGGTGAATGCCAGTGTGTGCTCCCCCCGCCGCTGCAGGAACGGGAACGGAGCAGTGAGAAACCCGAGGCAGAGGGAGGGACTTCAAGAAAGCAGCAGTGAGCTGTGTCAGTGAATGGATCCTCTCTGGCTTCTCAGTGACCCCAATTTTAATACAGAAACCAACTTTTTTTTTTTTTTTTCCTCAGATTTGGACTGCAATCTGGTTTCATAACCCAAAACTCTGAGTTATGAAATATTTCAGAACAAGTAAATTTCTGGACAATCTGGTGATAAGAGATGAGAGATCCTACGAGCTGTCATGCCCTCCTTACTCGTGTGTCTCTCACCTGCCATCCTGTTGATGCCATTTCTTCTGCAGATCCTTTGGGCTTCTGCACATGCCCTATGGGTTCCACTTCCCATAGTAGCTTTGTTCTTTTGCCAGTTCCCTGCCTCCCAGCCCTCTTTGTCTTCATCCTCATCTCCTTCATCTTTTGCTCTGCTGCTACCTGGCCAGCGGTCCAGCTAATCATACTTCACAAAATCAGTGTTTATGCTCCCAGGGATGAAAGGAGACACATCAGTGTGTTTCCTTAGCAAACGGCCTTGTCTCTAAGCCGTGCCCCTTTCTCCTTGCCCTCATCTCCCTTCTCTCAGCTCTTTTCCTGATGGAATTCACAATGCTATCAGTCATACCTAAAGGTTAAGCTCCAGAGGGCAGAGATCAGCCCTCTGAAAACCTGACCTCAGTGATGACTAACTTTTATGTTAAAAGAATCATGGGGGTTTTCTTTCTCAGCTGTTGCATCAGACCTGGGTGACGGTTGCTCCTAGGCAGTCACATCTTCTCGTGGGGCAGTGCTGCAGCTGTGGCAATTGTGTGTGTCACCTTGTCAGTGGTTACCGGACTGAACTGACTCCTTTGCTCTGTTGTCCACTTTATGTTGAGGGGATATTCCTTCCCTTCCCTGCTCGACTGATGAAATGGCTTTCCAGCACCAGGGGAGTCAGAGGATCTAACACAGAGATGAGATTGCCACAACTGTCTATCCCAAGCCCTTCCTCCTACTTCGTCCTTCTCCCTGCCCTTTGTTCTGTCACTGACACCCCACGACCCCCACCTGGTAAAGCACACACTGTGAGCTCCCTTTGCTGTATCGGCTTCAGGATTTTTCCTGGGAACCCTCCTAAGGCAGCCAAGATCAAGAACAAAAGAGAAGTGCTTTCTCGGTGCCTCTCCATCCCCCCTCCGAGGCTGTGCCCTAGACACTCAGCTGCTGTCAGCACAGAAACATTTACATCTTTTACAGCACTCCGGCTCTACTTCTCACGTTTCTCCCCCAGCAAACACCATGGTCATTTCAGTGTGTGCCTGGGGGCAGGGCTTGGGAAAGGACCGGGGAATCACGACTTGAGCAGAGTTTTATGGGTCTGTTTGCACTGAAGGGCCATATCTCAGCTCCCTGACTAGCTACAGACCCAAGAGAAACCCGCTCTGCATTGCTAACCTGTCACCAAAGTGTATGCCATGATTCCAGGGAAGCAAGAGCTGGGTCTGACTTGCTAGGTCCTGGGCTCCTTGAGGCAGTGCAAGTTAATTCCTTGTGGTGTTTAACCGCAGCCCCATCTGCTCCTGCTTGCTAGGTGTGAAACATCCCATCCCCCATCCTCCCCTGCCTGCTGTTCCACGCATTTTTGCCCTGCCCTGGACCAGTGAGGGAGCCAGATCCCGCATCCCTGGCCTCCCAGCCCCCTGCCTCACGTCGTTCCCTACTGCCCCTCTATATTTCCATTTTCCTGTGGTCCCTCTCTGCCTGCTGGCCTGTAGCTGGGATGTAGGGAGAAGCCTGACAAACCCATCTTTCACTGCCTTTGTGGGGCAAGTGGTCCTGGGTGTTCTCTGAAGTAAGCAGCAGCTTCTGTCATCACAGAAAGAAACACAAAACTGCAGCCTTGACTGTAGCTTGCTTTTCGTCTTTCCCCTCTTTAATGCTGCTGGCTTTGTGTGATGTTGCGTAATGAAGCACTGCCACAAGATTATCCCCTTCCTGGGCTTTCCAAAACTGAATCCACCATTTCCTGCCCATGCTTCCAATTTCTAGTCTCCTCATAGGTACCTGTCCTCACTGGAGCTTGCAGCTTCTTCGGTGTGGGATCACCTACAAGCTTTAGCCCTCTGTCAGATCATTAGTAAAGGAAGGGTAATGAAAACTCTCATCCTGGGTTTCAGCTCTGTCTGTATTAGGGTGTGAACTAAACCAGCTAATTTCCAGCTGGATCAGCAAGCTGAACTGACTGACAGAGTCCCTCACACTCCTGTGCCACCCCAAAGCAGAGGGTGGGAATGGGAAACCGAGGGGGAGCAAACAGCATAGGCTAGGCTCAGCATGGCTTAAACCTCCATGGAGCCGCACCACGGCTCTTGCTGTGATATCTTAATGATTCTGCCTTTTCCTTCTCCACACTGTGTCTTAATTAGCCTTTCCCCCTCCTGTGCGCCAAACTGCTCTGCTTTCTTTTCAATCCTCCTTCCTTGTGCTTTGCCTCTAACAGTGTCTTTCTACTGTACACTTCAAAGGCTTTGCTTGCTGCATCTCCCCCATGCTGGCATTGGCTGGTAACACCCCCAAAGCAGGCCAGGTCTGCCATGAACTCATAGTCGTTGAAACGGTTCCGGGCCCTTTGGATCTGGGTAAGAAGCAGGCATGGGGGAGGAGAGGTCAAGGATTTTCAGCATTTCACCTATGAGAAAAATTATTAGTAACGCAGGAAAAAAAAAAGGGGGGGAAGGGACCCCTCCTCCACCCACTCTCCCCAGAGGAGAGCCCGCTGAGGGCAGAGTGCTTTTATGTGCAAGTGGGAGGGAAGGAGAGTGTTAGGGCTTCAGAGGGAAATGCTTTGATCTTGACTTTGAATCTCCTTCAGTTCCCAGCTCTCCCCCACCCTCCCACCTATGGCCAGGACCACAGGATACGGCCAGGACTCCTAGTTCTTGCTCAGTGCTGTGGTACTTCACTTGCTGCTTCACATTTAATTTCTTCCTGTGAACCTGGGAGCCTCGCAGAGGCCTCGTAGAGCAAGAGCACAGTGCCAACACCAAGTTCAAACTTTCCCTCCTGTCTCACAGAATAGGAAGAAAAAGAGAGCCCAGCCAGCCAGAAGCCAGAAGGAAAAAGAGCCCCAAGCTGAGGAGAGGTGAATTAGCGATGGGACCTACTGTCAGGGTTCTGGTCCCCCAGGGCAGGGGGCAGGCAGACCTGGCTCTCCTGTGCATTCCTGGTGCATTAGACTGGTTAGTGCAGAACATGACCCAGAAGATGAACTGGGAAGCAGTAACCATTAGGAGAGGGACAGGGAGTGGCTCTCAGGAGACAGCACTGATGTCCTCTGGTCCCACAAAGAGTTATTTTAAGTTGGAAAGAGGACAACAGCAATGAGAGCCCTTGGTGTTCTCTGCAGAATGGAAAGGAGGTGGCACTGAGGGGTGCTGGAGGATGGGGAATGACCCTGAGTTCTGATTCACTTCAAAGAAAGAGGACAATAGGGTGTGGGAGAGACTTAAGGGCCTCCAGTCTCTTGTCCAAGATGGGATCTAATGTGTAGGCCAGTTCCCCACTTCCCTTGTGAGATTAAACTCCTAACTGGGCCTTGCCCTTACACTGCCTTAAAATTCAGGCCCAATACTTCTGCTGTCTGTGTTGCCCCTTTTTTTCTCAGCCGAAGTCACTCCTGTTAACCACTCTCCCTCGGTGAGGTTGATGCACTTGGCTATCTCTGCCTGCCAGTTCTCACTTCAGCACCACTAAATAAATTTTTTCCTCACATAATCTCCTATTTATAATTCAATCACTCCAGCTCTGCTACTCCTGGCTGAAAATTTCCTATAGTTTGTTACTTTCCCTCTCAGTATGATGTGAGCAGACCTGTCTGCCAGTGTCCAGCACTGTCCCAGGCATGCACAGACCGGAGGGTGCCTCACAGGACTTCTCTGCAGAGCCCAACAGTTGGTCTCTCTGAGCATCACTTTAAGGGCTCCAGCACAGGCATGAGGCAGTGGGTTCAAAGGTGGTTTCAGGGCCAGGAATGAGAAGTACCAGATAATGTGCATGAATGCCAAAACAGGACTTCCTGTCACTCACAGTAAACAAGTTAGCACAATAATTGGGGTGGACTCCATGTTTTCCAGGTCCCTCTTGGGCAAAATTGCACCAGAACCATTTGACCTTCCTTCTCCCTAAGAATAGTGGGCGTATTGCAGCTGCAGCAACCTGATTTCTGTTGCCAATTCAGGCTGCAAGCTCTGCTCATTGCTCTTTCCTTGTGGAGCAATGCCAGGCACAGGAGAGAAAGACAGCCAAGACAGTAGACACTTAGGACCCTCCTAGAAGCTCCCATGCTCTCATTTCCATCAGCCCGTCAACAGTCCCAGCTCCCCTGACTTCCCAGAGAGATTCAAATTCTGCAGTGCTCTGGAGGGAGAAAGGTGGGACAACCAGAAGCCAGGGTACCAGGAATGGCTTTAAGAGGATGGACATGTCAATTTAGCCCGTGTATAGATGATAAATGGATCATAAAGTAGTGTGGGTCAACCTTTTCCAGCTACAGAGGTGGTTTTGGCAACTGGTCCACAGTCTGACCTGCCCCAAATGGCATTTGGTTGCCGACGTGTTTCAGTTACATCCCATCCTACCTGAATAGTCTCATTTGGTCCACCCATGGACAGCCCTGCAGTAGGTAGGGTGTTCTGACTCCCTCCACTCCTGGAGGTCCCCTAGCTGGGAATGGGGAACTTTCCTGATGGGGTGGATAGCTGTGTGTTTAAATGTTGTCCCCATGTGTGTCACTGTCAAGATTGTCACATTACAGTGACAGAACCAGAGCAAGCCATATCTTATTATACAAGAACTCAGCACCAGGTCCTTGAGACATCCTTCCTCATAAGGTTCAAGCCAACAAGAATTCTATCTGCTGAACAAAAAGATTGCTCTTGACCTGGGAGAAGACTCCATGCCCAAACGTGGAACAGTAAAACCTGCCTTACAGCACGTTTGGTAGCATGGCGCCTGGAGACTCCCCACAGCTGGGCATCTCTGCACCTTTTCTCTGAGCCGTGTCTGGGAGAGAATGGGCTGCAAGCAGGCAGGTTAAAACACAAGAGACAGAAAAGCTTCTGGCAGCCGTAGCTAAACTGCAAAAGGCTCCATGGTTGTAATGCTGAAGCATCCTGCACCAAAGCAGGAAGCACTCTGGTCCCCCACTGAACTCCTCCAAGGAACAGAAAAATGCTAACTACTTGTTTATAAGCTGGAAGTGGGTGTGTGCAGTCATCTGCATAACAGAACTGCCCAAGCTGTCTCTTTGTGTGTTTTCCAGCTCCTATGTTAATCACTGACCCTGCTGACTCCGGCATTTACCAGTGTCTCACTGCCCTGTGAGCACTGCTTTGCATTTTCTACTGAAGAAGTTAAAAGGATGAGAAGGGAAGCTCAGCAGCTGTGGACATGAACACCAGCCTGCCAGAGGGGAAAAGAGCCAGGACTGGACAGGCTGATATCGAGAGTCGAGCTGGCTTTGAAAGATTGTCTGAAGGGGATAAAGCTCACCAGGGAATGGTTTAGGTCTCTCTTCCTTGCACTGTAGCTTCACTGGGTCCAGTGAGAGTGACCCCTGTGAGTCCTGAAGGCCGGGGTTCAGTGTCACCTGGGGTGGTGACTCCTAACTAAGGCTGGGAGGACTCTTAAGCAGCCAGTCCACAGCTTCCAGGGAGCCCTTTCCTCCTGTCAAACCCTCCTTGCCCGGCCTCCCCCTGCATTCCTGGGATCAAATGTGAGACAAGAGCAGTGGGGAAAAATGCTCTGGGATATGTGCTTCTAGGCAGTGAAGGTATGCCTTGATTTGTGCAGCAGTGCTTGCCACTGGACGAAGGTGGAAGGAAAGGCAGCAGGAGAGGGATCTGGGCACACTTACCCTTTGAAATATCTGTGTTTCTTCCTGAATTGCACAAGAATCCTATACACGGCGTCTCCGTGAGCCCTCCTGCTCTCTCGTTGCCAAATGCTACCGCAGAAATGAGTGCCACAGTGAGGTTCCCCAAGGGCAGTGGCATGTGGGGCAGGAAGGCCTTGCTGTCTCTGGCATCAGGAGTTACTTTGTGCCCCTCACTGGATTTGGGGCGATTGTGGCAGGTTTCAGGCTGGTCCCCAGGGATAGGCTGGAAGTAGATACTGCCTGCAGCCAGAGCTACACACATACAGGGGACATGTAGCACTGACAGCAAAGGTCCCAACTCTTCCCTCTTGACCAAACTATGACCTCTGTCATTAAAATGCACCCAGAACTCACACCCAAGACCAGATGGGCTCCTTGGGTTCCTGTTTTGGGGTGATGTAGGTTGGGAGGAGACAGGTTCTGGAGGAAGCTCTAGAGTTCTGGACACGTGAAGAGGCCATGGGCTGGAGCTGGTGTTGGCAACTTAGCAATGCTGGAGCGAGGTGCCTGATGCGGCTGTTTGCACAGCCTCACGTGATGCCCAAGGGACAGGATGAACCCATTGTGAGAGCGGGAGTTAAGGAGGGGGACCTCGGCCCTGAGATTAGGCTAAGGAGGCAGCAGAGCAGAGATAATGGGGAGAAAGATAGCTCCACCGAGGGTCCAGGCACCAGCAGGCAGATGTAAGGCTGTCCAGGAGGCTGCCCAGAGCTGAGGACAGGGAAATGGTTTCTGTCGTTTGGGTGCCTCCCACAGACAAACGAGAGGGTTTTGACGGGGAGCTGTGTCTGCCTTAGGAGCCCAGGGATCCAGCCAGCCTGGCCTTGCTGCTGAAAGGGCACCACTTGGGAAGGAGAGAGGAAAGGGCATCTCCTAGCTAGCAGGACAGAAGGACCGTGGCCTTGTCAGGAGCGAGCGGGGAGAGGGAGCAGACACGCATGCAGGCTGTGCCAACCCTTGGGCTGCAGTAACACTCACCTGGGAGCTGCCTGCTCCCCGTGGGACACGATGGGTGCCCCGCGCAGGCGCCCAGCTCCCACCCCGTGGCCCCAGTGGGCTCTGCCACTCGCCATGGGGCTGCAAGCCCGGGCGGGGTGTGGGGCAGAAGGATGCTTCGGGGCGCAGGGTGCCCGAGCGCTCCGGGGCGCAGCGGGGCAGGGCGGCCGGAGGCGGCGGGCCCTTTAAGTGCGGCGGCGGCGGCACAATGGCCATTATCACTTTAGCTTTGGAAGTGACCCCCGGCCCGCTCCGCTTTCATCTGGGCCGGGGCCGCGGGGATGGCCCGCTTCCTGGCGGGGGAGGGGAGGGCGGGGGCCGGCGGGGAGGGGAGGGGCGGCCCGGCCCGGGTCGGCCCGGCCCGGCGCCGCACGCGGCCGCCCGCTCCCGGGGGTCACTGCGGGGCTGGCACCGGGGCGGCCGCGGCTCCGTGCCGCTTCCTGCTGCCGCCCTTAAAGGTGCGGGGCGGCCCAGGGTGCGGGTGGGGCGTGACTTGACCCGCGGAGTCAGGTGAGTGTGGAGCCGTGCTGGGTGCCGTCGGGGCCGCGGCTCCTCGCCATCCCTTCCAAACTCGCGGACTGTCCCGCTGAGGCGGCACCTTCCCTGGGCGGGCGGGCGTCCAGTCCCGTTTTGCCCTCAGTCTCGGCTCGGCAGCTGCCCGGGCACCGGCGGCCTCTCCCCTGGCCCGGGGCTGTGCGTCCCTTTGTCTCCTGGCGAGGGGAGCGGCCGCCCGTGCTCCCACCCGGGGTGCGGGGCTGTCCCCGTCGCGGGGCAGCCGCACAGAGCCACCTCTGCTGCCTTCGGGAGAGGCGTGAGCAGCCGCGGGTGCGTGGGGCTGGGGGTGTCTGTCAGGCGCCGCCCGCACCCGAGCGCTCAGTGCCCCCGCCCGAGGGGCGGACGAAGCCGGGCTTGGCTGCAGCGCTCGGCCTAGGTTAAGGTGGGTCTGAGGCTTCTCCCTCTCCCGGTGAGCGATGCCCCGTTCGTGAGCTTCGGTGGACGTGTGGGTGTTGGCAGATGGAGCAGGCTTCCTGCTGCCTTTGCTGCTCACCCCTGGATCTCCTCCGGTGATATTTCCAGCCTAGACAGCTCCTGGAGTCTATCACTTCTGTGCTCCTGCTGTATGGTCCCGGTGGTTTAAATATTCCTCTGTCAGATGAGAGCCTTTACTAATGGGGTGGCCTGAACCCGCAGCTGGGGCTGGGAAGCGAGCCACTTAAGCCAGGTGGGCTGGGGTGCGTGGACACCCCTGCTCCTGTGAGGTACCAGGAGCCCTGGGTAGTTGGGGCTGAAGTCTCTTGGATTCCTGCTGGTGGGAGCATTTTTGGGACTGGCTGGGGGAACTTGCGCTACTGGATGCCACCAGCTCATCAGTTTAGGTGAGGGAATGTGACCTGCAACTGTTTCCTTATCTGTAACAATGCAAAAGCGGCCAGGTTAGGTAAAACCTTTATCAGCTGCGAAAGCTGCCTTGGTTATTTCTTAGTGCTGAGGTGGTTTAGTGAACACTTGTGTGTCGTTTCCAGCATGCTTCCCTGGGGGTGTGCAGGGAGAAACGTTCCCTTTGCATCAGGTCCTCTGTGTTGAGAGCTGCTGGGTTTGATCTGGCCATGAACCAAGCCCCCCAGCTTGTCTGACTTCTGCTTCTGATTTACCCAAGACCCTCTCCACCTGCTCCAGGAGCTCCCTGCTGCTGATTCAGCTGTGGGTTTTGCCTTAGGATTGCTCTGGGCAGCAGGAGCTGACAGTGACATTGAGGCTGTGGATTTATTGCTGAAGAAAAAGATTAATGGTCATTAGGCTGTGCCTCCAGCCCTCCCTCTCTCTATCTCCCCCAGTCTATAAGGGGGTGGGAAATGCCCACTAGGACAGAAATATCAGGGCTGTTGCTGATGCTCTCTAGCGTATGTCAACTATGTCCTCACCCTCTCCAGGGTAAAAAAAGTCTGTCTTGCCTTTCCTGGCTCTTCTGGTGGGACAGTGCTCTGCAGGCCTTGGCTGCTGCAGGGGGAAGTGGCTGGCCCCTAAAGGGTTTAACAGCACACAGAGAGGGAGGACTTGGGCTCTGTCAGCCCTGTAGTTGTCCTGAGTTGTGCCTTTGCTTCAGCTCCTCAAGCACATGTCACTCAACATAGGCTTAGTCAAAATTTCTATAAACTACTGTAAATTTCTACCAACTTCTAGGAAAATAACAATGGAGATCTGAGCTGACAACTTCATACTTTCTCAGACCAGGATTTTAGGACTAGTTTATCTTCCCTGCTTCATAGCTGTGTGCATTCTCCTGTGTTTGTCTTTAGTAACTGATGCTCTACAGCTGTGGGAGCATCTGTAAGAACATTCTGGCCTCTGACATGCAGGAGATGGTGGAGGAGTTTGGAGCAGGGAGGGGATTCAATTGGTGACTACCTGTGATCTGGTTAAAGGCAAGGGGCATCAGCAGCATGGAGGCTCCTTGTGATGAAGAGCTTGTATGTGTCCACGTGATTCTGTGGCACCTCATGTTGTTTGTGGTTTGGTCGTGGACAGGGGCCATAGATGCTGCAGCAATAATAACCTTACCTGCAGCAAGGCTGAAAATTGGCAGAGTTCAGGCAGGACATCTGCTTTACTGTAGAGCTGCTGCTTTTACTGCCTCTGCTGTTCCTCATGTACCCACAGAGCTGTGAGTGCATAGCGATACCAGTGAAGTGTTGAGAGAAGGTGGGCTCTGGCTGGGATGTGAATTGAGCAGGCTGTGAAGTGATGCTGTACCTATTAGGAGTGAAGCTTAGGAGAAAATGGAGGAGATTTGACGTCTTATTTCAGTGAAGTGTTGTGGTCCCTGGGAGAAAACTGGCCCAAGAGGGAGAGAGTAAGCTGGCTGGGGAGAAGCCTGGGCTGGCTGGTAGTGAAAGGATGCTGAAGAGGGCTGCACCGATGAAGCTGGAGCTAAGAGCCGTGCAGCCATCATGAAAACCCCTGGAGTGAGGGGGAACCATGTAGGTATCCAAAAGGTGGACAAAGAGGGCAGTGCAGGTTTGACCCTTTGTATTTTTTGAGTGGGAATTGGCATGTAGAAGGAGGTATGACAGGACTGGGACTGGCTCAGGCAGGGAGGAGCACTCTGTGCAGACTCTGAAATACCCACTCGGTGCTTGTACTCTGCCTGTACTTTTGCCTCCTGCCTGGTAGCTCATCTAGGAGAAGCCCTCCTTTTGTGCTTTCTCCTCGGTTGGTGGTGTGTGTCTGCTGAGCAGCAAGTGACATCTAGTGTCAGCTCAGGCAGCAGTAGCCGTGGCTTGGGCTGGCTCTGTCACTTCCATCCCAGGTTCTGTGACAGTTTCTGGTGCATACAGTGGGTGCAGCTGCAGAGCCCTGCTCTGAGGGAGAGGGCAAGCTGCTTGCCCCTTTTTCTGTTGAGCTTGAACAGCTTGAGCCAGGTGCATCCATGTCTCCTCACACAGTGTGGTTCTGTCACAGGTCCTTTCCTGCAGGGATGACAAATGTTTTCCCTTTGAGGGAAACTCTTCTCCCTGGGTGCTGATAGGGGAGTAGTAAAATGGAAATGATGGAACTAGCAGTGGGAGAGGTGGGTGTAGGGGCGCTGCCAGGCGCAAAGCCAGGCGTGCAGTGGTGGGAGGTGACCTGACTTCCCACCCCATGGGTGCAGTCACTCCTTAGTTTCACTTAGGCAGGTGGAGGCTGTGTGTCTTATGTGCTGCCCACAGGAGGTCACTGGTGAGCAAGCTGAGCCCATGTCCCACTCCCAGGTCTGCCTGGTGAGGACCAAGGCTTCCTCCTTTGTCCTTGGAATGTGCATGGTGGCCTTTCCTCTACCTTTTTCCTCCATCCTGCCCTTTGGGCAGGAGCTGGACCTGGAGGCTAGGCCGCTGCCAGTCTGGAGTGTGCACTGTCTTCATCTCCAGTGACTTCTTTCTTTTTGCCATCTTTCAGGATGATCCAGAGGCACCAGCTGGTGCAGTCTGTGCTGCAGGAGCTACAGGAAGCCACCGAATGCTTTGGCCTGGAGGGCCTTACCAGTGCTGCACTGGAGGCAGAGAGGACCTTGTCATCTTTCTCCCTGCCTGGCTATTGTGGGAGTCAATTCCAAGAGGAGCTGGAGGTTGACCGGGTAGCCAGGAGCCTCTATCCTGAGGATGCCCCAAGTAACATGCTGCCTCTCGTTTGCAAAGGTGAGGGGAACCGCCTCTTTGAGGCTGCCAGTGTGCTGCTCTGGGGCAACCCCAGCCTCAGCCTGGAGCTGCAGGTGCGTACTGTGGTGGAGATGCTGCTGCACAAGCAATACTACTTGAACGGCATGATTGATTCCAAAGTGATGCTGCAGGCTGCCCGCTACTCCCTCTGCACTGACGAGACCCCGGAGATGACCAGCCTCCCCATGGCTATCCTGGAAGCCATCTTTGATGCTGATATCAAAGCTACCTGTTTTCCTGGCACCTTTGCCAACATGTGGCATGTCTATGCTCTTGCCTCAGTACTGCAGTGTAACATCTACTCCATCTATCCCATGAGCAACTTGAAGATCCGACCCTATTTCAACCGGCTCATCCGGCCCAGGAAGTGTGGCCCACGAACCTCCACACTACACATCATGTGGTCCGGGCAGCAGCTCTCCCAGCAGGTCTTCAAAGCACAGTACTTTGTGGCCGTGGTTGGCCTGGAGGAGCTGGAACCCACGATACCTTCACCAGAGCCTCCTGTCCAGCCCATGAAGACCCTTGAGCTGCTGAACAGCGACCCCCAGTTGACCTACTCCAACCTGCGTGACCGCTACAGCATTACCAAGAGCACCTTCTACCGCTGGAAGCGCCAGTCTCGTGAACACCGGCAGAAAGCGGCTGCCAGGTTTGCAGCTAAACACTTCCTCCAGTCCTGCTTTCAGGAGGGTAATATAATCCCCCTCCAGCACTTCCGACAAATGTTTCCAGAAATCTCCCGATCCACATACTATGCCTGGAAGCATGAGATGCAGACCATGGTCAATGGTGATGCCTCTGCTCTGTCTGAGGCCCACAAGTTGCAGGAGCTTCACAGGGTTGTCCCAAAAAAGGCTGATGTGAATGAGCCAGCAAATCCACAGGGGAGTTTAAAATCCTCAAGTCCTTCCCTAGATCCCATTCAAGCAGGAATCTTTATGCAAGGAGCCAAATCCTACCTGGAGAAATGCATTTCCATGAACACTCTGGTGCCTTACAGATGCTTCAAACGCAGCTTCCCTGGCATCTCCAGGTCCACTTACTATAACTGGCGAAGAAAAGCAATCAAGGAGAACCCTAACTTCAAACACCCCCAGTCACCCTTGGATAACCAGAAAACTCTAGCTATAGGAAAGCCATTCCTGCAGTTGAAGCCAAACAGCGTGCCTGTTAGGAAGAGACGGAATGGAGACCGGCCAGCACCCAGGCGTCTCCTGCAGCTCCAACCTTCTCTGTGCTGGAGAAAGCAGCTGCGAGATGTGGCCAGGAGGCAGGTCCAGCAATGGCAGCTGCCATTCTGCAAGTACCGCCTGCGCTATCCATCTCTCTCATCCACAGCCTACTGGTTTTGGAAGGGCAGTGGCCAGGCCATTTGGCAGCATCGCCTGCCCTGGAGCAGCTCCAGCCTGCCATTGAACCATGTGGCTTCTCTGGTGCCTCCAAGAGCAGAGCCAGGCCTCAAACCACAGTGCCATTTGGAGGCAGCCACCAAGCACATAGATAAGCCAGTGGCTGCCATGCCGTGCAACACCACCCTTTCGGGCTATGCCATGTCGGAGAGAGCCAACAGCCGGATGTTTGTGATGGATGTGATCGCCACTGCCCAATTCAAGGCACAGGCCAAGCTGTTCCTGCAGCAGCGCTTTGAGTCGAAGACCTTCCCAACCTACAAAGAGTTCAGTGCCCGCTTCCCACTCACAGCCCGTTCCACCTATTACATGTGGAAGCGTGCTCTGCATGATGGGCTGACACTGGTGGATGCCTGAGTGCCAGCTGCCAGCTGGCTTGGCCACAGCTCCTCTGCTGATGTGCCCTTTGGCTCTCTGGTGGGGTGCCCAGGTTGGGGCCTCACTAATTTTTTTTTCTGGTTTGGTTTTGTTTTGTTCCTAGTCTCTGGCTTTCTTTTTTGTGTGGTTCAATCAGGTATGGGAGCATCCTCACAGTGCCTATTCCCAGAGGCTGGAGGGGTGGAAGGAGAAGGCACTGAGTACCCCAAAGGAGAGGGACCAGGTAATTTTCCTCTCTTTTTGCTCAGAGGATGAGCAAGAGAGGCAATACTGTGCCAGTGTCATGGTGTGCTGCTGGGCCTCCTGAAATGGAAAGTCTCTCTGCCGCAGGCAGTTGCTTCAACGAGTAATGTGGATGTGCAGGATGAGCATGGAGGTGCCCAGCATCTCATCAGTGAGCAGACTAGTACTGGCTCAGCTGTAGGTGAGGAGAGGTTTGGGGAGTGCTCAGCTTTATGTAAGAAGCATCTTTGGTCTGGGTTCTTCCCAGCTAAGGAGAATAAAAGCTTCACTTGGGGCCAGTGAAGCTCTGGCTTTTAATACCTGCCTCTGGCTGCCCTGATCTTCCCTAGATGGAGCAGAGGCTGGTAGATAAGGGGACTTGTTTCTGTCCTCACTGTAATCTGTATGCTGGAAATGCTAAACTAGGAGCCAGTGTCTTTTGCAGGCTCTGGAGAAGCTGTCCATGACCTTTCAGGTCTTGTAGCAATAACCTTTCACACAAACCTTTACTCTCACAGCTGGCAGCTGCCTTACTTTTCTAGGGTCTCTCTTCCCTGATGTCTAGAATGCAGAGAGACTGAAACTTGTGTGCTCAGTGTCCGTGCATCCCCTCTGCTGTGCTGCAAGCAACATGGATGCGTGTATCTCAGTTGTAAGAAACCAAAGCAATAAAGACTCTTCCACTCCTAGTCCTGTGTAGTTTCTCACTCTCCCTGCATGATTTCGAGGCAAGGCTTTCCCCTCCCTCTCTGCTTTCTAAAACTGTCTAGTGGGCACGAGAGTCTGTGCACACCTCAATACCTGCTTCTGAGAAGGTCCTCTTCTGGTTCCTGGTGGGGACTGTCTGCTGCTTGATATCTCCTCTCTGGAGGCCTGGCTGGAGCTGTGGTCTCCCTGGTAAGAGCCCAGGACTTGCCTTCCAGATCAGATGCAAGG
Organism: Corvus hawaiiensis; assembly: GCF_020740725.1. Lineage (NCBI taxonomy): Eukaryota > Metazoa > Chordata > Aves > Passeriformes > Corvidae > Corvus > Corvus hawaiiensis. The sequence goes on along the minus strand of NC_063218.1, from coordinate 23,994,261 downwards.
CTGGAGATAATCCAGTGGGCACAGCCCTTTGTGACAGCAGGGATGCAGAGACAATGTCTGAGATGTTGGTGGTCCTGCCCTGAAGTGGTGGTGGTGTACTGGGAGGCTGAAACCAGCTGTTTGCACCTCTGCCCTGTGAGCATCTTGAGGTGCAAGGCTGAGGAGGTCTCTGCCTGACTCCAAAAAGCCTCATCCCCTTAGTGTGTGAGCTTTCTTGTGGTGTCTGTCAGCATGCCTGTGCAGGACTCAGCTGTAGGATGTCTGGGGCTGGCTGGTACCACTGAGGGTTGTGGTGACAACTGCAGTACCTGCTCTTGCTTCCCAGAAAGCTGTCAGAAGTCAGAGCAGCCTACAGATGCAGGGGGAGAGCCTCCCAAGCTCTGCATTTACAAGGTCAGTTCCTGAGGCTGGGTCAGCAGGACTGAGTCTTGTCTTAGCCTCAGGCCTTTGGTAGGGCATTAGGAGCTTTGGTGACCATATTAAGAGGAGATGCCATAACACATGTGGTGTGTCTGTCCCCAGTCCATCCCTCTGCTCCCCCCCCCCACTCCCTCTTCCCAAACTAACTCACAAATAGCTTGTTTTTCCTTAAGGTGTCTGGAACCTCTCACTGGCTGCTGCAGCCCAGTCCTGTTCCTGATTTAGTCTGTCTTCACTCCCTGCGAGCCTCCTAGGCAGGGGAGCCCTATGCTACAAAGTTCTGCTGAGCTTTCTTCTGCAGCAGCCTGCAGGAGAAAGGGGTGCTCACGGTTGTCCTGTGGTGGGGCAGTAGTGTTGAACCAGCATCTGGGGCATGTCTTAAGAAACCATTTAGTTCCTTGTCCTTGGTGATGGTGGGATGTCAACACCACCCATCCACTCCAGCATGCCCTCTGTGGTCCCAGAGGAGGGGTTCTGGGGTGCTGGGTGCTCTGGGAAGGGAGGCACATAAGGAGCAGTGAGCTGCCAAGCAGTGCTGTGTGCTGCTGCAGAGAGCCCTGGGCTCTGTGTCAGCAAGTAATTGAAGTAATTAGCTGCCAGGGAGGACTCATCCATGAACTCCTCTAAGGGAGTGAGCTGGTAATTACTCCAGAGAGATTACCTATGTCTCCAAATTTATGGAGGCTGGAGATAGCTGTTTTCAGCAGCAGTGGTGGTTGCAGCAGCAGCTGTGAAAATGGGTGCAAGACCCCCAGAGTGTTCCCTTCCTTGCCTGAGTCAAGGGAAGCAGCAGGGAGGGGGAGTTTTCTGTCAGTGGATGCCAACATGGGCCCTATTTGGGTGGCCCTGAGGCTGGGGCATACTGTGCCTGACAGCAGGGCTGGGACATCCAGCATGGCACAGCATAAGGGGTGGTGGTCAGCTGCTGCTGGAGGCAGGTGGGCATCAGGAGAGCCTGCTGGGAGCCTCTGTGGTGTGGCCCAGTGCTCTGCAGGGTGAAGGAATGGCATCTCCTGCTCAACATCACCCAACTCTCCCTGAACAGGGAGTGCTGTATGCATCACACCTGAGCAGTTGCAGGATGAATCTCTTCTGGGTACTGGGCTCCACAGCCCTTTGCAAGACATTTTAGAAGCCCTGGTGAAGAGATCTAGGTGTAATGTTTTTTCCTGCCCTTAGCTGGATGCCTAGGTGGGGCATGGTGGGAAAATAATACTCATTCCCCTCCCTATGCCTTGATGGCAGTGGGCCATGTCAGGTCACTGCCAGTTGGCACCACCTAAATGGTGGCTGCTTGTTAGTTATTGATGTCATTTGTGGCTGAGCAGAGGGGGGGGAGGATTGTAGCACTTGATTTGTACATGTCATGCTGCTCTCACACTGAGCTGGTCATGGGAGATGAGTTTGAGGCAGCCTCTGCTGCTCCACGTCATGCTGCCAGGCACTGAATGGTGCATCTCTCCCTTTGTACCCAGGCAGTGAGGTTTAGCTCAGGTGTCACCTAAACTACCTCACAGACAGGTGCTTATAAATACTGACCCCAGAAAAGATGAAAATTAAAAGGTGACTGAAAAGCAGAGGCTGGGGGCCTGCAAAGTACTTGGGGACCTTTCTCTTACCTGTAATTTAGGGCTTGGCTCTGCCCTGCCACTAAGGCATCCATTTGCATCTGTGGAAGGTGGGCAGTGTAGTACAGCAGAGCCTGCCCAGGTGCTGTGGGAATCGTTTATTATGCCCAAGCAAAGCTTTGGGGCACTTAGCTGATACATGTTATCTCAAGCATAGCTTTGCCTCCAGATTTTGCACAAGCAGCTGGTTGGTGCAAAGAGCAATAGTGCTGGTCTTAAAAACACATCAAGGTGGCAGAAGGGTTGCATTTCACATGATAGCTCCTGTGCTTTGCTGGGATCATCAGAGTGAAGAAGTAGCAGCAGCAGGAAGATAGAAAAGCCAGAGCCACCATTCAAAACTGCTCACAAGCTGACAAGCATAGCAGCAATTCATTATCAAGAATATCTGTGTGGAGAGGGGAAAAAAAGATGAGAAGCAAAAGAGGAAAGAAAGGGATTGTTTCATCAGTCCCCTGCATAATTCCCTCATAGGTCCAGACTACAAGCAACTAGTGCTGCCAACCTGATTCAGTTGTTCAAACAGAATCATTTTACTCCTGTGCCCCAGGGGTATTTGTGGGGAACCATCTGCCTCTGTCCCAGCAGGTTATGCCAGCCACTGCCAGGTCCTGTCCCCTGTTCTTCTACCACCTGCTCTGCCTCCTTTCCATTAAAATTCATCTCATGTGCTGTGGCTGAAAATGTCTTCTGGAGTCCAGCTGTGGCCTATCAGTGCCCTGCCATTATGCTTCATGAATATTTTTTTGCTGAACCAATTAACCGAACATCAGATCTGCCTTCTTCATGTTGGAGCAATGGCTCAGGTCTTTCCCTGGTTGCTGCCAGCTGAGGACCTCCCTGCCTGCTGCAGCAATTCCTGCTGACAACCCCTCATCATATTTCCCTGTATTTCATCCCATCTCCACCATTCCTTGCCTTCAAGGTAGCCCAGTTTCTCGACTCTTCTTCTGTATTTCATAACCCTCCTAATTTGTCTCATTAGCAAATGACACTAAGGTACCCCTCTTTCCTATGCCACCTTGCTAGTGAAAATATGGAAGATCAATCTTCATAGAGATCCTTAAGGATCTTGCCCTCCAGCCCAACTGATCTTCTAAAATGTCAACAGCTCATTAATACCTGTCTTAGCTTTCTTGGACCAGCCCCCATCTGATAACTCTTGGTGCAGTTCTTGGTCAGCAGTTTGGCCAAGCTCCAGAGGCAGTGTTCCCAGCCTTTCCTCTTCTAGAAAACAAGTAAGCTGATGTGTAATGCTATTTTAGCACAGTCAACACCTGGAAAATACTGGTGTTTTGGAGAAAGTGCTCAGGTACGAAAGTACTTCAGGAAGGAAAACTTCCCTTTTTCAAAACTTCCCTTTTTCCAGCCTAATACTGTCAAGAGTTTGGTGCCTATGCCTGGACTTTGATATACTACTTTGAGCATGGCATTTCAGCAGATATTGCACTTACTTGCATTTCATTTTTCCTCCCCTGGCATCTTCCTTTACTGATCTCCTAATCCCTTTTCCATCACTTCAGTAACTGTAGTGCTGAGAAAGGTAGGAGAGCTGTGGCAGGATGGACACCTCCTGACAAACACAGGTGCTTGAGAATAAAGTTATATCTTCGTGGCACTTCTGTAACTGCGTGAGTCTGGGCAGGGAGCCTGCCTGGGTGGCAGGAGGGACCCCTTGCCCATTGGGCTGTCCCTCAGCTCTCCATGCCAGAAGGCAAACTCTGTCTGCACTCTGACTTCTGTGAGACACTGGGATTGATCCTGCCTGACATTTTGATTAAGCAACAAGATTTGTTTAAAAATGAAATCAGCAAATACTGAAAGGATTAAAAACTGGTTAAGCATTGAGTCTCCAAAAGTAAAGAAGGAGCAATTGCAGAGTGGGGGCATTTCTGCTGGGAAACCTTCAGAGGATGGGAGCAAGTTGAGCACAGCTGTGCAGCCAGAAAAGCTCCTGAGCAGAAATGGGCAGGAATGGGGCAGGGTGGGAGGAGAAGAGAGGCCCTTCCACTGCTGCCCCCATCCCATCCTGCTCTCTGGCATGGCTGGAGGGGTGGCATTAGCTTCTCTGCTCAGGGGAGCTTGGCCTGAGGGGAGTTCCTGCTGATTTTGGGTGGGGAGACACAGGCCCTGTCTGGCCTAGGAACTCCTAAGTTGGGTGCTTCTGACACTTGTTAGTCTTGAGTCTCCAAAGCTTCTGAAGTACTATTAGTGAGAATACCTAAATTGCATCTTTAAGATACACCTCCTAAAGGGCATTTCTGGTCCATCTTCCTTGTTTCTGAGATTCAGCCCAGACACCTAGAGCAAAACCAGGGTCAGCTCAGAGGAGCAACACACCTGCAGATGTGGTTCCCAAATGTCCCTGTGCCTGGACACCACCAGGACAAGGAGTGGAGCAGTGGAGAGGGGGCTGTATTGGGGTACAGTCCCTTGGCACCACAAAGGATAGGTGAGCAGTGGAGGGTGGTGCCAGCACCTCCAGTCACGCTCACTAACCAAGCCCTCCAGTGGCATCACAGCCAAGCCCTGTGGCTCACCAGTGACCATGGAGACAGCATATGCCTTGTCCCCAGCAAGGTGTCTGTACCTAGTGCACTGTATGCTTTTGACACCACATGTCCCCTTGCCCTGTGGGGACAGCTTGACCCCAGGAATGTGTTCTGGCACGTGTGGCTACCGGAGTCTGTGGAAGAATGAGCTGGTGCCTGTGTGTATAGTGAGAGGAGAGGTAATGAAGCTCCTGATTTCCCAGCAGCTGATGTCTGCCTGAGTGATGGCTCTTAATTGGCTTCTCCTGTCAGCCCCAGGAGAGATGGCATTGCCACAGGCTGTGCCTCCCTATGCTCTCTCCACTGCAGGCTGCTTTTGGGGAGCAAAGAGGAAAAGATAAACTAGGTGAAGAGATGCACTGCTACATGATTTTTAAAGGTTTTTTTGGACAGAAATAAAAATTTGCCCTGTCTCAGATAATTAGCTATTTCCTTACTGGATTACTGTGAAGGGAAAACACTGACTATGCAATTAAGTGAGCCAAAAGACTTGCTCTGCTTTTATTTCCCCGTGTCTCTTTTCTCATCATCCTCCAGAGGAGAGATGGGGGTGAAATAAAGGCATTTCTACTCTACCAGCGTGGTTGCAATCCCACCCCACTGATGGGTGCTGGTGAGAACAACAAGTCGTGGCTTTGCCTCTGCAAGGGGCTTTGTCTTCCCTGGGAGTGAGAGTGCTGGGAGTGCAGCAGGAGGGACACCCCACATCCTGCTCTGGTAGTTTCCACATCACCCACCTTGGGACTGACCCCAAGGAGGGGCAGGTTGGCTGGGGGTGTGTGGGAGGACCAGTGTCCTAGTGGATGCTATTGGCTAGGGACAGTGTCCCACAGCGGTCTTGAGTCCCCCACAAACCACACCAGTTTCTTTCCCCTTCTCCATCCTCTCACCTCATCCCTGTGGGAAGAGGAGTGAGATCCAGCGTGGCCCCATCCCAGCATCCCCCATCACCATTTCCCAGCTCCTATTTGTAGCCAGTGAGCCTGTTTTGGCACACCACAGCACTTGCCGAGGGGCGAGCAGTGGGAGCAGAGCAGGTGACAGCTCAGATGTATTGATTGCTCAGATCTGTGCTGAGGTGCTGGTGCTTTTTTCCTCAGCAGCTTTCTTCCTGGCTGCATCCCAGAAGGAGGTAGGATTCAAAGGCCACCCCCACCCTTGGCGCAGCCTCCATCCACCCTGTCCTTAGCTGCTTCTGAAGAGAAAGGCCTGCAGGAAGTGCTCACCTTGATGCTGTGGAGGTTACAAAAGGAGCTGAAGCTGGAAGACAACGTGTTTTCCACTGCTGTGAAAAGAAACAAAATCCCAATACACCTCAGACAGTGCTGCTCTGAGCTCCTGGCTGAGCAAGGAGCATCTCCAAAGCAGAGGAGGGATGGAGGGGATATTCAACTAGTCCAGGGAGTGGGGCTGGCTTGGTCCCCAAGTTCTCGTCCTAACAGCAAGGAGGGTATCTGGGACACCTGATCATGCACTTTCTTGCAACCCAAAAGCCACAGAATGTGTGAAACAAGAGAGGGGTGTTTGTGCACAGATTTGGGGAAGGGGGCAGGGAGTGGGCTTTCTTGTGACTTTCTGTGTCTGTCTCTCAGTGTCACTGGGTTAGGATGAAGGCTGGCAGTACTGGTGGGGCAGCTGAGCCAGGGCATGGGCATTTGGGGAGCAGTGGGCAGGAGAGTGATGGTACAGGGTTGCTGAGGCCAGGAGGCTGAAGGACCGTGCCTGTGCTGAGGGTGCCAGACAGCACCTGTGTTCACAGGGACAGGTACCTGCAGCCATCTGGTGGAGAACTTGGTTACAAACAGATGTCCTAACAAATTACTCATGAATGGAGAAGAGGGAGTTGTTCTGCCATGTCGTGGAACTTTTCAGTACCACTTGCAATTATTTTAGAAAGCTCTGGGATGCAGAGATGGACAGCAAGTTGTGGTGTACAGCCTTATAGGTCATCACTGTTTTACCAATCCTCCTCCACCCCCATCTCAGAGAACCCCAAAGCCTCCCTCATTAGCCACCAGAGATCTCACTTTGTCACCACCCCTCTACACAGACACAGATAATCTCTGCGCCTTCTGCCCTTTGCAGACACAGATAATCTCTGCGCCTTCTGCCCACAGCAGTGACCTGCCAGGATCCCTGCTTCTCCTTTCTGGGCTAGACCTGTTGCCAGGCCAGAACTTGAGTCTATTCCTCCTTCCCCCGAAATTTTTGAGTATCCCTTGTGGGATCTGGACCATTACAGAGCTGTGCTGCAGAGCTGAGGGTCCTGGTTGGGAGAGGGACCCCTTCTCTGGGAGAACAAGAGGAAGGGGATGAAGAGTCACCTCTTCCACACTCACTGGTAGAGTTTAGTTTAACATTACTTTTTTTTAAGCTCAATCAAATTTCTGGAGCTTGAACCTTCCCTGACTGCTGTGTCTTGTTGCCTTTTTGCTTCCTTCCCTTCTGCTTTGGCAGCTACAGCAGACGCTGTGAGTCTGTAATAAGTTATTCAGCAGTGATCATGCTCTTCCTCGGATTTCAATTTCCACGTTTCCCTTCAGGCTGTTTCCAACTAATTTCTCCATTTGCATAATGCCCCCCTTAGGGATGCTCTGGCACAGCCCCTTCTCCCCCCCCTTTGACAAGTTCATCAGAGATTCAAGCTATTAGTGGAAAACACTTTAATTCTGTCAGCCCTTTAGCCCGGTCCTTCCCCATGCATCTCCAATTAAAAAAAGACAAAGAAGCAGTTTGGGGTTCAGAGGGATGGAATGCCCACGGGAAATGGGCTGAGGACTGCTGGACCCCCCACCCTTGGAAGCCCCTGGAGGGAACCAACTGGAATAATTACAAATTCAGAAGCAAATGCTGTATCTTATTGTACATTCTGGTCTAGCGGCCCAAATAATTTTGCCTAGACCAGAATCAGCAGTGGTCCCCCACCCCGGCCCCCAGCTGGGGGTGCTTGAAGGGGAGAGATAAGGAGGGATTTAGCTGGGACAGCACTGAGCTGGGGGGTGGTGGGGCTGGTCACCCCTGCTGCAGATGCACCCTCTGGCATCCCTTCTCCTGAAATAATGCTCTTGCTTGGTTATTTGGAGGGATGGACATCCAGGAAGGCTGAGCACATGCAGGAGAGGGGAATGAAAACCGTCATATGGATGCTGGGTGAGCATGCCCCTTATTACTCCTCTCTAGGCCACCTTGTCTCTTTTGGGCATACCAGACCTTCCCTGCAAATTCTGCCTCTGTGTCTGCTCTCAGAAGCAAGGTCTGCTTAATTCCTCCTGATGTTTGAATTCTTCTTTGCTCTCTTCAAGCACATTTATACTCCTACTACACAGAGATGCTCCGGTCTCTTTTTCTCCCTAATTCTTGTCCAACTACATAGGGAAAAAAAAGCCTACACCACCATCCTGCTCTCAGTGGTAGTTGCCCACTGAAATACATCTCCCTCCATGATACACAGACACCAGCTAGATTATAACTTCCTTCAGGAATAGCATAAACACCTCCACGTTTAAGTGAGCACAGCACTGTTGTGAAGCTCACCTCTTTGATAGCCAGCTCCACGTTCTTATAAAAAGAGTCTTTACTCCTGCTTTTTTATTACCTCTTCCATGTTAAAAAACATAACGGGAACTTTCAGACCAGCTTCTGTACAGGTCTCTGATGTGCTTCTCTCTTTTATGGCTCAAGTACAACGGCAATCGCAGACGTTAACATGCTTCTTTAGGATGAAATGTACATTTGAATGGCACCCAGCTGGAGGAACATGCTGCATCCCTTGCAAAGCTGGCTGCAGCCTGCCCAGAAACTCTGGGAAGGAGGTGAGGGATGCCCAGAGCCTGCCCATAGGCTCCTGCGCAGGGGGGAAAGAGGCAACAGGGGAGCCAGGGAGAGGAAGGATGGTCAAAGGTGGATGCTGGAGAGTGGGGGGTGAGGCATGGCTTAATGCCAGCCCTTTGGGGCAACCATTGCCTTCATACCCACCTATGAAGCATTTAGTGTGCTGCTGACAGTATACAAATAAGCAAAAGTAAGATGTATGGGGGGGATGTTTGGTATTTCCTTGTTACCAGAGGCTTTTGGATGGATGGAGATACCTCTCTCCAAGGCATGGGAAGGAGTGTGTTGAGGTCACCCCATGTCTCAGGCTCCTTCCACGTCTCATCTGGATCTTGTCCCCTCACAAACAGCACTCCCACCCCAGACTCTGCAGGTTTTGTCAGCCTTTTCTTTCCATCCCTCTTTGTGTGCAGGGCCCTGACCTAGTGCAAGGAGCAGAATCCTTCAGGCCACCACCCCTCCCAGGACACTTCTTAGGTAGAGGTTTCCATTACAAATCTTGAAGTCCCAGCACTCTGGGACCCTTATGAGGGCTCTGACTTGGGATCATCATGGCAGTCACTATTAACACAGAGAAAACCTTGCTGTCTTTACCAGCTTGTATCAACAACGGGAGAGATGGCATGCAACCACCAGCCTGCCTTTCTCTTTGTTTCTGATTTGGGATAGATCAGCAACTGGGATCTTCTGTGGATCAGGGGTCTGTTTGCAGAGGGATACAGAGAGCATGCCCCTTGGTCTTGTCCATGCTCTGTCCTCCTACTTCACTGCAGCTGAGGGGTCAGGCCACCCCATGGCACTGAAGTGAGAATGTTGTCCCCATCACAGGAGTCTGGAGACCCCACCAGGACTCCAGCCTCCCAGAAGAAGCAGCAGTCATTCCCTGGCACCATATCCCCTCTTCTCCCTGTGTGTGCCCTTCATGGGCCAAGCCTGGGCAATGGGTCTCCCAGCTGCAGGGCTGAGAAGGGAAGATGTAGCCCCAGATGGGGGTGGTCGCACTAGCCCAGCAGCAGCATGCAGTTTCTCTCCTGCACATCTTCCACCAGGCAAATGTGCTCCTCCTTGTCCCAGCATCCAGGCTGGTGCTCAATTCCCTGTTGTTAGGTGGTTGCACCTCACAGCCTCAGGGAGAACAGGGGTCTACTGTTTGTCTGCAAGGAGAAAGAACCTGCACAGGACATCCATGCCAGGGCCCTGCTGTGCAAGCAGCCCTTGCAGGCACTGGTGCTCTGTGCTCCTCAGGAAAGCTCGGTCCCAGTAGCATCAGTGGCCAGGGATGGCTGTGACATGCAGGTGGCAGCTACACGTGGCCCCCTTTCGAGAGATAAGCAATCAGTGCTACCACCACCCCGATGTACACTCCTGTGCCAATGGTTATGGAGAGCGCAGCAAGGAAGAGAGCTCGGCGGGAAGCTGAACTGGCCAGATGAAAATCTCCTTTGGAGACAGCCTTGCTGGTCTGGAAGGAGAAGAAATGTTTGTTGCTCACAGCTGTACCAACCTGGCCTTTAACCAGCATGCAGTTGTTTCTTTACTGAGTCAGTGCTTCTTCTCTGGCCACTGCATCCCACGGAGGCTGGGAACAGACAGCAAGGTGTCTGTCAGACTGGGAGGGCTCAGAACAGCAGTGCCACCTGCACACATTTCCCTGTGGATTTAGCCTCCAAGGGAAGCATGGGCTTCAGCTACTTGTCTGAAAGCACCCATCTGGGCACTCAGCCAGAGCTGTGGGTGGGTGGCTGGACCCTTGTAAGACCTCAGTGCATGGGGTGGTGGCTGTGCGGTACTGACCACATACCAGTGACCCTATACAGAGATGTAATGAGTACTGACTAGGCTCAGGGAGCTGACTCTGGATGGCATGTTCTGTTGGTCCATCTATGCTACCACCTGATTCCTGCATGAGGTTTTCAGCTGAAGCCTATTTGCTCTTGAAGGGCTGATGAAACCAGCAGTGGAGACAGAACTCCATCTCTCTAGAAGAGGATGGCAACTTCCAGCTTCTCTGAGTGCTCAGGGCATATTCCAAGCTGGTCTTTTTATTACCTATTACTTGAGTTCAGGTTGCCATGTGGGTATCAATGCACTCACTGTGCAGACACCAAACAAAGAAATGGTCCTTCCCTCAGTGAGTGAACAAAGGGGGTAGTTATAGCAAATGGAGCTAGATATAAATTGCCCCACGTACATCATCACGTGGAGAGTGCACTATGTGGAAAAATGTGAAATCAACTCACCAGCTCTGTGCCAGGCACTCATGTAATATATTTTTCCATTTCTGTTCCTATCCTCTTGATTTAACTTCTTAATGCCTCCCCCCATCTATTCTTGGTGCGGCACCATCCATGCAAATGTGGAGTAAATCCCCTGGCTCTGCATGATTATTCTGGGTCAACAGAAATGTAAGTGAGCCCAGGCTCTGGGCTAAGCCCTCAAGAAAGCAGCAGCTCCTCTGAGCTGCTGCAGCCTGAGGGCCATTCCCTCTCCGGCCTCTACCAGCTTGGCATTGGCTCCCACAGGTTAGCCAATGTGCATCAGAAACAAGTGCAAGAGAGGAGCTGTAGTGTGATATGGACACCAAGCTCCTCTTTGCATCCAGACTCCAGAGCAGCCTGGCTCCTGTGGCATGAGGTGCCTCAGTCTGGGTCACGGTGTAGAACTTTCACATTACTGGAGAATGGGAGGACAGGTGGGAAAAAGTCATTTTCCTGAACCTGGTTGGAGGAGAAGCTGGGCAAGGGGCCAAGAGGAGCCCCAGTTCCCTAAATAACAGCCAAAAATCCCAAAGGAAAAGCCTGACTCCAGTAGCCCACAACAAAACTGGAGGGGTTGCAACCCTACAACAATTGTGGAGACATCCAGGAGCACCCTTTGTCTCAGCCCTCAGAGTTATGGCTGTGGCACAGAGATGAGCCTTAGATTCAGAAAGGTGCTGATCACCTCCAGGGCCGCTGTGGCTTTCAGGGCCCTTGCTTTAGCACTTGGCACATGCAGGCAAGCAAAGGGATTCCTTACCCCTTGGGAGAAGTAGAAGGCAGCAATCCCCAGGGGCCAGAAGCAGCACAGCATGGAGAAAAGAGCCAAGCCCAAGTGGTCCCGGGGGGGAAGCATCAGGAAATGATCCTCACTTTCGCTGTCGCTGGAGGAGTCGCTCTGCAAAACCAGATGGATTCAGCACATGCCCACCTCCCCGTGCCGCTCTGCAGGCTGCATCTCAGCACCTCGCCTCCCAGCTCCCACTCCCTCCTGGTCCCGTCACGTATTCTCATACAATTCCCACTGGCAAATTCAACGAGTAAATTTCAAAAATATTTTAGACTCTTCAGCATGGTTTCATGAGGAACAACATAGCTCAGCAAATTCAAGAGTGGAATGGATTCTCGGCTCCCTGCCAGAGCAAATGCTGGGGGTCTGGGATTTCCCTGCATTAGAGAGAGTCTTAAACTGAAATATCTTCAGCTTTGGCAGAACTGACTGTTTGTCAGCTTGAACAAACTTAAACAAAGTGACTTATCCCCATTAGAGACTAGCAGATCAATATCCTGCTAAACTAATTTAGGAAGTGAGGGAAAGCATTTGAAGTGGATCCTACCTTGCAGGGGCAGCATGCCCTGTCCCCTTAGTGAGTCACTGCCAGTGGCTGTGCTGAGCCCTCTTGCCTTTGGGCACTGCTGGGTAGCCTCAGAACACCCTGCAAGTGATGTGCCTTGGTGGGGAAGGGATGCAGAGGTGGGGACATCCCTGCTGCCATCTGAACAGGCTACATCACCAACACCAAATGTAGCAGAGCTGTGCTGGGTCATCAGGCATCAGCTCCAGCGAGCTCTGGGACCCTCTCCCATTTCTCAAGATCCTGGGTGGTATTTCCCAGCCTTGGCACCACTGCTCAAGCCATAGTGGGGGACAGTGCAGCAATGAGGCTGCTTTGTCAGCTTCATTCTTCCTGTGCAGGATTCATCCTGTCTTTATATATATAAAGCTTTCTCTCAGCTGCTGCCATCAGGCATGTGAATTTTGCTGTTATGCAAAAATTGCTGTTTCTCTTTAGCTCAAGTGCCACAGCAGCAGCAGGCTGCCCTTGTCAAAGCATCCCCATTTCCCAAGGGTCCCGCAGAGACCCACCTCCCTTTTATTCTCAGCAGCAGGCAGCCAGGCTGCTCTTAGGGAAGCTGACCTCCTTCTGAGGTCAGCAGTGAGGAAAAAGGAGCAGAAATGATAAGGAGGAAGAAGAAATACTGGGTGAACAGGGAGGCTGGTGAGGCAGGAGATGGTAGGATTTGGGGGGGAGTTCTGGGTAAAGAAGGGAGAATAAATTATCAAGAATTTGAGGCAATGTCCAGAAAGAATGACCACAGGAGTTTAGTGCCATCCCACCTGTCCAAGCTCACCTCATACTCCTGGAGCTCCTCTTCCTCCACTTCATAGGAAACAGTTTGGATGCGGATGTCACTCTCTACCAGGCAAGACCCTTGTGCCTCATGCCCTTCAGGAGCTTCGGATGGAGCTTCTTTGCTTTCTGTAAATGTGGTCTCACAGCTTTCCATTTTGCTGTCCTTGGCCTTGAGAGCAGTCTCATCCTTCACAAGGATGAAACTGGGGCCATACAAAGCTTCAACAGCCAGCTGCAGGGAACTGGCATCCAGCAACTGGTGAGTCCTGGCACTGCCAGTGTTTTGGAATATGTAGGAATACAGTTTCCCTTGGCAGCGATGACTGGGGTAATCCTGGCTGTGATGCTGGTGGTAAGAATAGCTGCTGCGAAGGTGTCCATTGGATTTGGCCAAGAGTGGGTTTTGAAGCTCACGCACGCTTTCCATGCTGCCGGCGGTGGTTCTGGTGGGGAGATCCTGCAGGAGAAGAGGGGATGGGAGGAAGTAGGCTGTTATTTTGGCAAGGTAAGGGAGCAGAAAAGCCTCTCACCCATGCAGAGCCAAAGTTGAGAGGGTAGCGGGAACAGAAAAATTCCGCAATACTGGAGAAAACAAGAACCCTCCCCGCCTCTGCACAGATTGAATGCTATCTCCCCAGCTGGTAGCAAGATAAGGATGCACCCCTGCAACAAGGTTATCTGATTCCGGCTGGATTAAGATGAGGATTTGCTGTATCTATAATGCATTTTAAGTTGGCCGTATGCAGCCTGACGGGAAAGGACCTACTGCATCTTTTCTGCTGGTTCATAATGTGTGCTGTGACGAAGACTGACAGCACAGAAGTAGATAAGAGACTGACAATCACTCGAGGGGCCTCCCTGACCTCCCAAAGCAGAGGGTCGCACGGTGGATTATATCCCTCTGGACATTACACGTGCACCTAACTGGCTTTCAGGTGCACAGGAAGTCCTCTAGGACTCATCCAAGGCTGAGCTGGGGCTGAGGCAAGTGCAGTGAGCCACAAAGGGAAGCCAGGGGGCTGCTGTGAGGACATGGAGGTGGTGTTTAGGCTGGGGTGGGAGTGTTGGATGCTCAGCCAGCTGTGAGGAGGAACAGAAGGATGTGGAGATTAAAGGGCAGACTCTGTGGGGTTTGGTCCACTTTGAAATGATGAAATTTTAAGTAAATGATCCATCACATCAAAGCGCTGTTTAAACCAGCTCCATCCCTGGGTACAGTAGCAGCCAGCCAGCCTTGGCTCTGGGCCACCAGCTTCAGAAAATGCTGAGTCCAAATGGGATCCTCAGATACAAAGGTCAATGTGGGTTTCTTCCTCAGGGAAATTCACTCCCTCTCCCTTCCTCCATTTCAGAGTACTGAAACCTTGCGCTGCTCTTATTATTTTTTTCCCCATTAAAATTTCTGAGATGAAATATTTCCACCCCTTTCCTTCAGAGGAGCATTTACTATTTTGGCTTCCCAACCCACCTTGGAACAAAGAAAAAGTACAGTGAAATAGCAGCGTTCCCAGAAGAGAGAAACAATTACTTTGCCCTCTTCACTACCTGAGCCCCAGGTTTTACAGTCTCTCTAGCATTTTCCCAGCTCCCAGACCATGCCACCTTATTGCCTTGCAACCCCAAATGTTCCTGTCCTCCTCAGAGACCTCGGTCACTGACTCCTCGGCAGGATGCTGTGTAGCAGGGGCACACTTCCTCCTGCTATAAGAATCCCTGAAGTGCACTAGGTTTTCTGATAGACACCATATCACCTTGGCTTTAAATCTCAAGAAGGAAATATAAACAAAGAAACAGAAGACTTTAGAGAGTGTAAAGCCCAAGCACTCCTGTTTCCTTTGCCAAACCCTGCCACATCATGCAGGTTTGGGAGCTGTGCAGGGTTTTAAAGGGACCTGTCCGTTGGCTTTGTTCTGGCAGTGGTCATCATATTTTGGAAATCTGCTCAGGAAAATGGAACTGTTCAAAAGCCCTCTCGTGATGCTAAAACTGTGCATTTTGGTGAATGCTCTTCACTTCTCCCTTCCCAAAATCATTCCCTGCCTTCTGCAGTCTCCCACCTTTCTAATAAAGACTGTAATGGCTCATGCAGCAGATGGTCATTAAGTATTTTCAAAATATTTAAGGGAGATCCATATTTGTAGCAAAAGGGTTTTTTTTTTTTCCTGCACAGACACAGAGAAGCTCAAAGCTACATTCCAGTTATTAGGCAAGGAAACCACAATCCTCTTCTTTGCTTACCTTAACGTGCAAATTAGATTTCTAATAATATAACTTAATTTTTAACAAAACAGTAAGGAGAGACTAGTCACCAAGTGTCATTTGAGAGCAGCAGCCAAAGCAGAAGCCCAGTGCTAGTGAGAGAAAATTGACATTTTTGGTACAGCATCCATGCCTCATCTCAAGAAATTATTCTGGCAGCAAGCTAGGGTAGGAAGGAATGGGATCTTGCTGGGAACTGCTGAAGGGATTCATTTCCAAATGTGTTCAGAAACACCAGCAGATGGACTGCAGGCAGGCTGCTGGCCACTGGGCAGCAGGTGCTGCCTGTGTGGAAGTTGCTGTGCTTGTCGTTTTGGGTCCTCAGCAACAGGCTGGAGAAGGAGCAGAGCTGCACAGAAAAAGCTGTACATTCACAGCAGCAAGCGCTGGGAAACACAGCGTGGGAGGGGGAAAGAAGGGAAGGAGCTGGGAGGAATTGGAAACCTAAAAGGCAGTTTGGGAGGTGCCAGGGAACCAGTGTGGGAAGAGTGCATCTATGCAGCTGGACTGATGCTGGACATGGACTCTGTTGAGTCCCAAAGGATGCTACAGGGGCTGGTAGGAGATGTCTCACTGACCTGAGCTGTGGGGGAGAGGCAGGCAGGGCTCGCAGGCAGCAAGCATCCTAGGGTGAACATACCTTGGAAGAGTAACAGTGTGGGTAGAAAAAGAAATCACAGGAAAAAACTCCTGAAGTGTGGAGAAGTCTGTGAATGTGGGCTGGGCAGGGCTGAGGCTTCATCCCAGGGGAGCAGGATGAGCTCGAGCCTCTCTGGTCCCTCAAACTGTCCTGGAGCTGCCCTTAGAGCAGAGCCAGGATCTTGGAGCTGCTGCATGAAGCGTGGACACAGGGCAGGGCCACAGCTAGAAGGATTTAGTCTGTGCTACTCTTGTACCCTCTGGAATTATAAAAGATTTACCTGTACTAAAGTCTCTTTTCCTTGCTGCCTTCCACTCTAGGGGAGCTGGGGCTGATGCTCTCCCTGGGAGCAAGATGTGGTACTAACAGATCTGCAGGGACAAGGGGAAAAGTACAGAAGAAGATCTTACAGTGCTTCTGATGAATAAGCACAGGAGCCACCAGCTGTAGCCTTAGTGCCCAGTCCTGGCACTTGTCAGCAGTGGAGAAGGGACAACAAGGGCCAGTGTCACAACCTGCTTACAGCAGTGTGCTCAGCCCTGCTGGAAAGCAGCCAGGCTGAAACCTTCCTCTCCACTAACTGATGTCCCAGTACCAGAGGGATTAGAGATGCTTCCCACTCCTCAGTCACCAAGACCAGCACATCGCATAGAGACCATGTACCGAATGGTCTGGGTTTGCAGGGGGAGACAAGGGCCATCAGGCCTCTAGAGATGGCATTAGAGAGGGAATGGCAGAGAGGGTGAGGACCAGCCCTGCACACACATGCGCGGGGAAGGAGAGAGTCAGACCAGCCCTGCAGTTGTCCCCAAACCCCATTTGAGTTATCTGGATCCCACAGTGAATTTAGCCACACAGGGACTTAAAAAAGGAAGCCTGGTAGTAAAGCAAGCCTGGTGATAAAGAAAGCTTGTTAATAACCAAGATTGGGGAAAGAGGAATGAAGTCAGAAGATGAAAGCAAGAAAGCAGTAAAAGAGAAAATTGTCAAAGAGTGGTCACTCTGACCTGTTTACCAGCAAGACTGGATAGTCTGCAT